>NC_092384.1:61328227-61636977 GCF_030028105.1 Mobula birostris
GAGGAATTTCTTTAGCCAGAGGGTGGTGAACATGTGGAATTCATTGCCGCACATGGCTGTGGAGGGCCAAGTCATTGGGTATATATAAATAAGAGTTTGCTAAGTTCTTAATTAGTAAGGATGTCAATGTTTACAGAGAGGAGACAGAAGAATCATCCATGGTGAAATGGTGGAGTAGATTCAATGGGCCAAATGGTCTAATTCTGTTCAAATGTTTTATGGCCAAAGCCTGAGTGACATTCATTGGGTAGCAGAATTTTAGATGGGGAGGCTGAAAGAAGAAGAGAGGGGGGAGAGAGAGAGGGAGAGGGGGAGAGGGAAGAGGAGGAAGGGGGAGAGAAAGATGGGTAAGAGGGAGGAGGAGAAAGGGGAAGAGAGAGTAGTGAGAGAGGGGAGGAAGAGAGAGATTGGGAGAAGGGGGAGGGGTAAAGGGAGCAGGGAGAGGTGGGATAGAGGGAGAAAATATTGAACCTCCTTTAGTGCAAAGGATATCCTTCCTAATTCAGACCAATAAATTTCAAGATCCACTCTGTTACACAGTGCTGGGGTCATCAAGAGCAGTGTGGGGATATGTATATTTTGCTTGAGCACACTAGCATTTTACTTAGTTATAGTTGGCTCTTTTTATATTTCAGTTGCATACTAAGGGCTAGGTAGTGAATTAATAGCACTTGGCTCCTAGTTGTATCAGGTATGTGTAATTTGAGAATGCTGGGTAGAATCAAAATTTTAACCTTGATTTATCTGCCATTTATAATTTCAGTGTGCAAGACCAGTGTGTGCATTAACACTCATTGCCACAAACAGCTGTGGGGCCAAATCATTGGGTATATTTGAAGTGGAGGTTGATAGGTTCTTCATTATTAAAGGCATCAAAGGTTACAGGGAGATAAGCAGGAGAGTGGGGAGGAGAGGGAAAAGTGTCAGTCATAATTAAATGTCAAAACAGACAGTGGACTGAATGGCCTCATCCTGGTCCTGTGTCTTATGCTAACCAGGTGTACATTCTGCTCTGGGTAAGACCATAGAAAGGGTGCAGAGTAGATTTACAAGGTTGTTGCCTGGTTTTGGGAGCATGCCTTATGAGAATAGGTTGAGTGAACTCAGCCTTTTCTCCTTGGAGCGATGGAGGATGAGAGGTGACCTGATAGAGGCGTTCAAGATAATGAGAGGCATTGATCATGTGGATAGTCAGAGGCTTTTTCACAGGGCTGAAATGGTTGCCACAAGAGAACACAGGTTTAAGGTGCTGGGGAGTAGGTACAGAGGAGATGTCAGAGGTAAGTTTTTACTCAGAGAGAGGTGAGTGCATGGAATGGGATACCGACAACAGTGGTGGAGGCGGATACGATAGGGTCTTTTAAGAGACTTTTGGATAGGTACATGGAGCTTATAAAAATAAAGGGCTATAGGTAAGCCTAGTAATTTCTAAGGTAGGAACATGTTTGGCACAACTTTGTGAGTGGAAGATCCTGTATTGTGCTGTAGGGTTTCTATATTTCTATGTTTCTATAGACCATGAGCTAGGAAATAGGATTAACCTACAGGTCACTTTTAACATACAACACACATAAAAGTTGCTGGTGAACGCAGCAGGCCAGGCAGCATCTTTAGGAAGAGGTACAGTCGACGTTTCAGGCCGAGTCTCTTCATCAGGACTAATTGAAAGAAGAGCTGGTAAGAGATTTGAAAGTGGGAGGGGGGAGGGGGAGATCCAAAATGATAGGAGAAGACAGGAGGGGGAGGGATGGAGCCAAGAGCTGGACAGATGATTGGCAAACGGGATATGAGAAGATCATGGGATAGGAGGCCTAAGGAGGAAGAAAAGGAGAGAGAGAAAAAGAATGTGTGTATATAAATAAATATCCGTTGGTGTATGAGGGGGAGGTGGGGCATTAGCGGAAGTTTGAGAAGTTAATGTTCATGCCATCAGGTTGGAGGCTACCCAGATGGAATATAAGGTGTTGTTCCTCCAGCCTGAGTGTGGCTTCATTTTTGTAGTTGGGGAGCCCGTGGATAGACATATCAGAATGGGAATGGGACGTGGAATTAAAATGTGTGGCCACTGGGAGATCCTGCTTTCTCTGGCGGACAGAGCGTAGGTGTTTAGCGTAACAATCTCCCAGTCTGCATTGGGTCTCGCCAATGTATAGAAGGCCACATCGGGAGCACCGGACACAGTATATCACCCCAGCCGACTCACAGGTGAAGTGTCGCCTCACCTGGAAGGACTGTCTGGGGCCCTGAATGGTGATGAGGGAGCAAGTGTAAGGGCACGTCCCTGAATGGTAGTCCTTCCAGGTGAGGCGACACTTCGGCTGGGTTGATATACTGCGTCTGGTGCTCCCGATGTGGCCTTCTATACATTGGTGAGACCCAATGCAGACTGGGAGATCATTTCACTGAACACCTACGCTCTATCTTTCAGAGAAAGCAGAATCTCCCAGTGGTCACACATTTTAATTCCATGTCCCATTCCTATTCTGATATGTCTATCCACGGCCTCCTCTACTGTAAAGATGAAGCCACGCTCAGGCTGGAGGAACAACACCCTATTTTCCGTCTGGGTAGCCTCCAACCTGATGGCATGAACATTGACTTCTCAAACTTTCGCTAATGCCCCACCTCCCTCTTGTACCCCATCCGTTATTTATTTATATACACACATTCTTTCTCTCTCTCTCCTTTTTCTCCCTCTGTCCCTCTTGCTATACCCCTTGCTCATCCTCTGGGATTCCCCCCTCCCCCTTTTCTTTCTCCCTAGGCCTTCTGTCCCTTGATCCTCTCATATCCCTTTTGCCAATCAACTGTCCAGCTCTTGGCTCCATCCCTCCCCCTCCTGTCTTCTCCTATCATTTTGGATCTCCCCCTCTCCCTCCCACTTTCAAATCTCTTACTAGCTCTTCTTTCAGTTAGTCCTGACGAAGGGTCTCGGCCCGAAACGTCGACTGTACCTCTTCCTACAGATGCTGCCTGGCCTGCTGCGTTCATCAGCAATTTTGATGTGTGTTGCTTGAAATTCCAGCATCTGCACATTTCCTCGTGTTTGCGCTTTTAACATGCGATGGATGCACAGAAGGTTGTCACTTTCTGTGCTATAAATTTGTACAATTCTGTGAGTATGCCTGTCAACAACCTTGTCCTGTACTGGATGCTCAATGCTTTAAGATGCACATCTTTAAGTTATTTATTTCTTGCCTTTCCCCATCTTCCACTCTTCATTCACAATCCTTGCCCAGCCTTAGCTCTTCCACGCACTGAGGCTCTGACACAATTTTCTCTCCACAACACTCAGCAAATTGGGTAGGGGGAGCACTCTAACCCATCAAATCCACCCACTGTCTTCGATTGCACAACGTCAACACTGATTGCTCATTCAGGACATTGCCCCAAATCTCCTTGTTAATCTGTGACCCTCCTCAAATCTCCATTTAAAGCAGCATAATAAATTTTGGCAAGATTGTTTAGTGCTTCTGACTGGAGAAGAAGATCTAAGCAAATAAGCTTTTTCACCATGATTTAGACTTCCTTACAGTGGATGTTGCTTTAAGAAAGGAACATTGGTGTCAAATGTTACTCTCTATTGTATGAGTTTAATCTTCACGGACAGTAATAGGAAAGTGTTTAATTTTACATGAAGTCAATGGAACTGGATTTCAAAAATAGTGTTCAATGCATACTTCTTTGAATCTACCTTCTATATTTGTAAAATGCAACAGGGAATGAATTTGTTGTCCATTTAAATCCACTTAGGCTTTACCTGAGTTATTTTTCCATGCATTAATAACTTAGCAACAAATCCAAAGGATTGTAACTTTGGTGCAGTATCAAACATTAACTCAACATTTCCTTTATTTTCTTAATGTTGTTTCAAAATAAATCTCTTTAAGCGCATGGTTTTGTAATTGACTCATCAAAACATGCTTCTGTAGTCACTTCCTCAAAAAATCAATAGAGTCTATTTTGTTTTGAAAATCACATAAATCTACCCCTCATCTCAACCAACAACAGTTTAGTAAAGTGACAAACAGTTTTCCAGCAGCTCTGTTTGCAGTTTAAAAAATATTAAAAGGGGTATACGGGCTCTGACTTCTGACTTCAAGCTTAGTATATTTCTGCAATTGGAGGTACTTTTAACCAGGAATTGAGCTATTGATTCCCACCATAGCCCTCAACCTTCCAACAAGGCTCACAAACAAGACTCAGAAGTGTTGTGTTCATGTTGGAGGAGATGAGCCAAACAATGGTTAATAAAATTTAATTTTTTTTTGCATTACTAAGGAGCCTCCAGAAATGGATTAATTGAACTAAAAGATATTGTGATTAACAGGATGTATGTTGGAAAAGCTGAACATTAAAGTCTTATTCTGAAATGAGTCTAATTAGCTATCAAAAGTCATTAGCTGCACATCACTTGTGTGGAAAAGTCAAATGATTACTTCCACTGCCAAAATGTCTGTAAAATGCTCATTAAATATTGGAAAGTTTGTTGCAAAATACGCAATTATTAGGGAGATCTGACAAAGAGCAAAAGTCCATATATTTTCACGTGTCTTCCAAAATACTTCAAAATGCATTACATTTTTAAAATATCGACACTGTAGTAAACCATAAAATGTAGCACCTCAAGACCTTGCTTTGCACTTCTCTAAGTGTTGGTTCGCTATCGTGCTCTGGAGTTAAACCACTCATGTATGCAGTGATGGCTGGCTCCGGACTGAATCCCTGTGCTCAGCTGGGATTCCTGCAGCAACATTCGGTGTGCAGAGGCTGACCAGAAGAACTGGCGTTGGGCGGGTGGAACAGGGTCAGCACTAAATTAGACCACAAGGCCATAAGACACAGAAGCAGAATTAGGCCATTTGACCCATCAAGTCTGCTCTGCCATTCAATCATGGCTGATCCTTTTTCCTCTCCTCAGCCCCATTCTTCGGCCTTCTCCCCATAACCTTTGATGCTCTGCCTTAAATACACCCAACGACCTGCGACCTGTCCTCCAGAGCTGCCTATGGTAACAAACTCCATAAATTCACCACCCTCTGTCTGAAGAAATTTCTCTGCATCTCTGTTTTAAATGGATGCCCCATTATGCCGAGGCCATGCCTTCATGTCCTAGACTCCACCCCCCCATCCCCACCATGGAAAACATCGTTTCCACATTCACTCTGTCAAAACGTTTCAATGAGATCCCCCTCATCCTTCTAAATTCCAGCAAGTACTGACTTAGAACTATCAAACGTCCCTCATACGATAACCCTTTCATTCCTGGAATCATCCTTGTGAATTGTGGGTCACTTGAGTAGTGTGTGTCCTTGTTGTCTCTCATTATTTTTTGGACCTAACGAAAGCTGCTCTCTTACCTTCTTCTAGCCCAGAGACTTCTCTGAGGTATTAAGCCTAATGGCCAGCCACAGCCATATTAATTAGCAAGAAGAAATAGTGAGAGACACTGTAGGATCTGGGCAGTGATCAACACATGCAACAACCATTGCCCTCTTCAACAACGTTGGATGTGGTGTTAATGTTTGTCCGGATACCAGGCAAAGTCAAAGTTCAAAAAGTTCAAAGTCTATTAACAAAGTATGTATAGTACATAAAACCTTGTAATTCATCTCCTTACAGGCAGCCACAAAACAAAGAAACCCAGTAGAACCCATTTTAGAAAAAGACTGTCAAACATCCAATGTGCAGACCAAAAAACAAATTGTGCAAACAATAAAACTAAGCAAATAACATTTAGAACTGAAGTTCATGGAAGTGGGTCCACAGAACACAAAGCCAGTCACAGCCGATCCAGGAGCCCATATTTGCAGGCCGCAGCCTCAGTTCAGCACAGAGACAAGTAAACCTCGTGGAACAGTGAGATGAACACTAGCCCATCCCTCGCCTCCAGCCCCGACACCCTGACCTTTCAATCCAGCCCAGCGCTTAAACTGGCCAAACAGCAGGTTGTTCCTCACTCTCGGACCTGGGCCCTACCAGTTTTATACACTCATAGGCCCTGGTCCCACTACCTTGATTTGGCCCATACATGAGCTTTCCAGTTTGGCCTGGCGCTTAAATCGGTCAAACCTCAGCTTATTCCTTGCTCTCAGATTCAAACAGCTCTTCTTCAAAAAGTAGTATCATGGTATCTTCTACACTTACTGTTGAGAATAGGTGGGCCTCTGTTTAATCTATCAGCTCATGGCTAATTGATATTTTATAATTTTAACACAAAATACAGTACTTTGTGTTAAAACGATCTAATATCAATTAGCCATGAGCTGTAGTTTGTGGCCCAGTTGCATTACAGGAATTTCATCACAAAAATCTAAGCTAATAAATCTGTGCAAGCTCCTAAGGAAGTAGAGATGCTGCCATGCTTTCTTTGTAATTGAACTTACATGCTGGGCCCAGTGCAGGTTCTCCGAAATAATAGCACCGAGGACTTTAAAGTTGCTGACCCTCTCCACCTTCAACCCTCTGGTTCATGGACCTCTGGTTGCATCCTTGTGAAGTCAATAATCAGCTCCTAATACAGGGTTTCTACCCAAAATGTCAATTTACACCTTTTGCCTTTATAGATACTGCTTGGCCTGCTTAGTGTACTGTTTATGCTCTAGGTTATAGTAAGTCTGTTCTCTTTTGTCTTCAGCATGGACAAATTGTCCTGTACCAGCTGCTTACAAAAGTAATTGAAAACATGTTTTAAACAACAGCTACGGGTTGCTAGGCTCTTGCTGGGAAAAGAATATATGACTGGCTGGTTTTGAACTCAAAATGTTGGAGGCAGGTTGGTGAGGGAGTCATGGGTTCACATCATAACAGAAAGGTAGCAGATGGGAAGGTTGTATGCCGGGCTTGCTGTAGAGCTGGAGACATGGGTGATGTTGTATTATAAAATGTTCACATTTCTGATTTGATTAGAGTTGAATAATGTTCTATAAAACATGGAGTTCTTCCTCACTGCACTGGATGACAGATTTGCCCACACAATGAGATCTACAGGAAGATGTTTCCTGCTTGGCTTTGCTGCCTGCCGCACCTCCTGCAGTGCCCTTAGGTCAGCTGCAGGGTCATCAGCCAGGGGCCACCATTCATTGATGGTTTGCTCCCTTAGCTCTGGTACATCTCCTGGTGAAGGAGCAGAGGTAGGGACATCTCCCTGTAGGGTTACCAACTTTCTCACTCCCAAATAAGGGACAAAAGTACGGGATGTCCCAGCTAATACGGGACAATTGGCAACCCTATCTCCCTGCCACCTCCTGCAGCTTCCAATGGGGTTAGTTGGTCCCCAATTTCAGTCCATCCTCTATAGCCACAGCCTCGCTCCAGTCACTGCCATATCACGGAGTAACCTTGTCATCAGTGAACCAATGGAGTGCCACTGTCCCACCTCTACAGGGTAGATGATGGTCTTCCAGCCAGCATCCTTACACTCAGCTGCCAGGTTTGAGTACTTCAGCCTCGTCTGCACATGGGCAGCCTCCACTCCTTCCACCCATGGGGTGGTTAACTCAGTGAGGAGGACTGCCTTGGTGGCCGTGGAACACAGTACTATGTCTGGACTGAGAGATGTGCTGGTGATTTCTGTGGGGATCTGTCGCTATCTGCCAAGATCTGCCCTCATGTTCCACTCCTTGCCTGTGGAGAGGAGCCCTGAAGGAGCTCTTGGGCGGATGCATTCAGCACTCTTACCAAATAGGATGAGTTGTTGTTCCACTGGGGAACGGCCGCTTCTCGCATTCTACCCACAGGTCTTGAGGATCTCCGCCAGCTTCTTGAGTACCTGGTCACGTTACCATCTGTAGTGCCCCTGGGACAGTGCTGTCTTGCATCCTGCCAGGATGTATTAGAGATTGGCACCGGTGGTTTCACACAGGGGTCAACTATCCTCACTGGTGAAGATTTCAGGGGCAGGGCAAGGTGTCATAGGTTGCCCTGATGAGGAAGCTGAGTCTGGCTTGTGGGACCTTCTGCAGGTCAGACCATCTGAATGACCTGTTGATGAAGCCCACCCATGTTGTCCAGCTTCCCTCATGGCCCTGTGCCACTATCTTCACCCTGTAGCGCTCCTGCTCTGTCTTTATCACCTCCTCCACTACCATGGCTTTCCTCTCTTTGTCTGAAGCCTTGGACCAGAAATATGCTGCCTTCCCTCAGCCAAGTCCTGTGTGTGCAGCCTGGACTCTGCCGACAATCCCTTGGTCCTACAGCCTAGTCAACTTCAGCTTGAGTTCTCCATTTTTGGCTGGTATAGATTGGGGCATTGGCACTCCTCACCAGTGGGCCAGTGGACTCCCTCAGCTCAACAACCAGCTGGGTTTTCTCATGATTGTACCTTAAGCTGATGGATCTCAGTGGCAGTGGCAACATGTTCTTTCCAAAGAGGCCAGTGTCCGAGAAACACTGAGGCAGCCATGGCCATTTCCAGATTGACAAAGCCCCAGTCATTAATCGAATTTGATGAAGTGGCTATCTGGAGAACTGGCAGCACATGTTAGGGTCATGACAGTTCACACAGACTGATCATGAACAGGAGCACTGCCTGTATTTCCTGGAGAGTGACCGGTGATTGGCAATGAGTCACAGTTCTCTTGGGCATCCACAACAGATACCCACTACTGTGCCACTTAGAGTCAAAAAGGAACATACACCAGGTAGCTAATATCTATCAAACGCTTTGTAAATTTGTATTTGCAGCTAGTTCAGAACAATTTGTCAACCCTGAACTGCAATTTCCATGCATATAGTAACTTTAACGTACCAAAAAATTCATTGGAGTGTTAGCAAACCAAAAGTTGATGTCAAGTTACCCATGGAGAAATAAAGGCAGGTGACCAAAAGTAGAATTTAAGGAGTGTCTTAAAGGAGAAGAAAAATGAGAAGATTCAGGAGAAGGCAGTCAGATCTTAGCAATATAAAAAAAACGGAAATGCTGGAAATATTTCGCAAGTCAGGTAGCACGGTGTGTTACAATGTAAGTGTGATAAATAAATCTGAATCTAAAACCTATGCAAAAAGTTAGTAATTTTTTTCTGATCAATGATCCTCATTAGTTCTAAGTGATCAGCTAAGTTCCAAGCTAATTCCTGTACTTGAACACCATTTCAGATGTGCTGCTGCTGTGCTCGATGGTGTCACAGCTGTTTTGCTGAAGAACAATGTACCGACTAACTGTTCTGCTGACACACCAGGGCAAATACTCTGGAGGGGCACAGAGGAGCTTCACACAGTGTTGCTTGTGATGGAGTGTCTCACTTATGAGGAAGGACTGTATGGGCTGGGTTTGTTTCTGCTGGATTGCAGAAGGCTGAGGCAGAATCTGATAAAGGAGAAAAGGAATTATGAGGGTCATAGAGAGGGTAAACAATAACTAGAGGCAAACAAGTGGGAATCTGCAGACGCTGGAATCTGAGCAACACACACAAAATGCTGGAGGAACTCAGCAGGCCAGGCAGCGCCTGTGGAAAAGAGTACAGTCAACATTTCGGGCCGAAACCCTTCAGACTAGAGACGTACGTTCCATGTGAGAGGTAAGAGTACAGAGAGGATATAAGAAAGAACTTTTTTGCCCTAAAGCTTGTTTGGAATGCACTACATGAAGGAGTGGTGGAGACAGGTGCTCCTACAACATTTAAGAAGTGTCTGGTTGAATATTTGATTCACTAAAGCATGGGAGGCTAGATACCAGGTGCTGGTAATGGAATTATTATAGATGGGTCAGCACGGATGGGTGGGCTGAATGGCTTAATACTGTGTTGTCTGATTCTATAACTAGAATCGCTTTACTGAATGATGACGCCTACTCAAACCCCTGAATGGCCAACTGCTTCTCCTTATTTATTTGTTTATTTACAGATACAGTGTGAGGTAGGCCCTTCCGGCCTTTCCAGCCAAGTTGCCCCAGCAACCCCTGACATACCTGATTAATTATCCCTAATCACGGAACAATTTACAATGACCAATTAACCTACTTGGTACTTCTTTGGACTGTGGGAGGAAACTGGAGCACCATACATTCCATGGGGAGTGGTAGAGAGACTCCTAACAGGACGGCACTGGAATTGAACCCCAGGCTCCTGAATGCCCCGAGCTGCAATAGCACCTTGCTAACCACTACCCTGCCTCTGGTTGGTTAATTTATTGCAATAGGTCAGGATATTATAAGTCAGTCTATCCGAACCAGAAAACTTGGATCAAAAGTTCCGTGTGTGCTGCACTCATCACGTGAGACAGAGCTTTCGCCACCGGTAACCACCAGGAACTCAAGAAATACAGCTACAATCAACACACAGTCACCAAGGCAACGAAACAACAGTAGAGGGACAAGATCCAGCAAAACTCTCCACCAACAACACATGCAGCTTATGGCAAGGTCTGCACACCATCGCGGACTTCAAAGCTAATCGCAGTGGTGCTGCCAACATCACTGCCTCTCTTCCAGGTGAGCTAAGTCCTTTTTTACGCTGGATTCGATGTCACCAAAACTGAGCCCCCGAGGACAGCCGCTGAAGCAACCAACATCTTGGTCATCTCTGAGGATGAAGTACGCAGGTGTTCCCAACGAGTGAACAGCCACAAGGTTGTGGCACCAGACGGCATCCCAGAGCAGGCATTCAGGATGTGCGCAGCACAACTGGCTGGTGCGTTTGCAGACATTTTTAATCTCTCCCTCTCCCAGTGTAGAGTGTCCTCCTGCTTCAAGACATCCACCATTGTCCCTGTATCTAAAAAGACCAAGGTAACATGTCTGAATGACTGGTGTCCTATTGCACTCACCTCAATAATAAGCAAATGCTTTGAGAGGCTGGTCAAGGAGTACTGCATAAAAAGGGCCCCAAAGAATCATCGGGGACCTAAGTCTCCCCGACCACAAACTGTTCCAGCTGTTACCATCCAGGAAATGATATTGCAACACAAAAGCCAGGATCAACAGGCTCCGGGACAACTTCTTCCACCAGGCCATCAGACTGATTAATTCATGCTGACACAATTGTATTTCTAAGCTATATTGACTCTTCTGTTGTTTATCTTACAGTACGTACTATTTATTACAAATTACTATAATTTGTACATTGCACATTGAGACGTAACGTGAAGACTTTAACTCCTACATATGTGAAAGGTGCAAGAAATAAAGTCAATTCAATTCATTTCAGTTCCTTATTTGCTACATGACTTATCTGGTTAAAGCTCAGCTTATCTGAAAGCCTTTAAAAAACTCAATATACATCAGCTGGGCCACCTTATCAATTCAATTTCCAGCCACTTCAAAACATGGAGTCAAGATGTGGGAGCATGCATATGCTTTGTTGAGATTTTCTGATTGTCCCTTCACTGTTTTAGAGATTATACAGAAAGTTTCTACTGATCCATTCTTGCATGGACTCAATGCCGACATCACACGTAGATGCATTTTTATTTCCATGGAAAGGCGTTTTGATATTGACATTAGTGAGACAATTTTAACCACTTTAATTGCACATTGTATTATATATCTGTCCAGACATTTGAAAGTTCTGTCTTACACTGAGGCTTTATATGAATTTTCCCCTTGGGTTCCTTTAGATTTTGTTCTAATCTGTTCTAAATGATACCACAGAACAAAACAATTTTACTGTTGTTATCACCATTATCCATTACCACTACCTGCATTCTAAGATCACTGAGGACAGACAAAGAATTCAGTAAAGGAAATATGAATATACTGCTCCTTTTACCAAGTCTAAAGTTGAAATGCATGGTGAAGAAAGAAATTAACTGCTATATTTTTGGAAGAAATTTTCTTTTGCAGTTTGAATTTACTGTTCTAATAGTTTATTGACCCAAAACATCAATTCTATTTGCGTAAGGTTCTCTGGCCTTCTGAATATGTGCAGTATTTTTTTGTTTTGAATTTACTATTGCTGGTAACTACACCAACAGCAAACATGTGTTTATTGTTTGGTTTGCAGCTCCGAGACACTTGGCCTTTCCTTGGATAATCCCCAAGGCTCTAATATTTATGTTTGTGATGTGATTCCAGGACAATGCACAAAAATCCAGCTGAGACTGAAGAGATGTCTTGGACAAATTTGGCTTTGCTTTTGTGACTTCATTGCCCCTTCTTGACCTATTGATGTCCCATATTTCCTGAGATATTATTCTTACAATTGTTCCTGAATTGGGCATTAAACAAGTATCAAAGAACTCATCTTTCAAAAAGAATCATTGCTGATAAACAAAACAAAAGGAGTTAGATTTGAATGCTTTTAATAATATAGTATTGTGTTCTCATTTAATGCTTTAAATTCTTGAAAAATGTCATTGAACACTTGTTATGTGCCTGTTGCGAAAGGTTCTGGGACTTCCTCAAAGAAACTTTCTGGTGATGCAAGGAGTCATTTGTTTTGAGACGCAGCCTGCTGTCTGGATCTAATACTCGGTCTGGCAGTTCTTAGGCATCCAATCAATTTTCATCAATCTTAATGTCGAGGTGACTCTATTTTGGTTTTAGTTCTTGGCTTAAATTGCTTGAGTATATTTGCTTCCACATAAATCACCTTCCCATTGTGGATATGAAATGAGTAGAGTGAATGCGTCCTCCCAACTAACCATTCATTATTCACTGAACCTCTTGTCACCCGCATGAACACCCCTTTGGGCAATTAGTCTCACTTGCTTTCCACTCTGTCACAGACATTCCCTTCATCTTCTCCTTTCTGCCTCCACTTCGCCCTCTCCCAAACATTTGTGCATCTTAAAACCCACACTTCTCCAAATTTCTCCAGTTCTGATGGAAATTCATTATTTTTTTGTTTCTTGTTTCTTGCCAGATATTGCCACTGTCATTCCCAGTGATCTCACATTTTGTATAATAAAATGGATATCTAGCATATCTTACTAGCAGAACCCAGAGACAAACAGCTGGGCTGCTAGTACTGAGACATATCATTCACTTTGTTTTGATTTCTGACATTGTCCATTGGCATCTTTCTTTGTGATGCCAAAAAATGAGGAAATAAGATTTTTGTAGGTTGGGAAAAAAACCCGAGCTACAGAAACCTAAATTCAACAGAATCATCAATGGAACAAAATAGCACCCAGTATATGAAAAAAAAACTACAAATGCTGGAAATGAGGAATAAAAATGTTGGAAAACAGAGAAATAAGATAATCTAGATAGTAGAGAATGTGGGTGAAGGTGATGTGTGAATAAAGGCATTTTTCTGATAGGGACGATAAATGGGAGTTATGATTAAGTGCTTTTCTTTCTCAATTCTCATGAAGAGTCCAGACCTGAAGTGTTAATTCTTTCTCTTTCCTCAGATGCTGACTAACGTGTGCAGCATTTTCCGTTTGAAGAAAACATTAATCTGGATCCCACACTTTGAAGAAAACAATCTATACAAATCTTGTCATTTCACAAATATACAATTTGCAAACAAGATTCAGAGCTTCAAAAGAATTAATTTGTTTTTCAATATGTGTGCCAGCAATGAAAACAATTGTTTGTTTCATAATTTACTGCTGTTACAATAAGTCTGATTTATTTGCCCTTTTAGTGAATAATGTTGTACATAGGCAAACAAGAATGGCAGGATATTTACTGACTCTCTGCCTGGAGTCATAGAGTCATAGAACACTGAAGCACAGAAAAAGGCCCTTTGGCCCATCTAGTCTGTGCTGAACTATCAATCTGCCTAGTCCCATCAACCTGCACCTGGACCATAGCCCTCCATTCTCCTCCCGTCACTGTCCCTATCCAAATTTCTTTTAAATTTTGAGATCAAACCCACATCCACCTCTTCCACTGGCAGCTCATTCCAGTCTCTTTCAGTTAGTCTGCATTAATCAGTGGGAGTACAGCAAGACAGCGTCCAAAATATTTGGGGTTGGAGCATCTGCTTGCATTTTACAGAATCAGGTTCATTATCACTCTCTTGTGGTACAGTGCAAATGTCTAAGGCACATCTCTATAGATGGGGTGTCTAAGACTTCTGCACAGTACTGTAGTAATTTTATGTATTACACTGTACTACTACCGCAAAAAACCCCACAAATTTCATGATGTGAGTGATGATAAACCTGATTGTGATATAGGTCTCTATTGTAACTGAAAGTGGAAAGGAAGCAGGGAGAGGGGGATCATGGTTGGGAAAAGGGGAAGGGAGAAGGGAGGAAGCAGGAAGCACCAGAGAGCCATTCTGTAATTATCAATAAATCAATTGTTTACAATCAAGTAACCTTGCCTGGTGTCAGAGCTGGGTGTGTCTGCACCCACACCACCCGCCCCTGGCACTCTTTCTCTGCCACCTGTCACATAACCCTCCCCTGGAGCTCCATCCTCACCATTCCTAACATCCTTTGCTCCTGCCAGATTTACAAACTTGCTCTCTGCTTCGCATTGACAAATACCGTATTTTGCAAAAGTCTTAGGTATCCTAGCTATATATATGCACCTAAGGCATTTGCACAGTTCTGCATATAACAAGAAATATGTTGTTTTGCAGCAGTAGTAGAGTTAAAATACTAAATTTCTAAATATTAGGAAGTAGTACAAAGAAACCCACAAAGTTAATCCATAATTTTGCTGAAGAATAAAAAAAACAAATCTGCAATATGGGAAGTTGTTGCATAACTCTTACATTTTTGACAGTTTCTATATCATTGCTAAATTTGCGGTTTGTGTTTTTTAATTTGCTAACACAAATTACATAGGTTATGAAAATTTGACCAAATGAAAGTGCTTGTTACATTTGGAAAGACTTTATTCACTCATAAAGCACAGTAGTCCAGATGATTTAGATTTACTCCAGAATCGGAAAAACATCAGATTCAATTTATTTTGACTGTCTTATATAACATGAAATTTGTTGTTTTGCTGCAGAAGTTCAGTGAAAAGACATAAAAATACTATAAATTACAAAATAAATAACGCAATAAATGAAATTAAAAGGAATAATGAAGTATTCTTCATGGGTTCATGGACCATTCAAAAATCTAATGATGGAGAGGAAGGAGCTGTCTTGAATTATTGAGTTTGAGTCTTCGGTCTCCTGTACCTCCTCTTTGAATGTAGAAAACTGTAGGACGTGCCCTGGATGGTGAGGACCCTCAATGATGGATGCTGCACTCTTGAGGTACTGCCTCTTGTAGATGGTTTTGATGGTGGGAAGCTCTGCAACGCTCTGCAGCCTCTTGCAATTGTGTGCACTGGAATTACCACATCAGATTGTGTTGCAACCACTCAGAAAGCGCTCCATCTGTAGAAATTTACAGGAGTCTGCTATGTTTTGTGGCTTCAAAATATTAAACTAATTCAAAGAAAGTTATGAGAGTCCAAAATGTAGGTCCAACTTTGAGTTTATTTTAGGTGAGGTGCACACGTGGTATTGTGATGGCATATGTAATTAACGTATCTTTACATATAACCTGTAATTAATTATTTAAACGAGCAAGAATGCTTAATCAACCAATATAGGCGCAAGATTACTCAACTATTACTTAAATATTACATACACAATATCCTTAGCAACCTACCAAACGTCCTCAAGATCTTAACAACGCAGAGCCATTCGCATGTCTTCTTCATTATTGAATTTATGTGTTGAGCCCAAGACAGATCGTCTGTAATGTTGAAATCAAGGAACTTAGAGCTGTTCAACCTTTCCACTGCTGACACCTCAATGAGGACTGGTTTGTCTTCTTAAGTCCTCATTCAATTCCTCCGTCCTGCTGATGCTGAGTGCGAGGTTTTTGTTGCAACACCACTCAACCAGCTGATCTATCTTGCTCTTGTATGCCTCCTTTTCACCATCTGAGATCTTACCAACAACAGTGGTGTTGTCTGCTAATTTATAAATGGTGATTGAGCTATATTTGGCTACACAGTCATGAGTGTTGAGAGTACAGCAGTGAGAGTAGGGGAACAATTTAATGTAATTTAGCTTGACCTTTTATGTTCTGTTTCTGGCAAAGATTGTACGCATTTTATAATAAAAATCAATGTTAAAAGTTTTGCCATACACGGAAACAATGTAAATGTAAAAATGATAGCAGGAAGCAGTAGTGAACTCAAAACAATATATCTCAGTTAGGTAATTTAGGATTTTTGCAAGCCACTAACGTGTTAAACTATTAATGAGGCATGCAGTTTCAAAGAACAGAATGTAAGTATTTTTAATTACTGAAAACCTTTTTAGAGTATGCATCATTTATATCAAAATGGGGTAGGAGTGGGCCTGTTTCTTCAATTTTAACCCTTTTGTTCCTTTCTTATGCTCTGTGGTGTCTAATTTGCATCAGCCAACATTCCACATATGAGGCCAGTAACAGGGCAACTCAATCCAGTGTGAATCGGGAGGAAGGTTGCATGGGCTTCAAGCAGCAGGGAATCTTCAGTCATTGCCAGTTCCAGTTCATCTGCCATGAACACTTGAATATTTGACTTCAACTCAAAGGAATTAAGAACAGCGTTCTTATTTGGGCTGTAATTAATGAACTGTCACAAACCTTGCAATTCTTCGTAATATTTAGAAACCTGATCATATGACAATTCCATAACCTTATTTATCAAATACATGAAAGTATAAGGCACTAGGATTTTTTGATTTTTACTCTACTATTGGCATATTAACACTGTCATGGGGTAGTACACTCATCTCTGGATCAAAAGATTTAGGTTCTACCAGGTCCATTCAATGTATATAAACATTGAGTAAACAGCACTAAAAGTTCAGGAACATTTCACCATGTTATACATCTGTGCCCCAGGCAATTTTATTCCTTTGTGGTCATACAGCCACTAGGGAGAACTAATTCGCAGTATCAAAATATCTCCTAGGGTCTCTTAAAGCCTCTTTCAGCATACCATATTTTTTCCTATTTAATCTGGATGAAAACTTACATAATATAATGCAGCAAAGTGTTTGGCTGCTTCATGTCGACTCTACCACCAAGAAAGAACACCAATGCCTTTACTTACTCAGATGGCTAAGGAAATTTGGCCTGTCCCTGATGACTCTTACCAATTTTTATGAGTGCGCTTAAGAAAGCATCCCATCTGGAAGAATTGCAGCTTGGTAGAGCAACTGCTCTGCCCAAGCCAGGAAGAAATTGTAGAGTTGGGAACACAGCCCAGTCCATCACTCAAAACAACCTCCCCTCCATTGACCCTGCCTACAATTCCTCCTGCATATGAAAACCAGATAATATATTCAAGTACCTTTCCCACCCTAGCTGTTCTCTCTTCTCCCCTTTCTCATCAGGCAGAAAGCACAAAAGTCTGAGAGCTTGAGCCACCAGAGGGTCTCTTGTGTACTATAAGATGAACTGAACTCTTGATTTCCAAATAAATGTGAGATCAGAGATAATCCTTCTCTTGATTTCTACCTCACCCTGGGCCTTGTGGGAAAAGGTTATGGGGAGAAGGCAGGAGAATGGGGTTGAGAGAGAAAATGAATCAGCCATGATGAAATGGCAGAGCTGACTCCTTGGGCCAAATGGCCTAATTCTGCTCCTATCTCTTATGGTTTTAAGGTCTTATGGTCTTGCACTTTTACACCTTATGTGTCACTATGCAATGCACTTTCTCTGCAACACAGCTCTATATTCTGCTTTCAGTTTTCTTTTCTGCTGGATCAATGTAATGATCTATGGCATGCTGTCTGGAGGGCATAGAAAACAAAAGGTTTCTCATCTGAGTTCAGTACATATGAAAATAATAAACCAACACCAAATGCCACAACAGCATCTGTTAAGGCTGGAGTATCCTCAGTAGATGGTATCTCTATGTGAGGTGTGTTCTGCTTCATTTTCAGTAACAGGAAAGGAAACTCACTGATTCTGGCAAATCCCACATACTCTTGATCAAGATTTGTTCAGACAAGACCAGGAAGTGAGAGAAGATATCAGTACCAGTAAAGCACATCCATAGGGAATGAATGCATGATCTTGCACTCATTTCCTTTTGGAATGGAGACTTACTTGAGTGCATAAAATAATGAGTGTTCTAGATAAAGTGAAAAGAAAAGGTCTGTTAAAAACCAAGTGGCAGATCATTAAACGAATTGGTAACAGTAATAATAGGAGGTGAAGACAGAATTTTGTTTTGAATAGAGGGTGGTAGGAGTGTGTACTACTGCCTGAAAAAGCTATAGAAGCAGGGACCAATCAAAGTTCAAAGTAAGTTTATTATTAAAGTACATATACGCCACCATATACAACCTTGAGTATCATTTTCTAGAGGCATGCTCAATAAATCCACAATAATAACCATAAAAGAATTAATGAAAGACCACACAAACTTGGATGCTCAACCAGTGTGCAAACGACAACAAACTGCAAATACAAAAAGAAATAAATAATAATAACAATAAATATTGAGAACATGAGATGAAGAGTCCTTGAAAGTAAGTCCATAGGCTGTGGGAATACTTCAGTGACGGGGCAAGTGGGGCCTTTGGTTCAAGAGCCTGATGGTTGAGGGGTAATAACTATTCCTGAACCTGGTGGTGTGAGCCCTGAGGCTCCTAGACCTGATGGCACTAGCAAGAAGTGAGCATGATCTGGGTGGTGGGGTCCCTGATTACCGATACTGCCTTCTTTCGACAAAGCTTAGAGTAGATGTGTTCAATGATGGAGAAGGTTTTACCCATGATGGACCGGGCCACATCCACTATTTTTTGTGGGATTTTCCAATCAAGGGCATTGGTGTTCCCATACTAGGCTATGATGCAGCCAGTCAATATACTCTCCACCATGCATCTATAGAAGTTTGACAAAGTTTCAGATATCACGCCAAATCTTTGCAAACTCCTAAGGAAGTAGAGGTGTTGCCGTGCTTTCTTTGTAATTGCACTTACGTACTGGGCCAGGACAGTTCTTCTGAAATTATAACGCTGCAGAATTTAAAACTGTTCCACCTCTGATTCTTTGATGAGACTGGTTCATGCATCTCTGCTTTCCTCCTCTTGAAATCAATAATCAGCTCTCGAATTTGTTGACATTGAATAAGAGGTTGTTGTAGCACCATTCAACCAAATTTTCAAATCTTCTTCTATATGCTGATTCATTACCACCTTTGATTTGGCCTATGACAATAGTGTCATTAGCAAACTTGACTATGGCATTGGAGCTGTGCTTAGCCACACAGTCATAGGTGTAAAGTGAGTAGAGTAGGGGAATAAGCACAAGCCTTGTGGTGCACTGGTGCTGATGAAGATTGTGAAGGAGACGTTGTTGCCAATCCAAACTGACTGGGGTCTTCAAGTGAGGAAATTGAGGATCTAATTTCACAAGGAGGTATAGAGGCTAGGCCCTTGAAGCTTATTGATTAGTTTTTAAGGGATGATGGTATTGAAAGCTGAGTTGTAGTCAATAAAGAGCATCTTGATGTATGCACCTTTGCTGTCCAGATATTCCAGGGTTGAGTGAAGAGCTAATGAAATAGCATCTGCTGTGGTCCTATTGCTCTGGTCAACTCTGATCCAAGTTGCTTCTCAGGCAGGAGTTGATGTGCTTCATCACAGTGGATGTAAGTGCCACTGGATGATAGTCATTGAGGCAGGTTACCCTGTTCTTCTCAATAAATGAAGTCTGCTTAAGCAGATTGGTACTTCAGTCTGCCGAGGTGGGAGGTTAAAGATCTTCGTCAACACTCTAGCCAGTTGATCCACATAGGTCTTTAGGATTTCGCCAGGTACCCCATCTGGAACAATTGCTTTTTGTGGGTTCACCCCCTTGAAGGCTGCTCGCACATTGGCCTTAGAGACAAAAATCAAAGGATCATCGGGAGCTGTGAGAGTTTGTGATTGTTCCTCCATGTTTTGTTGGTCAATCTGAGTATAGAAGTCATTCAGCTCATCTGGAAGTGAAGCCCTGTTGTCACCTAAAAATCACTTGATTTTTATTTTATAAGAGGTGATAGCATTCAAGCCCTGCCACAACTGTTGAGCATCCTTCATTGATTCAAGTTTGAATTGCCACTTTGCCCGATAGCTTTCTGGAGATCGTACCTGGACCTCGTGTAAATTTCTTGGTCACTGGACTTGAATACCTCTGACCTGGACATCAGCAGATTGTGGATCTGATGGTTTATCCAGGGCTTCTGATTGTGAAAGACTGAATGATTTTATTGGGATGCATTAACCTACAACTGTTTTAATAAAGTTTGTGACAACTGTGGTGTATTCATTCAGTTAATACATGTAAAGCATATTTGAATGTGCTTTGGAAGATCTAAGACCTACAGGGGTATAGAACTAGGGCTGGAAGGTAAGCATTAATTTGGTTTACCATTTCTTGACTGATACAGTCACAAAGGGCCAAGTGACGACCTCTTTTGTAATAGAACTTCTATGATTCTTCAAAAAAAAATGATAGCACATTTCAATAGAAGGATAGGGAGGTCACAATACTTGGAAGGTTCAAGTCTACTTAGATGAGTTAGATAAAGGAATGTCTGAATGCCAATCCATTAATCATCACTAATCTATAGGGCAGTAATGATTCTTGCTCTCCTTTGAGACTTAGTGTAGCTAAAGCTAGCATGTTGAGGAACTGGAAAAATGCCGGCAAATGCTGCCTCTGCAACAATTCTACAAATTCATCAGAAGATAAAACAAACCATTGTCTGTGTCTTCTCCCAGGCCAAAGCCTCCCGCATTGAGGCCCTTGTTGCATATAGTTGGCAACATTTGGTAAGTCACACCATTTGCAAGCTTGACACTAGGTTCTCTAAGTGCTGGAATGTTCCTGAAGCAAGAAGGTTGAGGGTGAAGTTGACCTTTCTTGCCCTGTGTACATGAGTGAACTTGAACTTAAGATTTCATGTTGTCCCCATTTTTATTCCTGTTGATGCATATTCTGAGCAGGTACGATCCTAGTGATATTGAAAGATGCAGCATAGAAACAAGCCCTTTGGCCAAATGAGTCCATGCTGTCTAACAAAGTTCAAAGTACATTTATTATCAAAGTATGTATACATTATATGACCTTGAGACTTGTCTCCTTACACACAGCAACAAAGATACCTAAAAAAAAATTAAAAAAAGACTTTCAAAGAAATAATAAAAAATAATGTGAGCAAACAAAAAAAAAGTAGGCAAACAACATTCGGAATGAATGTGAGTTTGCAGACACAAAGCGAGGCATCACTGCAGCCAGAATGGGCCATGCTCTCAGTTCAGCACAGGGCAGTGCTGAGTAAATGTCACGGAGCAGCAAGCAGAACAGGCCCGGCCCTTACCTTTGGTCCTGACACCCTGACCTTTTCAATCCGACCTGGTAATTAAATCATCCAAACCTCGGATCTTTCCTCTCTCTTGGGGAGCAGGCTTCGGCTTCACTACGACTCTGTCTCACCTCCACTCTACACTAATCCATTTTATTCACCTCACAACACATTCCCTCAGAGAACCATAGAACCATAGAACATTACAGCACAGAAACAGGCCTTTTGGCCCTTCTTGGCTGTGCCGAACCATTTTTCTGCCAACTCCCACTGACCTGCACCTGGACCATATCCTTCCATACACCCCTCATCCATGTACCTGTCCAAGTTTTTCTTAAATGTTAAAAGTGAGCCCGCATTTACCACTTCATCTGGCAGCTCATTCCACACTCCCACCACTCTCAGTGTGAAGAAGCCCCCCCGCAATGTTCCCTTTAAACTTTTCCCCCTTCATCCTTAAGCCATGTCCTCTGTTTTTTTTTCTGTGAAGTTTTTTCTGTGTGTTTTTAAAGTGTAAATAAAAATAGTTTTCTCTGAAGTGTGAGTGGATAAGCTGTTGGGTGCTATGCTCTTGTATGACTCCTGAAAGATAATCCTTTTGGCATAATCCTTTGGCAATTTGGGGACATCTGTTGTTCACTCACGCTTTCTAGTGCAACAAGCAAAAAGTGGATGTAGTAAACTAATTTTGTTTGCAGTAGAATATCTGAGGCTATAAAGAATATACCTCAATTTGAGCAGATAGCAGAGTACTCCGTTAGTAAGAAAAGCGGTGAATAGCAGGTTTCAGATCGGGTGTGGTTGGCCCTTTAGATCACAGAATATAGAACATTACAGCACAACACAGGCCCTTCAGCTCACGATGTTGTGCCAGCCTTATAACGTACTCGAAGATCGATTTAACTCTTCTCTCATAGATAGCCGTGCACTATTCTGATTTGATGGAGGCAGACGTAAGAGCACGGAGGAACATCTGGTGAAACTTCTGAAATGCCTGTTTCACTGCCGCTGCTACTGTGTGATCCAAAATCCCTGGAGGGGAAGGCCCCGAGTCCTCAACTTTGCTTGTTGCTCGGCGGCCGGGGCAGGGTCGAAGCGCTCGGCAGAGATGGTGCTCGGTGTTGGAGGGCTGGTCGGAGGCTCGACGTTTTTGGACGAACTCAGAGTCGGCTGTGGTCAGGAGCTTCTAATCTAATCTAATCTAATCTAATTTTTCTATCATTCTTGTGGCTATCTAAACAGTTCTTAAACATTCCTAATGCATCTAGCTTTACCACCACCCCTGACTGGATGACAATAAATTCGAACTTGAACTTGAGTTCATAAGACATGCTCTCTAATCCAGGCAACATCCTGGTAAAGCTCCTCTGCACCCTCCTTCAAGCTTCCATATCTTTCCTATAATGAGGTAACAAAAACCAAACACACTAAGTAACTCTTTGAGAAGCAGAATGAGTAAAAGTTCATTCTACT
Organism: Mobula birostris; assembly: GCF_030028105.1. Taxonomy (NCBI): domain Eukaryota; kingdom Metazoa; phylum Chordata; class Chondrichthyes; order Myliobatiformes; family Myliobatidae; genus Mobula; species Mobula birostris. The sequence continues at coordinate 61,350,900 of NC_092384.1, forward strand.
GTGGCTGAACAGCCATTGTTTTCAGTCCAATGTGTTCAAAACTTTCACGGGTGATAAATTTTGAGCATTTCAGTACAGTTGACATCATCTGGATGGATTAGAACAATTTTATTGCCAGCATATGAACAGACTAGAACTGATTATAGTTCAGAGCCAAACACAAAACACAGGACAATATCGTAACAGACAACACAATAGCAACAAACAAATTATATGATAATAATGTAAACAGCCATGAGCAATCAACAATTTGCATAATGGTCACATGTGCAAACGTCAATAATTAAACTTAAATAAATGTGAACATATGAACAGGTTAAATAATTATCAACAGAACAAGGAGAGCAGAAAAGACCATTTAATGGATGCTGTGTAGGGACATGTAAGGTATTACGCCTGAGTGAGTTTTATTGAGAAGATGGATAGCTACAGGAAAGAAGCTTAGACGATAACATGTACTCCCGATAGTGATGGACTTGTAGCATCTCCCTAATGGCAATTTGGCGAATAGGTGACTGCTAGGGAGGGTGGAGTCAGCAGTAACTTTCCCAGCAACCCACACAAAATGCTGGTGGAACGCAGCAGGCCAGGCAGCATCTATAGGAAGAAGTATAGTCGACGTTTCGGGCCGAGACCCTTCGTCAGGACTTTCTGAAAGAAGAGATAGTAAGAGATTTGAAAGTGGGAGGGGGAGGGGGAGATCTGAAATGATAGGAGAAGACAGAAGGGGGAGGGATGGAGCCAAGAGCTGGAAAGTTGATTGGCAAAAGGGATACAAGGCTGGAGAAGGGACAGGATCATGGGACGGAAGGCCTAGGGAGAAAGAAAAGGGGAGGGGAGCGCCAGAGGAAGATGAAGAGCAGGCAAGGAGATATTGTGAGAGGGACAGAGGGAGAGAAAAAAGGAAAAAGTAATAAATAAACAAACAAACAAATAAATAAGAGGTGGGGTAAGAAGGGGAGAAGGGCCATTAATGGAAGTTAGAAAAATCAATGTTCATGCCATCAGGTTAGAGGTTACCCAGACGGAATATAAGGTGTTGTTCCTCCAACCTGAGTGTGGCTTCATCTTGACAGTAGAGGAGGCCATGGATAGACATATCAGAATGGGAATGGGACATGGGATTAAAATGTGTGGCCACTGGGAGATCCTGCTTTCTCTGGCAGACAGAGCGTAGGTGTTCAGTGAAACGGTCTCCCAGTCTGTGTCGGGTCTCACCAATATGTAGAAGGCCGCACCGGGAGCACGGACACAGTATATCATACCAGCTGACTTACAGGTGAGGTGTTGCCTCACCTGGAAGGACTGTCTGGGGCCCTGAATGGTGGTGAGGGAGGAAGTGTAAGGGCATATGTAGCACTTTTTCCGCTTACAAGGATAAGTGCTGGGAGGGAAATCGGTGGGAAGGGAAGACAAATGGACAAGGGAGTCGTGTAGGGAGTGATCCCTGCGGAAAGCAGAAAGGGGGGAGGGAAAGATGTACACTTCAGAAACTGTCTTCCCCTATCATTTCGGAACTCCTTCTTACCCCATCATTCATTCATTCATTCATTCATTCATTTATTCATTCCTTTTTGTTCTCTCTCTGTCCCTCTCACAATAACTCCTTGCCTGCTCTCCATCTTCCTCTGGTGCTCCACTCCCCCTTTCTTTCTCCTACCAGCATTTGGTGTGTGTCGCTTGGATTTCCAGCATCCGCAGATTTCCTCATGTTTGAGTAACTTTCCCAGCTCTTTTCTTTGCTCTGGCAATGAACAGGTCTCTTAATGTCGGCAGGTGGCAGCCAATGATTTTCTCTACTGAGTGGACTACTCACTGCAACCTAGACTCAGAGAGGGAGGAGGTGATGGGAAACCAAATGGCGATAGAGGTGGTCACAGCACTCAGTGATGGCTGAGTAAAAATTCATCAGGATACGCCCTGAGATTTTAAGTTTCCTAACCTGGTATAGGAAGAATAAACTCTGCTGGGCTTTCTGAGTGATGAGCATACCATGCTTGTCCTACTTCAAAGTATTGGTAATGGTAGTCCCCAGAAATTTGAATGACTCGACCATAGACACAGCCTGACTATTAATTTTCAAAGGTGGGCACATAAGGGTTGTTGGCGGAAGTCAATATTCATTTCCACTGTCTTGATAGCATTAAGCTTCAAGTTGTTACAAGCACACCATGCTGCAAGATGGTCTACCTCTCTTTGATAGCACATAATTATTAGAGATGAGACCAACTACAGTTGTGTCATCTGCGAACTTTAGGATTTTAATGCATTCGCTTATGGAGGTACTGTCATATCTAGAAAACGCAGCCCTGGGGAGACCCTGTGCTTTATGACATTGGACTGGATCATAGAGATTGATCTGGTAAAACATCTGCAGTGAAAACAAAAGTCTGATTAAAAAATGAAGATACAATATTAGTAGTGGAATTGAAGAAACCGATGAATGTGCATGAAATGGCTTCACTATTGCAATTTCCAACATCACTGGACTTTTTAATTTGGCATTCAACAAACTAATTTCTGCACCCCAGACTGCTTTCACAGGTAAAGAAAGCTCATCTTGTTATTATCACACTGCTGTTTGTGGGAGCCTATTCTATGTAAAATAATAGTGTCGCGATGTGTGCTAGCTATATTGAAACCCAACTGCAGAGGAAAGACTGACTCTGACGTAGGGGTGGCGAAGAGAGGCTATTCATAATAATTTCAAAAGGGCATCAGTGACTCTGCTGAGTGACAGCATGAGAAGGAACATTCACAAAACTAGGACCCTGCAATTAGCGCTAACCAGGCATCTACTCAAATAATAAAAGTAACACAGAATCACCGAGCTATCAAAAAAAACTTAATCAAACTTAAATAGAAGGCAGCGGGAGACTGTATTACAAAGAGCAAGTCGCTCGAGAAAAACACAAGGAAACCTAAATGATTAATGATGGTCATTAACTAACAATTAACCATTTCAGCTGCCCTAAAAACCTTGGTGCCCCATGCTCTCCAGCGCCCTCACAGACCTGAAGAACTTATCACTAAGAGTCACACTTCCGATATTTCTACAGCAGTTTAACTGGAAAAGCAATCTGTTGATTGCAGAGTGTTTTGAAACGTACTGAAATTGTGGAAGGTCCTAAATAAATGCACATATTTTTCTTTATTACTGTGACATAATCCACATCTTGACTTACTCAAGAGTCATACTACACAGAAATAGTCCTATCAGTTCACTAAGCCAATGCTGACAATCAAGTACCCATTTATACCCATCCTAAACTTGATCCCCATTTTGTGTTCTTATCCACTCACTCTATATTTTAGGACTCACCCACACACTAGTGACAACTTACAATAGCTAATTAAACTAGTCATTTTAGTACTATTTGTATATATTGTTTACAAATGTTATTACAATATTGTCTTTTATATGCTACTCTACCCAAAGCCTAATGAAATTAGAGCCTTCTATAAATTTTGGAGTTGGTTAGTATTAAATACTTGATTTTAAAAAAGCATTATTGTGCAAATTTAACTTCAGACTTTCAAAAATTCCATTCTATCATGCAAACTGCAAAACTTACGTTAACACAGAATTTCCTGTATTTTTTATGATTGTTACCATGATTTCATTTCAAGTATAAAGAAAGTTCTGGAACGTGGAAAAAATCTGGGAATGTGCGGTCCCTGCTGAACAGAAACTCCCAGCTGGCTGAGAGTGGGTGAGAGAAGTTCATCCTAGCCCTGGCAGGGTCAAGTACTGTACACACAATGCCATCATCATCACTATGTGCTCTCTGTTAGGACACAGGCAGTCACAGTGTTTGACCATGATTGTTCTTGGCAATTTTTTCTACAGAAGTTGTTTGCCATTGCCTTCTTCTGGTCAATGTCATCACAAGATGGATGACCACAGCCATTCACACAATGTACCAGACCCTTTCATGGCCCTTACCAAACCTACAAAGCAAGTTTGCTGACAAGATGAGCTTTATCAGTTTTCAAAAGTCCAGATCAGGAAGGCAACCTGACCCTCAGATACAAGTATAATCAAAATAAGGTGCAGAAGCCTGAAGTCCCACACCATCAGATTCAGCAACAGCTAATTTCCTACAGCTATCAGGTTCTTGAACTAACCTGTACAACCCTAAAAGTACCTCAGCAAGGGAACACTATGGACCATCCCTCGCACTACTATGGGCACGTCTATGAAATTTTTTGCACTAATGTCTTGATTTGCAGTTTTTTCCTTTGCCTTCTTGTATAATTTATTTCTTATGTTTTGCCTGAACTTACATGGCTGTGATACTGTTGCAAGCAAGATTTTTATTGTACCTGTCCCTTGCTATTCCTAGGCACAGGATAATAAACTATTGACATATCATCATATTCAGATTTACCTTTGGTAAACTGAACAGTCTAACACGGTCAGGTGAAACCAGGTTTATGAAAAGTTTTGAAAAAGTGGCAAGGTAAAAAGAAAAGCTTGAGATTGAGAAAAGGTGGTTAAATCTATTGACTGCATGAGTGGTGAACAGTAAATAAGGAACAGGGAGAAACCTTGTGTTAAAAAAAGTGCTAGGATTATGAAGCAGGAGGATTTAAATAGACAGAAATCACAAGGAAATTTGAAAATGAAGTTCTTGAAATTAACATATGCAAGGACAAGGATTATTGGAGTGTGGAGTAGAGTGAGTGAGGTCATGGAGTGAAATATTTTGGACAAACTAAAACTCATATGGTGTTACTGGAATGAAAATACTTAAGGAGACTGGAACTACAAGGAAAGCTAACAGAAGGGGATGGACATAATGGGAAAGATGATTTCTGTTCAGTTCAGTCCTTAAAATAAAGTCTGTAGGATCTCATACAACTGCCGAATTTTAACATTAGCATTTTATTTAAAAAGAAACAGATTGGATGCTCCAAAGACAATATGACAATGCTCAATCCAATTAACAGAAGAATAATTCTTTTACTTATTACAGTTAATCACTTATCAGTTCTTTAAAGCCTAATGTAACTGCCTTTGACATTTGTAACTTTTCCTTAGATACCTTGCTCTGTGATCAGTTCACAAAACCTCAGGAGAAAAGGTAAACAACTATTACCACACTAATCAATGACATAATGCTAAGGCTTTGTAAGGCAATGGTCAAACTGCACTTGGAGTTTTGTGAGCAGCTTTGGGCCCCTTATCTAAGAAAGGATGTGCTGGTGTTGGAGAGGGTCCAGAGGAGGTTCACAAGAATGAACATGGGAATAAAAGAGTTAACGTATGATTGCTCTGGCCTGTACTCACTGGAGTTTAGAAGAATGAGGGGGATCTCATTCAAACCTAGCAAATACTGAAAAGCCTAGATTGGTCGTGGAGTGGATGTTTCCTATAGTGGGGGAGTCTAGGACCAGAGGGCTCAGGTCTAAATAGAAGGATATCCCCTTAGAACAGAAATGAGGAAGAATTTGTTTAGCCAGAGGGTATGAAATCTGTAGAATTTATTGCCACAGACAATAAGTCACTGGGTATATTTAAAGCAGAGGTTGGTATGTTCTTGATTAGTAAGGGTGTCAAATGTTACATGGAGGAGACAAGAGAATAAGTTTGAGAGAGATCATAAATTAGCCATGATGGAATAGTGGAGAATACTCGATGGGCCAAATTGCCTAATTCTGCTCCTATGTCTAATGAACTTATAATCCTTCAACATTAAAATGGTTGCCATAATTAATATTTTCACGAATGCCCAGTTTGGATTTCACTTGGAATATCATCCCCAAACCTCAATAGACCCCTGGCCCAATCATGGAGTAAAGAGCTGAATTTCAGAGGTGAAGTGTACATGATTGCTCTTGGCATCAAGATTTTATTTGTCCAAGTATGGCATCAAGAAGTTCTGGCAAAACTGGTCAGTGGACAGTAAAGAAAAAACTCTCCAGTGGTTGGAGACATATCTCAGATTGTAGGAGATCAAAAAGCCAAACCCCAGGATATAAATGCAATGAATACCAGAATATATACTTACTCCTTGCAATATATCACCACTTTAATTTGTTGAAAATTACTTCAGACAGACAGTTGAATTTACTATTGTTGGGCTGGTCTATGTCCAAATTAATTTCAATTACCACACCAAATTAAACCCTAATAAAAATCCACAGAGCTTACAAGCTGCCATACATCACCCTGCAGACACGGATATATTTCCCTCTCAACAATACATTTACTTATTAGCATTGACTTGGCTTTGTGCTTCTGTGTGAGACATTTTCCTGTCCTCATCTGTGGCCTGAAAGCACTTTGGCACAGACCTATTCTTGCCTCTTCCGTCCTTCTCCCAACCCTAACTGGCAAATTTTGTTTTTATTATAGTGAGCTCTGTGAATCTTTGTTTCGTGAAGTGCCCTACCTATAAAGTTTAAACAGGGCAATGACCATAAAATGAATTCTTTGTGTATAAGATGCAATCAAAGAAATATATTCATAATTGTTTTATATATACTGGTAACTAAATACAGGCTATATAAAATAATAGCAATATAACTCTATTTATCAGTATGCGGTATAAATTGATCGTTTATGTAACAATTAGTAATAACAGTTGTGGTAAAGTCATTTTCACCATAAAGACTAACAAAATGCGATGTTACATTTCCAAGATACATAAGAGGAAAAGTACAACTTTAAGTGCTAAGAGAGTTAGTAATAGAAATAAATCACTATCTCATTAACTTAATGACAGTACTTCTTGGCAATGATAACAGAAACATAGTACAATCAGAACAAAAACATGCAGGAGTAGATGAATCATAGAAGTAAGAAAGGGGGATCTGGTGCAAGATATCAGTCACTGGAACCTACAACTATGAGGATAATTGAGATACAAGTCGATGCATACTTCGCTTGCCACAGGCTTTTAAGACTTTGAGTTGGGTTAATGATCTCATTTCAGTTTGGCCAGACAAAGATGAACTGGAAAATATTTTCTTTTATTGAACTTTAGAGGTCACCATATTGCCTGAACCTTAATAGAGTGTGAAGAATTTAAGTACAATTTCCTATAGGAACCGAACCACTCATGGGTCCACTAGTGTCAGGCTTCTACAAAGTGCCCGCCTCATATTAATGTCAAGCCCCTCAGTTTTAATAGGACATGAATCATAGGGAAAAGCTGAATAGGTTAGGATTTTATTCCCTAGGGCATAAGAGAATGAGGGGAGATTTGACAGAGGTATACAAAATTGTGAGGGGTTTAAATAGGGTAAATGCAAGCAGGCTTTTTTCCACTGAAGTTGGATGAGACTAGAACTAGAGGTCGTGTGTTAAGGGTCAAAGGTGAAATCTTTAAGGGGAACGTGAGGGGGATCTTCTTCATTCAGAGAGTGGTGAGAGTGTGGAACGAGCTGCCAGTGGAAGTGATGGAGGTGGATTCAATTTCAACATTGAAGAGATATTTGGATAGGTACATGGTTTAGGCGCAGATTGACGGCACAGGCAAAGTAAGAGTTTTCCCGGACTAGATGGGCAGAAGGACAGTTTTAGTGCTGCAGTGTTCTATTACTCTATGATTCATTAGTGTGACCTTGCTGTATAAATGCCTTGACAATAGGGTTTGGGTTGGAAAATGCCTTGACAATAGGGTTTGGGCTAGAACAATCTTTGCTCGCAAAACAGCTAACAAATCCAGAAAAGTATGAACTGATTCTTTGTGGAAGGTCAAATGCAAAGGTAGAATACAGGATTAATGCCAGGATTCTTGGCAGTGTGGAGGAACAGAGGAATATTGGGGTCCGCATCCATAGTTCCCTCACAGTGCTAAGTAAGTTAATAGGATTTTTAAGAAAGTGTATGGTGTGTTGGCCTTTGTTAATTGGAGGATTGAGTTTAAGATCCTCAAGGTACTGTTGCAGCTCTCTAAAGCCCAGGTTAGGCCACACAGTGCATTGCGTTCAGTTTTGGTCGCCTCATTATAGGCGATATAGAAGCTTTAGAGAGGGTGCAGAGGAAATTTATCAGCATGCTGCTTGGACTGGAAGGCATGACTTTTCAAGACAGGTTGAGCAAGCTAGGGCTTTTCTCTTTGGTGCAAAGGAGGATAAGAGTTGACTTGATTGAGGTGTACAAGATAATAAAAGGTGTAGTTAGAGTGGACGGCCAGCAACTTACTATAAATTACAAGAAGAAATATATATATTATTAAATAAGTAGTGCAAAAATAGTGCAGTAGTGTTCATGGGTTCTTTGTCCATTCAGAAACCTGATGGCGAAGGGGAAGAAGCTGTCTCTCAGATGCTGAGTGTGTGTCTTCAGGCTCCTGTACCTCCTCATTGATGGCAGTAATGAGAAGAGGGCACGTCTTGGATCATGGGGGTTCTTAATAATGGACGCCACCTTCTTGAGCCATTACCTTTTGAAGATGTCCTTGATGGTGGGGAAGCTACTGCCCATGATGAAACTGGATGAGCTTATAATTTTCTGAAGCTTTTCCGATTCTGTGCATTGATTCTGTGTACCCCATGGGAATGCAACCAGTTAGAATGGTCTCCATGCTACATCTGTAGAAATGTGCTAGAGTCCTTAGTGACATACCAAATCTCCTTCAGCTCCGAATGAAATATCACTGCAGGTGTTCCATTTTCATAATTTCATCAATATGTTGGGCCCAAGATAAACCTTCAGAGATGTTGACGCCCAGTAACTTGAAGATGCTCACCCTTTACGTTGCTGACCCTTTGATGAGAACTGGTATGTGCTCTCCTGGCATCCCCTTCCTGAAGTCTATAATCAATTCCTTTTGGTTCTACAAACATCTGGTTCTGTGAAAGTTTGGTTCTGAAATGCAGACTTATGACATATCAGTGAGGAGGAGGTTATGCAACCCTTTGCTGCAGCAAACAACCTGGGATGAAATACTTCAGAATAGACAGGTGGTCAGTTATAGAAGGGTATGACTGTGTGATGCACGCCCCAGAATCCAGAAAGTGGTGTTATATGACACATGGTTCCTGCACTTGTCCAATGGATGTAATGTTCTTGCAGAGCATGGGAACCAATGTGAGGACTGAGGGGAGAACAAACAATCTGACTACAATATGGTGCTTCAGGATGCTATTTGTGTCAAGAGAGTCAAAAGGAAGGTGATTGTATAAGGAGATAGTATTGCCAGGGAATTGCATGAGGTATTGGAGCAGAATTAGGCTATTTAGCCCACTAAGTCTGATCTGCAATTCATTCATGGCTCATTTATTTTTCTTTTCTCAACCCCGTTCTACTGCCTTCTCACCAGTACTCTGAAGCCTACTTATCAAACAAGAAACTATCACTTTACACCTTAAATACAGTGCCAGGCATTGTAACCAAATCCAATGTATAATTGCCAGACATCTTCCTGGAGCTGGAGAGGAACGTGGAGTGGGTGAGGGAGTATCCAGTGGCCATGATCCACGTAGGCACCAAGAGCATAGGTAAGATTTTTCTGCTGTATGTGTTTGAGTAGCCAGATACCACCACCAAGTTAATCATTTCTAGATTATTACCTGAGTCAAGTACAAACTGATACAGTTTTATTGAGATCAGGCAGATGAATGTGTTGCATAAAGTCTGATGTGTGAGAAGTGGGTTTCTAGTCATGAGTCACCAGAATCTGTACCAGGGAAAGAGAAAGCTGTTGTTCTAGATCAGACTACACAGAGGCCAAGCTGGCTAAATAACATCTATTGAAAGAGAAACACTTAATGTTCTAGATCTGGGACCCTTCGTCAGAACCAGAACTCTGAGACAAAATTCTGTGGAATCAATTACCTAGGGAGGTAGATGGGATTTTAAACAAAAGATGATAGGGAGGAGTCCAGTGCAGAGAAATTTGAAACACTAAAAAGTAAAAAAAAGGAGGCATAAACATGAGAAAATCTACAGATGCTGGAAATCCAAGCAACGCACACAAAGTGCTGGAGGACCTCAGCAGGTCAGGCAACATCTATGGAAAAGGAATAAACAGTCGACATTTCAGTTCCTGAAGAAGGGTCTTGGCCTGAATGGTTGACCGTTTACTCTTTTCCACAGGTGCGGCCTGACCTACTGAGTTCCTCCAGCATTTTGTGTGTGTAGCTTGAGTGGATAGAGGACAGCCAAATTATGCCAGGAAGGGAAAAGGTTTACAAACAAAATATTCCACTAACATAAAGTGGTAGGAAGATTACTAGGGCCTCAATACAAATCAATATGCACAGTACCACTGTGGAGATATGGCTGCAGGATGTGAGCTCAACACCTGAGGGTGTTCAATATTTAGAATGGAGAAAAACAAAGGAAAAATGAGGTGAATGGTTTTATTAGTAAATCAAAAGTAACAAGAAAGATATTGATTCAAAAATTCAAAAGTCGTGTTGGTCATGCTAAAAAACACCAAGGGGCAGAAAAACATTATCTATAACGGGCACCCGACCTTCTTTATGCCATGGACACCTACCATTAATCGAGGGGTCTGTGGACCCTAGGTTGGGAACCCTGTTCTGTAGGATTCCAAACAGCACTGGCAATACAGGGGAAGACATCAAACAGGAAATTATAAATGTTTGTAATAAAGGTCCAAAAGTCCAGATCATGCGTGACTTCAATCTATTTATAGAATTTATAGAATTAACAATAATATTTGGAGCGTGAACCTTTGGAGTGTGTACGGAATGGCATTTTGGACTGTCCTTGGAGGAATCAATTTGCAAACAGGCTATCCTAAATTGAGTACTATGCAACAAGAAAGGGTTATTTAATATTCTTCTCTGTAGGATATTTAAAGGAAGATAACAAAGTTCTGTTTTAAAATAGATAGTTCAATTTAAAACTAGTAGTAGGTAAGTGTAGATGGCACATGAGGAGTGAGTTGACTATGATAGATGAGAAAGACATGACAGTGGATAAGCAATTGCTAATATTTAATAAGCGCTAATGCAGGAACTACAAATTATATATTCCCTTCAGGATCAAAAACACAAAATTAAAAGTTACCAAGTCATAGCTCACAAAAAGAAGCTATTAATAGTATTGCATCCGAGGTGCTCGAGGAATATAAAGAATGTAAAAAGAATCTTAAGAAAGAAATTAGAAAAGTTAAAAGAAGATATGAGGTTGCTTTGGCAAGTAAGGAGAAAATAGATCCCAAGGGTTTCTATCATTATATTGATAGCAAAAGGATAGTGAGGGATAAAATTGGTCCCTTAGAGAATCAGATTGGACAGCTATGTGTGGAGCCAAAAGAGATGGGGGAGATTCTGAACAATTTCTTTTCTTCGGTATTCACTAAGGAGAAGGATATTGAATTGTGTAAGATAAGGGAAACAGGTAGGGGAGTTATGGAAACTATGATGATTAAAGAAGAGGAAGTACTGGAGCTTCTAAAGAATATAAAAGTGGATAAGTCTCCGGGTCCTGACAGGATATTCCCTAGGACCTTGAGGGAAGTTAGTGTGGAAATGGCAGGGGCTCTGACAGAAATATTTCAAATGTCATTAGAAACGGGGATGGTGCCGGAGGATTGGCATATTGCTCATGTTGTTCCATTATTTTAAAAGGGTTCTAAGAGTAAACCTAGCAATTATCGGCCTGTGAGTTTTACGTCAGTGGTGGGTAAATTGATGGAAAGTATTCTTAGAGATGGTATAGAAAATTATCTGGATAGACAGGGTATGATTAGGAACAGTCAACATGGACTTGTGCATGGAAGGTCATGTTTGACAAATCTTATTGAATTTTTTGAAGAGGTTACTAGGAAGGTTGACGAGGGTAAAGTGGTGGATGTTGTCTACGTGGACTTCATTAAGGCCTTTGACAAGGTCCCACACAGAAGGTTGGTTAGGAAGGTTCTATCATTAGGTTTTAATATTGAAGTAGTCAAATGGATTCAGCAGTGGCCGGATGGGAGACGCCAGAGAGTGGTAGTGGATAACTGTTTGTCAGATTGGAGGCCGGTGACTAGTGGTGTGCCTCAGGGATCTGTACTGGGTCCAATGTTATTTGTCATATACGTTAATGATCTGGATGATGGAGTGGTAAATTGGATGAGTAAGTATGCAGATGATACTAAGATAGGTGGAGTTGTGGATAAAGAAGTAGGTTTTCAAAGCTTGCAGAGAGATTTAGGCCAGTTAGAAGAGTGGGCTGAAAGATGGCAGATGGAGTTTAATGTTGATAAATGTGAGGTGCTACATTTTGGTAGGACTAATCAAAATAGGACATACATGGTAAATGGTAGGGTGTTGAAGAATGCAGTAGAACAGAGGGATCTAGGAATAATGGTGCATAGTTCCCTGAAGGTGGAATCTCATGTGGATAGGGTGGTGAAGAAAGCTTTTGGTATGCTGGCCTTTATAAATCAGAGCATTGAGTATAGGAGTTGGGATGTAATGTTGAAATTGTACAAGGCATTGGTGAGGCCAGATTTGGAGTATTGTGTACAGTTTTGGTCACCAAATTATAGGAAAGATGTCAACAAAATAGTGAGAGTACAGTGAAGATTTGCTAGCATGTTATCTGGGTTTCATCACCTAAGTTACAGATAAAGGTTGAACAAGTTGGGTCTTTATTCTTTGGAATGTAGAAGGTTGAGGAGGGACTTGATAGAGGTATTTAAAATTATGAGGGGGATAGATAGAGTTGACGTGGATAGGCTTTTTCCATTGAGAGTGGGGGAGATTCAAACAAGAGGACATGAGTTGAGAGTTAAAGGGCAGAAGTTTAGAGGTAACATGAGGGGGAACTTCTTTACTCAGGGAGTGGTAGCTGTGTGGAATGAGCTTCCAGCAGAAGTGGTTGAGGCAGGTTCAATGTTGTTGTCGTTTAAAGTTAAATTGGACAGCTATATGGACAGGAAAGGAATGGAGGGTTCTGGGCTGAGTGCAGGTTGGTCGGACTAGGTGAGAGTAAGAGTTCGGCACGGACTAGAAGGGCCGAGGTGGCCTGTTTCCGTGCTGTAATTGTTATATGGTTTATATGGTAAAAGAAAGAAATAAAGTAGATAAGCATTAACAAGAAATTACTGCAGAAGAAATTATTGGGATTGACTGAAGCTAAATCCCAGGGTTTAGTTATTTTCATCCTTAAGTCCTAATAGATGTAACTATGGATTAACACACACAAAATACTGGAGGAACTCAGCTGGCCAGACAGGCATCTATGAAGAAGAGTAAATAGTTGATGCTTTGGGCCGAGTCCCTTCATCAAGACTGAAAAGAAAGATGAGATGTCAGAGGAAGAAGGGGGGGAGTGAGAGGGAAGGAAGAAGTACAGGGTGGCAGTTGATAGGTGAAACCAGGAGAGGGGGAATGGGCGATGTAAAGAGTTGGGAAGTTGATTGATGAAAGGGACAAAGGGCTGGAAAAGGGGGAATCGGATAGGAGAGGACAAAAGACCATGGAAGAATGAGAAAGGGAGCAGAACCAGAGGGAGGTGATGGGCAGGTAAGGAGAGAAGGTGAGAGAGGAAAACAGGAATGAGGAATGGTGAAGGAGAGATGGGGGGAGGGGGGAAATTACCAGAAATTTGAGAAATTGATGTTCATCCTACCAGGTGGAGGCTACGGAGACGGAATATAAGGTGTTTCTCCTCCAACCTGAGTGTGGCCTCATCGCGGCAGTAGATGAGGCCATGGACTGACATGTCAGATTGTTGAAACATTTCTTTGCCTTCCTCACTGACTTCCTTCAGCTGGGACTAAAGGATCTGTTTGGAGACTCATCAATTGGTATCTGGATGACATAACCTATTCATCGGTATTGCTTTATCATGGTGGAAATACTGTTTATATCTATGGATCAGTGGATGTATTAATGGTTAAAATTCTAGCTTGTGGATTCTTTCACATTGTACAATGGCAAATATAAGCCCACAATTAAAAAACAGGAAGTAGAGAGTCAACAGGACACTAAAGAATAGCTGGCCTGACATCAGTAAAATAAAGAATGTGGTAACAGGAGACATGGAAGATTAAGCGACACACATAAAAAATGCTGGTGAATGCAGCATCTCTAGGAAGAGGTACAGTCAACGTTTCGGGCCGAGACCCTTTGTCAGGACAGTTATTCACAATGTACTGTATATTAATGATTTGGACGAGAGAACTAAATGTGACGTATTTAAGCTTGTTTTACACCAGCCTACCGGCGGGGGCCAACCTGAGCAATATCTCCACCACGATAAAGCAAGACCAATTCCAATTAATAGGGCATGTCACCCAGGTGCCTAACTCATGTCTGTCCAAACAGATCTTTTACTCCCAGTGAGGAAGGCAAGGAAATGTTTCAACAATAACATCAAAATCAGCCTGAAGATATTCAACATTACATCTAAACACTGGGTAGATATTGCACTCATTAGATGCACCTAGAGGAAATCTGTTCAAGAGGGAGCCGTGCTACCTAGAACGACTTCTGTTGTGCCATCAAGAGGAGAGGCTGAACAACCAAAAGACCTAACCACTAACGACATCCACCACTTACTTGTGACCACACTACATCAGAATATGTGGATTCCAATCTGGCCTCTACAGTCACCTAAGGACCACCAATAGACAACCCCTTAGGAGAACATCATACTGTACCTGACTTCAGTGATTGTACTGCTACTGTCGCGTGAAACTGGGTGGGATTGTGAGATGAGGGGGGATGCAGAGAGGATTGAAGGTGATTTAGACAAGTTGAGTGAGTATGCAAATACTTGAGAGGTGGATATATGTGAAGTTATCCACCTTGGTAAGTAAAGCAGAAAGATGGTATTATTTAAGTGGTGATGGATTGGGAAAGTTTGCTCCTTGAACACTAGTCTCTGAAAGCAAACATGGAGGTTCAGCTAACATATAAGAAGGAAATCGTATATTGGCATTTATTGCAAGAGTTTTCAAGACACTATCAAAGATGTCTCATATAATTATACAGCCACTGAGTGACAGTGTACCTGGAGTACTGAGTGTAGCTTTTCCACTTACCTAAGAACGAATATACTTGCCATTGAAGAAGTTAGAGGTGAAGGTGTAACCGACCAATTCCCGGGATTGCTGTATGAGGAGAAATCAAGTTTACTAGGATTATATTTACTAGGGTTTAGGAGAATGTGAGGTGACCTTATTAAATTGTACACATTTCTGACAGGGCTTTGCAGGCTGAATACTGGGAAAATGCTTTCCTGGCTGAGAAGTATAGAATGCAAGTCTATAGTCTCAGAATATGGGGTAAGTAATTTAGCGCAGAAAAACGAGAAATTTCTTCACCTAGAGCATCATGAAACTATGAAGTTCTTCACTGGAGGACATGGAGGCCAAGGTATCGAATGTATTTAAGAAGATGATACCTTTCTGGACACAAATAGTATCAACAGATGAAGCAAGAGGTTAAGAATATAGCAATGGATGGAGAATTAGAAACAATTACAGTGAATGGCAGAGCAGACAGGAGAATCAAATACTCCTATTTTTCTATTTTTTAAATATTTCTGTGAAGCAGAAAGTTGTTTTGTGGAATATGTCCAGGAGGATTGGCAAAACTCCTGACTAGTTATTTGCTCAGCTGTGCATTTTTGCCTTGTGGAACCGACTAAAGTTCATGGAGGCGTTCATCAAATGAGGAAGCCATTACTTCCAGAACTAGGCCCCATTTCTTGGACACAGCTGGAACTAGGGTCGACCTGAACTAGGTTCTTAAGCGGAGGCAGGTTTCTTGTGGCTTCAGCCTGTGGTGGGCTGGCGCCACTGATATACAACAGCAGAAATTAGATTCTGTTCCTTTTACCAAGCTGGAATTCCAGAGGTGCATTCAGGTTATTGTGCTTATTCACAGACAATGCAAGTAGCATTCCATGAATATCTTGCCTGTGGTAAATGTGGCCCCTTCCTGTATGGGAAAATTATGTTATACTTTGCCATTTCCCAACAATTCTCAGAAGTTTACCATGTACTGTATGTGTGATTTGACAGGAAAAGGAAGATTGATTTGGAACATTTGATATGTTATTCTAATTTCTTAAGAATAAAGGAATATTGAATATAAATATGGTCTCTCTCTCCCTCTGTCTGTCAGGACTAAGATCTACAGACCAGGAGAAGTTAAATTGTGGGATTAAATCATCTTTTTAAATTCCATCTGATCTCCTCAGATCCACCAGAAACTGAGAGCTCAGACAAGCAGCAGTTATATTGTCTCCTGTGTCTGGAGTAGCACACTGCCTTGTTCCATCCTGCCTCAAGGAAAACAAAGAATAGGCAGGCAGGCAGGCATTAAATACTGGAGATTAAAGAAGATTTGCCATAGTTTGCCTCCTTTCTTCAAACACAAGACTGGAAGGTTTTGTGCCAAAAGATAAAAGAAAGATATAGAGCTAGGTCTTCTGCTCTATTAAAAAGTGATGGACAGTACTGGCACCACACAAAATGCTGGAGGAACTCAGCAGGCCCAGATTCATCTATGGAAAGGAGTACAGTTGACATTTCAGGCCAAGACCCTTCGGCAGGACCGTCCTTCTTCTCCATTCTATCCAATTGTGCTGTCATTTTTGTAGAGCTTGGGACCTGCACCCAAATTTCCTCTGTACCCTTAAGAGTCCCCATATACTTTCTTCCTGCATTTGACTTTCCAAAATACATCACCTCACATGTGTAAATTGAAGTCCATTTGCCATTTCTTCGAATTTGCAATGGATCTAAATCCTCCTGTACGCTTTGACAAACTTCCTCACTAACTACAACTTCACCAATTTTCATGATAGCTACAAACCTACTAATCAGGTCTCCTATACATTAGCTCAAAGGGTCTTTGATTCTTTCTGTCAGTTTTGTCATTTTCAGATTTGTTGTCTGAAATAAATAATTTTATTAATGGATTTTAATAAATGTTTTTTTTTCTCAGAGTCCTAGAGTAGTCATAGAGCACTACAGCACAGAAACAGGTCCTTCAACCCATTTAGTCTGTGCTGAACTATTAATCTGCCTAATCCTAATGACTGCACCTGGACCAGAGCCCTCCATACCCTTCACATCCATGTACCTATTGAAATTTCTCTTAAGAGCTGAAATCAAATCCACATCCATCACTTCCACTGGCAACTCATTCTGCACTCTCACCACCATCCGAGTGAAGAAATCCTAGGTGACCAGAACTGGACACAATCCTCCAAATTAGTGTAACCGGGTGACCGTCAGATCTTATTCAGTGTTGTTAAAAGAGTACTTAGGCATCCATCCGGGTAATGCTAGAATACGCAAACAACAGGAATTCTGCAGATGCTGGAAATTCAAGCAACACACATCAAAGTTGTTGGTGAACCCAGCAGGCCAGGCAGCACCTCTAGGAAGAGGTACAGTCGACATTTCGGGCCTGACGAAGGGTCTCGGCCTGAAACGTCGACTGTACCTCTTCCTAGAGATGCTGCCTGGCCTGCTGCATTCACCAGCAACTTTGATGTGTGTTGCTAATGCTAGAATAGTTGTCTGTGCCTTTAAGGGAGACAGTGATGTCATTACGCATGCGCGGGATAGTGGGGAGACCATTTTGTTTCTGCTGAAGACGCTGGTGGGGCGTTGAAATTGAGTTCATCCCGGAGACTGGGCATGGTGAGGAAAGGTGAGCATTAATTGACAATATCCATGTGAATTCATTTTTGCTTGTTGGCGGATCGAGAATATCGGTAATTTGACATGTTTTACAATGGATGCTTTAGATTTCCACTAGTGAAGAAATCCACACTGGGTAGCGTGGCTTGGGCAAAGTTCTTCACCATCGAAGTAGGTCAGTCTTCCTGTAATTTAACAACCAGCTATACCTTGTAAAAGTTGTGCCAAAGTGTACCTTTTGTCTAACTTTATTGTATCGGGACTGATTGTGCATGTAACCGCGTAGCGTGAATGTTTAGTCTCTGTTCGGAATTTCAGCATGTCTGTACGTCTTAGATGAGATGTACTCGCTTACATTTTTCGCTGTTATGTATAAGATGCAGGGTGGGTGGGATTCTAATGTTGTTTGTATTGTGTTCCTCCAGAATTGCCACTACCGTATTAGTACCGTATTGGTTCTGGTATTTTTATACTGCAAACGCAATTCTGTTCATACACGAGGGTGTGGATCGAAAGTCAAACTGAGATTGTAATGGCAAGAGCTGGTTGTAAATTCGTTCGTTTTGTTTCGCGACCCTCGTCTGGCATTTAAACATCTAAAACAGATAAAGGAATTAAAACCCGAAAAAGTATTTGTTGTCTTGTGTGTGTACTTTTCCCCAGGCTACATTAGTCCTCACCAACATCTTGTACAACTTCACGAAGGGCAATGTGCCAGAAGCTCTCTTTCCGATGCTATCTACTAGTGATGCCACTTTCAAGGAAAGTGTACTTGTTAGGGTTTGATGTATTGATATGGAATGATGGATTAATAGTTGCATATGATAAGATGGAGAAATGAATATATCACTCCATGGTGTCAGGACTGTAGGGTAGTCACATAAAGTTAGGCGAAGCTCCAGTGTGGTTCAAGGGTAAAATGACATGACCATCACAGCTTCATTGCTGACATAATGCCAGTTGGACCACAGAATCGTAGAATGACAAAGCACAGAAGCATACCATTTGATCATAGGACATAGAAACTGAATAGGTCCATTCTTTCCATTGAGTCTGCTCCACCATTCAATCATTTTAATTCCCAACCTCATTCTCCTGCCTTCTCCACATAACCTTTGATAACCTTTCCTATTGAAGAACCTATCAATCTCTGCTTTAATTGACTTGGAATTGGACTTGGACCCAATGACTTGGGTTTCAAAGCTGTTAGTGGCAATGAATTTCACAGATTCCAAGTAGTGTCGCGTTGGACAGAGGAAATGGATGAGGTCCTCCGTGACTGCTTTGAATCGGTGGACTGGTTATTATTCAAGGACTCGGCAGCTAACCTCGATGAGTATGCCTCAGCTGTCACGGACTTTATTTGGAAATGCACGGAGGACTGTGTGTCTCGCAAGACAATCCGGGTATTCCCCAACCGGAAACCTTGGATGAATTATGAAGTCAAGTCCCGTCTAAAGGCTAGAGCTGCGGCTTTTAGGTCCAGGGACACCAGTCGATACACAGAATCCAGGCGTGAACTCCAGAAAGCCATTAAGGGCGCCAAGAGGCAATATGGAGCCAAGTTGGAAGCCCAGGCTAACCAAAGGGATGCCAGTAGACTATGGCAGGGTCTAAATGAGATCACTGGGTACAAAGAAAAGGCTGGGAATATCAATAACTGTGGCGTTTCTCTTCCTGATGAACTTAACGTATTCTACGTAAGATTCGAACAGAAGAGGAGCGTCCCGCTCCCTCCGGATGAACCGGACCTGGTGGCATCGAGATTCATCGTCACCGAGGAGGACATTAGAAGGGCCTTCCTGAAGATAAATCCAAGGAAGATGACGGGCCCAGATGGCGTCTCGGGACGGGTTCTCCGGGCCTGTGCACGCGAGCTAGCTGGAGTGTTTGCTGACATTGTCAACTGCTCCTTGCTTCAGTCTAAGATCCCCTCGTGTTTTAAGAAGGCAATGATAATCCCAGTGTCAAAGAAGAGCAAGGCGGCATGCCTGAATGACCATCAACCTGTGGCTCTGACATCAATTGCTATGAAGTGCTTCGAGAGATTAGTTATGGCACACAACAACCACAGCCTACCAGTCAACCTCGACGCTTTGCAATGCGCCTACTGAAGCAACAGGTCAACGGCAGATGCCATCTCCCGGGCCCAACATTCCTCCTTAGAACACCTGGAAAATAAAGACGCATATGTAAGGCTCCTTTTCATTGACTACAGCTCTGTCTTTAATACCATCATTCCAAATAAACTGATTCTTAAGCTCTGGAACCTAGGCCTTAGCACTCAGATCTGCAGCTGGATCTTCAACCTCCTCACAGACAGGACCCAGGCTGTATAAATAGGGGACAAACTCTCCTCTACAATCACTCTGAGCACTGGTGCCCCACAAGGCTGTGTACTCAGCCCCCTGCTGTACTCACGGTACACCCATGATTGTGTAGCCAAGTTTCCATCGAGCTCAATATATAAGTTCACTGATGACACAACAACTGTAGGCCGTGTCTCGGGTAATGATGAGTTTGAGTACAGAGAGGAAATTAAGAACCTGGTGGCATGGTGTGAAGACAATAACCTATCCCTCAACGTCAGCAAGACGAAGGAATTGGTTGTTGACTTCAGAAGGAGTAGCGGACCGCATGACCCAATTTACATCGGTGGTGCGCAAGTAGAACAGGTCAAAAGGTTTAAGTTCCTCGGGGTCAATATCACAAATGACCTGACTTGCTCCAACCAAGCAGAATTCACTGCCAAGAAGGCCCAACAGTGCCTTTACTTCCTGAGAAAACTAAAGAAATTTGGCCTGTCCCCTAAAACCCTCACTAATTTTTATAGGTGCACTGTAGAAAGCATTCTTCTAGGGTGCATCACAACCTGGTATGGAAGTTATCCTGTCCAACACTGAAAGAAGCTGTAGAAGATCGTGAACACGGCGCAGAACATCACACAAACCAATCTTCCGTCTGTGGACTCACTTTACACCACACGCTGTCAGAGCAGTGCTGCCAGGATAATCAAGGACACGACCCACCCAGCCAAAACACTTTTCGTCCCTCTTCCCTCCAGGAGAAGGCTCAGGAGCTTGAAGACTCATATGGCCAGATTTGGGAACAGCTTCTTTCCAACTGTGATAAGACTGCTGAACGGATCCTGACCCGGATCTGGGCCGTACCCTCCAAATATCCGGACCTGCATCTCGGTTTTTTTGCATTACCCTACTTTCCATTTTTCTATTTTCTATTTATGATTTATAATTTAAGTTTTTAATATTTACTAATTTTTACTATTTTTAATATTTAATATTTGTAATCCAGGGAGTGGGAAGTGTAGAATCAAATATCGCTGTGATGATTGTACGTTCTAGTATCAATTGTTTGGTGACAATAAGGTATAAAGTAAGTAAGTAAGATTCACCATCATCCGACTAAAGAAATTCCTCCTCAGATCTGTTTTAAAGGAATGTCCTTCAATACTGAGCTGTGCCCTTAGTTCCTAGACTCTCCAATTATTGGAAACATCCTCTCAGAGTCCACTCTGTCTAAGTCCTTCAATGTTCAAAAGGTTTCGATGAGAGCCCCTCCCATTCTTCTAGACTCCAGCGATCAAACAGCTATCAAACCTTCCTCATATATTAACCCTTTCATTCCTGGGGTCGTCCTCCAGACCCTCTCCAAATCCTGCACCTCCTTTCTTAGATAATGGGCCCAGTTAGATTTGGCTCATCAGATCTGTGCCAACCATCAAGGGCACATTTACAGTATATTAAACATGGCGTTCCAGAGCATGGAAACAGACCCTGTGCCCTACTGAATCCATGCGAATCATTATGCAACTACTCCTGGAATAATTCCATTTCATTATCTCCACATTGCATGCAACTCTCTTCAAATTCTACCAACTCAGCCACACACTAGTGATAAGTTACAGCAGCCAAGTAACCTACCAAGAGGCGTCTCTTTGGAATGAGGGTGGAAATCGGAGCATCCAAGTAAAACCACTGCATACTATTCTTAAACAGAGTATTGAGGAAGAAAAATATTTAATGAGTCATTAACTTGAGCAGACATAATCAGAACATTAATATCAGTAGAAATTGAGTTCTTACACTAAATTTTATTGTACAAATTTTGTATTGCTACATTATTATCAGCAGCAATGCTTTTGAATACTGATTACTTCTTTCCTTCTAAAGCAGTGCTGACTTATAATTAATGTGTAACTGATTTTTGTTCACAGCGTAAGCAAAGATAAACATTTTTAATCTTGTTTTATCTATGCAGGTGACTCACCATTATCTGATACTGAAAATCAATACCAGTGCCAGCAGTTTGTTGACCTTTCTTCCAAATACAGTACATTATGGCATTGTTTTTCTGAAATTTCTGACAACATTTCATCAGTAATCAAACCACTCCTTCCCTAAAAACATGGGATTCATTTTCTTGGCTTTATTTTTAGAACCTCTAGCTGTTATAAGGGGAGAGAAATGGGATGCATTTCTTAAGGATGTCTAATCAGTTTCCTGGCACTCACTTCTCTCAGGAATCCAATCACGTAACCCCCCGTCATCATCTCAATTTTAATATAAACAGAAATTATTGGAAATGGCCATCAGGTCATGAAAGGTCTACAGAAAAGAGAGTTAGCGTTTCAGATCAATAAACTTTCATAACATAATGGCAACGTGCAACAAAAATCTGGCTGTCTATGTTGACAATCTGGAGAAAGGAGTTCAGAACTCATCGTAGTGGCTGTGAAATTTAAATTCAGTTAATAATCTGTTTTTTTAAGACATCTAGTCTTAATGATGCCAATCACAAAATCTTCTGTATTGTTGCAAACAATAAGCTATCACTCAGGAAACCTAGTCTGCCTTATAAGTGACACTGCACCTTCGTTTGTGTGGCTGATTCCGCAAAGACATCTGTTCAAGGGTAGTTAGGGATGAGCAATAAACGCAGGCCCTGATAATGGTGTGTAGATCCTGAGAAATAAGAACAAAATAGCTGTAAGGTAGAA
Source organism: Mobula birostris (assembly GCF_030028105.1). Taxonomy (NCBI): domain Eukaryota; kingdom Metazoa; phylum Chordata; class Chondrichthyes; order Myliobatiformes; family Myliobatidae; genus Mobula; species Mobula birostris. Next base: position 61,373,496 of record NC_092384.1, read on the forward strand.
ACATAGAAACATAGAAAACCTACAGCACAATACCGGCCCTTTGGCCCACAAAGCTGTGCCAAACATGTCCTTACCTTAGAACTACCTAGGTTTACCCATAGCCCTCCATTTTTCTAAGCTCGATGTATCCATCCAGGAGTCTCTTAAAAGACCCCGTCATTTGGAAAAATCACCCTGATAATTCAGGGCTAAACCATTTTGAGTCTATTTAAGTTATTAAAGTCTTCTGACAGGTATAAACTGGAGTCACTGCTGGGTGTCATCAGCAAGCTCTTGCTCAACCCTTGGGCTCCATGTGGGAGCCTACAACTGAGAGCAGCTGGGCAGTTACTACAGGAGCAGATTATTCTGAGCTTGTGTATTTATGCAATTCTGAAGGTTACCGGGCTCCAGCAGACAAATAGCAATGTGTGGAAATGCTGGAAAAACCTAACAGAATTTGTTCCAAAGTGTACCTGTCATTGACCTACAGATTCAGTTCAAGGTGAGGTTCCTCTAATAAGCAGCGCACTTTCAATATTGTAGTTGATCAGGAGCACTTATCTGTACCCTTCTTATTGCATAACAGGCTGTGGCTTGTAATCAGAGAATGATCCTTTTGGGACTGACATTACAGTCAGGAGAGAACAGAGTTCAAGGCGACAGTTTCCTTGGGTTATGACCCTTACCAATTTGTCAGTCCTGAATTTAGGCAGTTGGGTTTGAGTAAAAGGTCAAATATTTAGAACATATGGATAGTTTTAAAATGAACTCAAAGGACTAATAATTGATCTGGCCTTATGAAAGTAAAAGTTGCAATGCTTGCACTGATATGGGCCACAGTATTTTTATTTTATTTAGGGATACAGCATGATAACCGGCTATTCCTGTCCAATGAGCTTGCGCAGTCTTATTATACCCATGTGACCAATTAACCCACTAACCGGAGTGTCTTTGATTCCAGAATACCTAGACGATTGCCAGAGAGAACATACAAACTCCTTCAACTGACAGCTTGGGAACTGAGCCTGGGTCGCGAGCAATGTTCCCCCTAAGATGTGCATGTGCATGCTTGCATATATCTTTTGCGACTAATGCACAAAGGAATTAAAACTGCGTACATAAGGTTGTCACCCTCTATTTCATTGGCATGTTAAGTATATTTCACAAACATACACAATCACATTTCCTTTTGCAGTTTCTGACGGGGACAATGTTGACAGCATGGTGATTGCGATGACTTGTCTACAGATTTCAGAATTGATTTATTTATACCGTTTTCATTGAAGAAATTATTCAATGCACACGTGTCACTGGGCAAAAAATTGTACAGCACAAGATTTTTGCCCAAATTGGTCATTACAAATTAGAGGGAATATTGGTTACTAGCACTATGCTAACCACTACACCACTGTGCCACCCCTAAATCAATGGTGATTCTGCAATCTTTATCTTGGATATTAAGTAGTCAGTTTTTAATGTTCAATTCCATAGGCAAAATGCTAGACAGTGTTGGATGCAAGCAAATAAACATTATGGAAGAAACTCAGTTGATCACTTAATATAACCTCACTAGATATTTTCATTAGCTGAATGGAGCATCCTGGAATCAATCATGCTGCACAAAATAGGAAACAAAAGAAAATCTGCTGATGCTGGAAATCCAATCAACACACACAAAATGCTGGAGGAACTCAGCAGGCTAGGCAGCATCTATAGGACTGCTTTATCAGGTTTCAATTTGAATACATTGAAGCAAGATGATCAGAATTAAACAACTTTGTCTCTTTGCAATTGCGACAACTTTGTTGGAATGCTCTTTAATGGTGAGGGATTATCATTTCACTTGTTACCATGGACCAAACACGGCTCAATACTGCCAAAAGCCGAAGCCTCCAATCTATCAACTCCATGCAATGGCTGAAACACAAGAAAAGAAAACTATATCTCAGAAAGATCTCTGGATTGCTTCATTTGACACTGCTTAAAGCAAATACCATTTTCATATTTGGTCATTGTTTATTTTCCAGTGAATAAGTAGCATTGGCATTGTGGCCAAATGGTCTGCTTCTGTACTGTAAAACTCAACGACACTATCTCAGTTACTTATTATGTCAAAGACGTTAGGCCAGCTAATCCTCTCTCCCTCTGCAATTCATAGTTCAATTCATATTTCTTAGAACAAGCATATTTTTAGAACAAGGATTGTTTACAAGGATGTTGCCTGGATTGGGGAGCATGCCTTATGAGAACAGTTTGAGTGAACTCAGCCTTCTTTCCCCTGGAGGGATGGAGGATGAGAGGTGACCTGATAGAGGTGTACAAGATAATGAGAGGCATTGATTGTGTGGATAGTCAGAGGCTTTTCCCCAGGGCTGAAATGGCTAGCATGAGAGGGTATAGTTTTAAGATGCTTGGAAACAGGTACAGAGGAGATGTCGGGGTAAGTTTTTTACGCAAAGAGAGGTGAGTGCATGGAATGGGCTGCCAGTGGCAGTGGTGGAGGCAGAAACGATAGGGAGCTGAGAAAAATAGAGGGCTATGGGTAAAGCCTAGGTAGTTCTAAGGTAGGGACATGTTCAGAACAGCTTTGTGGGCCAAAGGGCCTATATTGTACTGTAGGTTTTCTATTTTCTATGTTTCTATATGTTAGTAAGAAAATTTAGGGCAGATTTTAACTTCAGGCTATTTGTGTTTAATTGTAAAAGATAGGAATTGGACAACTTAATGACAGGCAAAGAATCTGCTGCCTTTCAACCTGAATGGTGGAAAAGGAAAGTCAATCCTAAGATTGAAAGCCTCCACTACTCTTGTGTGGTGAGGTGAGACCATGTGGATGAACTGATAAGTGGGGTTTGGATACGAGGGCTTAATTTTTGGTTTGGTGTTGTTGTTCACTTTAATTGTTTGCATGATTTTATGTTTTTTTTCTCTTGTGTATCGCTTTGGTATTTATATTTATTGAGTTTTTAAAATATTGTTGCATTCTTTACCTTCTTATTTTTTTGTGCTGTAACAATTATTGTGTTCCCTTTTACACTTGGGTACAGGAAATGACACATGACAGTCTTGACAATTAGGACAAGAATTTAAGGTATGAACAATAATCTGACCTGCCATACTTCAGTCAGTTTCCATAGCAGTGGACATAGCAGTTCCATAGCATCGGTGGTGCCAGCGAACAACGTGACCAACGTTGATGTCCTGCTGACAGCTCAGCAGTTTGGTCAGAGCAATTGATGCAGACTGGGGTACTTTGGTGAAGAATAGCCCTGCAGCCCGCATTGGCTAGTTGCACAGTGCTGAGTAAATCTAAATTTAAATAAGCCTGAGACCGTAACACCATAAGACAGAGGAGCAGAATTAGGCCATTCAGCCCATGGGGTCCACTCCACGATTTCATCATGACTGATCCCACATCCCATTCTATCCCATACATCTGCCCTCTCACCATATCCCTTGTTGCCCCAACTAATGAAGAATCTGTTAATGTCTGCTTTTAGCATACCCATGGACTTGGCCTCCACCACAGTCTGTGGCAGAGCATTCCACAGAATCACTCCTCTCTGACTAAAACAATTCCTCCTTACCTCTGTCCTAAAATGTCGGCCCCCCCCCAAACTTTGAGGCTGTTCCCTCTAGTTCTGGATATCCCTATCTGAGGAAACATCCTCCCACATCCACTTTATCTAGTCCTTTCAACTTTTGGTGGGTTTCAATGAAATCCCCACACGTTCTTCTAAATTCCGGTGAGTACAGACCCAAAGCTGCCAAATGCTCCTCATATGTTAACGCCTTTGTTCCCTGAATCACCCTTGGGGACCTTCCCCAATGACAATATATCCTTTCTAAGATAAGGGGCCCAAAACTGTTGACAATACTCCAAGTGCGGCCTGACTAGTGTCTTCTAAAGCTTCAGCATTATCTCCTTATTTTTATGTTTTATTCCTCCTGAAATAAATGCCAACATTGCATTTACCTTCTTTACCACAGACTTAAACTGTGAATTAACCTTCTGGGAGTCTTGCATGAGGACTTCTAAGTCCCTTTGCACCTCTGATATTTGAATTTTCTTCTCATTTAGATAATAGTCTGCACTATTGTCCCTTTTACCGAAATGCATTATCATACATTTCCCAATACTGTATTCCATCTGCCACTTTTTTTTGTCCATTCTTCCGATTTGTCTAAATCCTGCTGCAACTGCATTGTTTCCTTAGTACTACCTACCCCTCCACCTACCTTCGCATCATCCGTAAACTTTGCCACAAAGCCATCAATTCCACTATCTAAATCATTAACAAACAATGTGAAAAGTAGCGATCCCAATCCTGACACCTGAGGAACACCACTGGTCACTGGTAGCCAACCAGAAAAGGCCCCTTTATTCCCACTCATTGCCACCTACCTATGTGCCTGCTGGTTTGACGTCTAATATTCTATGTGCTGTTTGTTCACTTTTTGCTGTTTGTGCAATTTGTTCTTTTTTTTGCTCATTGGGTGTTTCATGGCATTTCTTTGTTTTGTAGCTGCCTGCGGGAAGATGAATCTCAGAGATGTATTCTGTATACATACATCGATAATAAATATACTTTGAATCGTTTGAATCTTTGAAAGCAAGGGTTCTTATCTTAAAGTTGGGCTGTTATCAAATTAGGGAAATTCAGTGACTTGCCTAAATTCAGTCGTGGTCGATGGATATGCATTCAAGCGGTGCAGTTCAAAGTTCAAAGTACATTTATTATCAAAGTATGCATGTAGTATACAACCCTGAGATTCATCTTCCTGCAGACATGCACAAAACAAAGAAAAACCACGGAACCCATTTAAAGAAAATTATCAAACCCTCAACGTGCAAAAAAAGAACAAATTGCACGGACGGCAAAAAAAGCGAGTGAAAAATGCAGAATACAAAACACCAAATCGTAAAGATATGAAAAGAGTCCAGACATATTCAGTTCAGCTCGGTTCAGTTTCTCGCTACCTGCAGGCTTTGGTACTTCTTGGCTATCATGACCTTTTGGCGCATGGCCAAGTGGTTAAGGCGTCAGTCTGGTGATCTGAAGGTCGCTATTTCAAGCCTCACCTGAGGCAGTGTGTTGTATCCTTGAGCAAGGCACTTAACCACACATCGCTCTGTGACAACACCGTTGCCAAGCTATATTGGCCCTAGTGCCCTTTCCTTGGACAACATTGGTGGCATGGAGAGGGGAGACTTGCAGCATGGGCAACTGCCACTCTTCCATACAACCCTGCCCAGGCCTGTGCCCTAGAAACCTTCAAAGGCATAAATCCATGGTCTCACAAGACTAACGGATGCCTATTTTATTCATGACCTTTTGAACTCAATTGGTTTAGATATTAGCCATTCCTGAGGACAATGAGACAAAGTTGGCATTAACTGTTCATTGTACATAGCATTTCTCTTCTGTAGCTTCTTAATTCATCTGCTTTGTTAAAGTATGCCACTTAGTCACTAGACTTAAGTAATAATTAATGAAAGAAGATACCTTAAACCTCCATGAGTATTAATACCCTTATCAGGGAATTGCAGGAAGAAATAGGACGGAAGACTGGGTTATTGATCTGAAAGTAGGCATTCTAAATTGGGAAACAATAGCCAGGATAGCATTTCTTTGTTATTATAGTTGTCTCAATATGGCACCTCCAAAGGAAAGAACTCTTCAATATTGTATGCTTGGAGGAGCTGAACAGGTTAATATTTGGTTCAGAACTGAAGTTATACAGGGTACAATGGCAGTTTTGAGTTGTGTGATGTGTGCACTAAATATTTCCCAGAACTCTAGAGCAACTGAAGTTCTGATACAGAATTTCAACCTGAAACATACACCTGTATCTGGAAGGTCCAACTGCTGGTGAGTTAGTGCCCTGACAAAAACTACACCATGGCAAAAAGAGCACTCAAAGCTACTCTGCTTAAAGGTTATTGAAAATCACAAGTCAGGGGATGGATACAAGAAAATCTGCAATTTGCTGAATATCCTTTGGAGTGCAGTTAAGTCAATCATCAAGAAATGGAAAGAATATAGCACAGCTGTAAATCTGCCTAGAGCGGGCTGTCCTCAAAAACTGAGTGACTGTGCAAGAAGGGGACTAGTGAGGGAGGCCTCCAAGAGACTTATGACAACTCTGGAGGGGTTACAAGCTTCAGTAGCTGAGATGGGAGAGATTGCACAACAACTGTTACCCAGTCACAGTTTTATGAGAGAGTGGCAAAGAGGAAACCACTGTTGAAAAATCTCACATGATATCTCAGCTAGAGTCTGCCAGAAGGCACATGGGAGACACTGAAGTCAGCTGGATGAACGTTCGATGGTTTGATGAAATGAAAATTGAGCTTTTTGGCCATCAGACTAAATGTTATCTTTAGCAGAAGCCAATCATTGCACATCATCAAAAACACAGCACCCTTTCCGTGAAGCATGGTGGTCACTGCATCATGCTGTGGGGATGCTTCACTGCAGCAGGCTCTGGAAGCTTGTGAATGTAGAGGGTAAAATGAATGCAGCAAAATACAGGGAAATACTGGTGGAAAACTGATGCAGTCTGCAAGAGTACTGCAACTTGAGATAAGATTTGTTTTCCAGCAAGACAATGGCACCAAGCATAAAGCCAAAACTATACAGGATTAGCTTAAGAACAAAAATGTTAATATCATTGAGTGGTCAAGTCAGAGTGGAGACCTCAATACAATTGAGAATTTGTGGCTGGACTTGAAAAGAGCTGTTTACTCATGATCCCCATGCAATCTGACGGAGCTTGAGCAGTTTTGTAAAGACAAATGGTGAAATATTGCAGTGTCCAGATGTGCAAAGCTGATAGAGACCTATCCACACAGACTCAAGGCTGTAATTGCTGCCAAAGGTGCACCTACTAAATACTGACTTGAAGAGGGTGAATACTTCCGTAATCAATTATTTTGTGTTTTACTTTGTAGAGATCTGTTTTCACTTTGACATGAAAGTGCCTTTTTCTGTTGATCAGTGTCAAAAAAGCCACATTAACTCCACAGTGATTCAATGTTGTAAAACAATAAAACATGAAAATTTCCAAGAGGGGGGTGAGTACTTTTTATAGACACTGCAATTGTTGCAAACAAGACCCTTGAATGTGTGTTTATCTTTGGGTGGCTTAAAATGTTTTCAGTAGGATTAAATTTTATGATCCTCACTTCCTTTATCCCTGAGTATGTTAACTGACAATTTGGTAGCTAAAAGTACTATGAGAATTTGGGCACAATTCCGAAAATACCTTGGCTTTTGGCTTATTGAGATTTTCTCTTTCAAGTCCCATTTTTCTAATTATTTTTTAAAAATCTTCTATGATAGATGTGACTTTTAAAGAATGGGATAGATTAGGTATTAAATGCTTCCAAGACTTGTTTGTGGAGGAAAAGCTCCCTTCGTCTGAGCAACTGTCAGCTAAATATAGCTTACCCAAAACTCACTTCTTTCAATAACTACAAATAAGAGACTTTTTATGTACAAATATGTACATTTCTTAAAAGTTCTGATAAGAATCTACTAGATGCAATTTTTAATTTGAAACCTTTTGATAATGGCTCTATATCTACAAATGTAATATTTACAATATGTTGCTGGGAATGAGAAGGGTACCTTTAGATAAAATTAAAAATCTTTGGGAACAAGACTTTCAGACTTCAATTTCTGAGGAATCTTGGAAAGAAATTTTTTAGTTGGTTAACACTTCATCGTTATGCGTTCACCACTCTCTCCTGCAATTTAAAGTGGTCCATAAGGCCCACATGACCAAGGATAAGTTGTCTCGCTTTCATTTGGATATATCTCCAAATGTAATAATGGAGAAACTTCACTCATTCGTATGTTTTGGACATGTCCGAGTCTTATAAATATTGGAAAGAAGTAGTTCAAACCTTCTCAGTACTTCTTAAAGTAAATTTTAAGGCTAATCCTTAGACAGCTTTATTTGGTATTGTTGGAGGAAAGGATATTATTTTGGAGAAATCTGATTTGCACATTTTGGCTTTTATTTCTCTTATAGCTAGGAGGGCGCTCTTGCTTAAATGGAAAGATGCGGTCCTGCCCACTCACGTTCAATGGCTGCATGATGTGATGTCATGTTTAAATTTAGAGAAGATTCGGTGCTCAATTTCTGAATCTAATCAAGACTTTCAAACATTGTGGGGACCTTTTTTGAACTATTTTCAAAACCTTTGATTTGCCATTAAAGCACAAATGATGGCTAATAATATACTTTTTTTTTCTTTTTTCTTCTTTACTAATCAGCTTCGGTCTTGGTAGTGGGTTAGATTTTTTCCATAAAAAAAATTTACTATATTTCAATATTATGAATTCATCAATTTGTATGAATATAGAGTAAGGAGTTTGTATGTGCCATTCAGTATAATGTATTTGATATATTTCTTTTTTCTTGAACTCTGTATTCTCCTATGTAGAAAACTAATAAAAATATTGAAAAAAGATTGAATTTTAGCAATTGCTAGGAAAGGACTAACTCCAGAACTTGAAACATACTTCTATAGAAAGAAGTGTGAACTCTGCCACATTACAGTATATTATTCTTCATACATGAGGGTTATGTAGAAGAAAGTACAGTGGATTCTGGGTCATTAGGCCATTCATTAATCAGGACAGCCACTTATTTGTGCCAATTCTCAAAGAACAAAAAGTAATTGAGAACATAGCCAGGATTCCCCTCGTTTGCTTTGGACACTCTGCCGCTTAATTGGGACAGGAGACTGTTGTGAAGTCATTTAATCAGTCACATGCACTTGTGTGGCTGTAAGACACTACACCGTGCTTCAACCAAACAGTGTGTGTTTGTGCTCAAAAAGCAGTGATTTTTGTCATTGATAGTTGGCAAAAAATACACAATAAGACAATTCAGAACTGTTCTGCTTACTCCAACGTCAAGCATTCAGGCTTGGAGATGCCAGAAACGGCCGGGAGTGAAATGAAATGATTTCACTACTTCAACAAGTTAGGAATTAGGAAGAATTTGAAATTATTGACAATCAACTTGAATGTACCATGAAAACGAAGATTTGGAGGATGCAATCATCAAAAGCATTTGATGAAGGCAGTCCATTATCTGCACCAGGTAGTTAAGTAGTAGTTTGTCTTATTTGAACTTTATAATCTAAAATTGGAGCAGCCACTTAATTGGGCCAATATGTACTGGCCTCAATATATTCTAATTAACTTGAATTCACTGTTTTCAATAGGTGCTAAACCAATAGGCACGAGTAGGGGGGCACAGTAGCATTGTAGTTAGCATAAGGTTTACAGCGCTACCATTCACTGATTGGGGTTCAATTCCTGCTGCTGCTTGTAAGGAGTTTGTATATTCTCCCTGTGACCGCTCAAGTTTTGTCCCACATTCCAAAGATGTATGGGTTAAATTTAGCGAAGTGTGGGCTTCTATGTTTGTGGCAGAAGCATGGAAACTCTCATGGGCTGCCACCAGTGAATCCTCAGACTGTGTCGGGCGTTGATGCAGAAAGACTAATTTCATTCTATGCTTCAACGTTTCAATATACATATGACAAATAAATCTAATCTTCCTTTCTTCTTCTTTTTAAATTATACTATCCTTTTAAAATCCCATGGATCGTATTGTGCTAACAGAGCACTTACAAGACTCATACTACAAGTTTGCTGCCTTCATCAGGATCTCAAGGTTATACTGCTAAATTAAGTTTATCTTCAAGTTGATGAGTATCATATTGTCACTATAAAACTCAAAAGGCTCTTGTGCAAAGATAATAACATATACTGCAATTGACTTTGTGATAAGATTTGTGCAATCTTTTCAACAGAGTTTTACTTTGCTCTGATGCATCTTGAATTGGTCAATTAGCAATGGCACATTAGGGAAAAATAGCATTTACTTTTTTAATAAGAACATGGAGTACATTATTTATTCAGTGTAAGGTACTGCATCCTTTAATTAAAACAAATTTTTAAAATTAAAATCAAAACTGTATAAGCTAAGGTAGGATTTAATTTGTGAATGTGGGAGAGGGAAGATCATACTCAATTAACATATAGACATCTGCTAATGAATTCTGTGTGGATCAGTGAAAGGAGTTAGACAATGAATGATAACTTGGAAGAATGAAGCACATATATTCAAGTAGGGTAATTATTTGCAGTGTATTATTCAATTGTTCATGTTTCAAGGGTGATTTTAACTAGTGTTAAATTGAGAGGTGGGAAATGAAAATGGAAGTTAAATGGGAAATGTTTCTTTAAAATATTTCTCTTCACACATTAAACCTACGTCATCACGTTCTAGATTCTCCTACCCATGGAAAAAAATTACACTGGACATCAAAGATTTTGCTTCGAGAATACTTTTGGGTGTATCTTCTGGATTTTGAGCTGCTGATCATGAAAGTCACCATGAAATTTCCCTATCATGCACCATTTAAAAAAATACCACCTATATTTGTTATTCAAGTCAGAATAACTGATGCCAAGATTAAGGAAGTAATTTTTGTTGGTCCACAAATCAAACAGGTATCAGTGATAGGCCATTTAAAGAACTTCTTGTGGGACCGGAGAAAATTGTATGGGCAGCATTCAAGGATGTTGTTGAAAATGTTCTTGACAACTACAGAGCGCCAAACTACGTGCTGCTGGTTGACAACATGCTTCAAGCATGCAAAACCATGAAGTGCAACATGTCACTAAAGATTCATTTTCTGCATTCCCAATTAGACTTCTTCCCTGCAAATCTTGGCACTGTCAGGGACAAGCATGGTGAAAGGTTTCACCAGGACATTGTGGTCATGGAGAAACGGTATCAGGGCAACTGGAATCTATCAATACTGGCTGATTATTGTTGGATACTTAAGCTAGAAGCCTCAGACACTGAGTACAAATGAAAATCATCAACAAAGCTTTTTTAGCTTAGTTGAACTATTGCAAAATGTCAGCACCATTATGTGATCAAACATATTATATTCAATAAAAGTTAATTTCTTGTTTCTCTGAATTCCTATGGGATACAAGTAGTCTGAAATTATATTTGTGTTCAGCTTCAAGTGGTCTATCATAAACAAAAAAATATTCAGAGGAAACAACACTTTTGAAAAAAATTGTTATCCAGTTTTATTATCTACCCAACCTTTGTCCCTCATAATTTTATAAATCTCATTCTCCTGTGTCATAGTGAGAACAATCACAGCCTATCCAATCTCTCACTCCTTGTGACTAAATAATCCATTCCAGGCAACATCCTGGTGAACCTTGTGCTCTCCAGAATCATTTTCTCTCATGCGATCACATATTGTCTATAGTGAAGTGACAAGAATTGACAATAATATCGCAAATGTGGCCTAACCGATAAATTGTACAGCTCCAAGACGATGCCTAAACTCTTGTACCCTGTACCCCTGGCTTTGAAGCTATCTTTGCAAACTGTAGACCCTTCAGAGCTTGTCCAATGTTTCCGCAGCCTAGGGACCAAAATAATGTAATTGGAAACAAACAAGAGAAAATGCGCAGATGCTGGAAATCAAAGCAATACACAATCAAAATGGTGGAAAAACACAGCAGGCCGGGCAGCATCTATGGAAGAGAGTAAACAGTGGACGTTTCAGATCAAGACCCTTCTTCAGGAATCATTTGGAATCCTATTTGGATTTTCAGCTATGGGCAGCATACTCAATAGGGATCTTGTCTTCCAAGAGATTAAACTATCAACTAGGCTGTTCCTTGAGCAACATTTTGTGTCAACTAGTTTTGTGCTAATCAGCACATGGGGCATATTTGTCCAGGGAAAAAGAAGTCTTAAAATGTATCTAGTATTTGTGTTAGGCATAAGTACAAATGCCACAATCAATTTAGAGTTCCAGGTAAAATAAATTATTATTTGGCTTGACTTACAAGAGCGCTGTGTCAGACTATGCATTCGATTTAGGGTAGTAAATGTACCCAGATTATAAGGGGTGTAAAATTGGCAGATTATTAATAAGATAAGCTTTGTTTCATGTGAAGTGAAACATGCAGTGAAATGTGTCATTTTGCATCAACTACCTACACAGTCTGAACCTGCAAATGTCGTCACGCTTCCAATATAGTAAGTCCACAACTCAATATCCCTAACAGTAACCATAGAATGTGGGAGATCACTGTCTTGATTAGTCTTCAGGAAGTGATGGTGAGGTGGGGAGGGGGGGAGGGAACATCGACTCAGACCATGAGAGGCCTGCGTTGGATATTCTCATACCTTACAAGGCACAGATTGGAAGTCTGTGTGGGTCGCCACTCCTCGCACAGACACTAGAGCAATGTGTGGTTAAGTGCCTTGCTCAAGGACACAAATGCGCTGCCACAACTGAGGCTCGAACTAGTGACCTTCAGATCACTAGACGAACGCCTTAACCACTTGGCCACGTGCCCAACACAGTGATGGTGATCCACCTTTAATAACCTTTGTTGTCTTTCCAGATAAAATGTTCTCACACAGCTGTTGATGAACTTACCAAGTCTAGATCCAGCAATGATGAACCAACAGCAGCATATTTCCAAGCGTATAATTTATTAGGGAACATGGTAAATTTCTTGCGCATCTCCTGTTCTTGTTCTTTCCTGGTAATGTAGGTTTGGTAGATGTTATTAGATTATCCTCAGTGGTGAATTATTGCTTTACCCTGAAAAGGGCAGAGTTCCCTGAATCTTATTGGAACTGCATCCACACAACAAGGAGAAAGCATTCCATTGCATTCTCCAACTTGTGCCTTATTGATGATAGAGAGCACAATGAGGTACACTTATCAGGACATGCAGCCTCCTGCTGCAATTACAAAGAACCCAATGGCTATATATCATTAGGAATCTGAGGAGACTTGGTATGTCTTGAAAGACTCCACCAAATTTCTACAGATGTGCGATAGAGAGCATTCGGACTGGTTGCATCACTGTCTGTTACAGCGGAGCCACTGCACAGGATCGAAAAGTGCTGCAGAGGGTTGCAAACTCAGCCAACTGCATCATGGGCACTTAGACTCCCCAGCTTTGAGGACATTCGAACCTCAATTAAACAGCATCCATCATGAAGAGCCATCACTAACCAGGACATGCCCTCTTCACATTACTACCATCAGAGAGAAGTCACAGGAGCCTAAAGATACATATTCAATGTTTTAGGAACATCTTCCTCTCCTTCACCATTAGATTTCTGAACGGCCCATAAACACTACCTTACTATTTTTAATCTATCTATCTAGTAATTTTTATGTATTGCACTGTATTGCTACCAGAAAAAAAAACTAATTTTAAAGAGTCATACCACACTACAGGACAGAAACAGGCCTTTCAGCCCGTCCAGTCTGTGTCAAACTATTAACCTGCTTTGTCCCGTCGACCTGCACCCAGACCTCATTTGTTTCTTCCTGCCTATAGCTGCTAAGTATCTCCTTCGTCTCCTTAACTAGGGCCTCCATATCTCTTAAAAACCAAGTTTCCCTACACCTTTCATCCTTGCCTTTTATTCTTTTAGGAACGTGCAAACTCTGCCCTCTCAAAATTTCACTTTTGAAGGCCTGCCACATAACAAGTGCACCTTTGCCTGAAAACAACCTTTCCCAATCCACTCTTACCGGATCTGATGCCATCAAAATTGGCCTTTTTTTGTCCAATTTACAATCTTAATTCAAATAGTAGAACTATTTTTGAAAGATATTAACATGAACTTTGACCTGGATAAATGCAGAACATTAAACGTAAAGAAAGATGCAATAGTTAATAGAATACAAAACATAGCAGCAGGATACAACACAACTGATGGGTGAATGTGAAACATATAAGTATCTGGGATATCAACAAGGAAAGAAAATATATCATAGTGCGATAAAGGGAAAACTTTTGACAGAATTTACCTTGAGGCTTAAAAAAACCTGCCAAACAGAGCACAACAGAAAAAATATAACTAAGGCAATAAACACTTTCACTATACTAATATTAATGTATTCTTTTGGCAAAATATCTCAGTCCAAAACTGATCTGGAAAATTTACGAAGCAAAATAAGAAATGAAATGACAAATTTCAGAAAACATTATGTACATGCACATTCGCTCAGATTAACACTACCTAGGACAGAAGGGAGAAGAGGAATAACAGACATTAAAAATCTACACAACAGTCAGATAAATCTTCTAAGGATATACTTTCATTAACAAAAACAGGAATCAGCACCCCATAGAAGCATATGCGATTTCAATATGAAGTACACACCACTAAACTTAAATGAGACCACAACCCAGAAAAATGAAGATATTATCACTATTGAAGAAGAAGTTAACCAAGAGCATGACCCTCCATAGAAGACATCCCCACGATTTGAGCAGACTAGATGTCAACAATGAAGCGTTGAAAACCTGGCTCAGAGTTGGAGACCTCTTCCCAGAAACAGAGGGATTCCTTGTGGCAATATAGGACTAGGTGGTTAACACAAAAAATTAACAGAAGTACATAATAAAAGATCAACATATTCAAGATGACAAATATAGAAAATGCTGAAAAAGATCTAGAAACAATCAAACACATTACAGGATCCTGTAGCAGTTTGACTTTGTCTGATTACTTACACAGGTACGATCAAGTGGCAAACATCTTTCATCAAAATTTTGCTTTAAAGTACAAACTCATAAATGAAATCAAACCTTACCATAAATACAAGCCTGATACAGTTTTAGAATCAATATACCACCGATTATATTACGACCAATCCTTTATTACGGATAGGACAATCCACAATAACCATCTGGATATGGTAATACAGGATAAACAAGCAAGAACTACTCATTTAGTAGATATAGCCATTCCAAACAAACATAATTTACAGAAATCAATAAGTGAAAAACACCAGAAATATGCTGAATTAAAAGAGGAAATTGAAAGTCTTTGGAACATCGTCTCAATATAATATCTGCAATAGGTATCATCCCAAAGGCCCTACACAATTGCATTAAACAATTAGGGCTAGTAATATCTATGTGAATCTCCAGAAAGCCACAATACTAAACACCACTAGAATAGTTTGAAAGTTCCTAGTAATTGAGAAATGGTATGCTTGGCTATCCCAGTACCTTAGGTTTTACCAGCTTGAGCTGAGAATAAATAAAAATAGTAATAATAGTAACAATAATGGTCATTATTGTCATCATCCCATTTTTATCCCTCTGTTCCACTCATATAGCCTCAGTTGGCAAGCTCTGCAGTCTGAGGACAGCCACCGACCAGTAATGCCATCCCTCCCTCTTTAATCCTCCCATTCTATCATGTCTAAAACAATGGAGTTCTGGAACACTGAGCTGCCAGTCCTGTCCCTCCTGCAACCAAGTCTCATTAATGGCAACAATGTGCTGATCCATGCCCTAAGCTCATACTCTTTCCTTTCAATATTCCTTGCATTGAAATGTACACAATTCAGAACATTAGTACCACTCTGTTCAAAGTTTCAATTCCTGCCATATGCTTAACACCTTTCCTGCAAACCACTCCACTATCCGCTCTGGTGCTCTGGTACCCATTCCCATTAACTGCAACTCTAGTTTAATCTACTCTCTCCCCACTGGCCACCATTGCAGCATTAGAAAATCTTCCTGCAAGAATATTAGTCCCCCTCCTGTACAGGTGCAAACCATTCCGTCTATACAGGACCCACTTTTCCTGGAAAAGTGTCCAATGATCTAAAAATCTGAAGCCCTCCCTCTTGCACCATCGCCTCAGACAGATGTTAAAACTATATTATATTTCTAGCTCTGACCACACCAGCATGTGGCACAGATAGCATTCTTGAGATCAGAACACTAGAGGTCCTGTCCTTTAACTTAGCACCTAACTCATTGAACTCACTTTGCAGGATCTCATCTCATCTCCCTTCCTACCCATGTCATTGGTACCAACATGAACCACGACCACTGGTTACTTCCCCTCCTGCATAAGAATGCTGTGGACTCGGTTCGAGATGTCCCTGATCCTGCCACCTGGAAGACAATACATCTTCTGGGAATCTTGTTCTCATCCACATGAGCTCCTGTCTGTTTCCCTAACCACTACAGCTCACCTTGTCTCCCCTATCCCTTCTGAGCCACAGAGCCAAGCTCAATGCCAGAGACCTGACTACTGTGGCTTTTCTGTGCTAGTTCATTCCTCCCTCGCCCAACAATATCCAAAGTATAACAGTATACTTGTTATAGAGAGGGACCTTGTATGTAACTTTCTCCCTGTACATCCTGCTGATTAACCCCTTAATCTCACAAATGATCCAGAATTCCTCCAGCTCCAGCTCCAATTCTTTAACAGGGACTGTAAGAAGTTGCAGCGGGAGGCACTTCTTACAGGTGTAGTCATCAGAGACACTGGAGTTCTCCCTGCCTTCCCACATCCTGTAAGGGGAGCATTCCACAATCCAGCCTAGCATCCCCACTGCTCTAACTATGCAGTGACAAGTGGGGTACCGCAAGGCTCAGTGCTGGGACCCCAGTTGTTTACAATATATATTAATGACTTAGATGAGGGAATTAAATGCAGCATCTCCAAGTTTGCGGATGACACGAAGCTGGGCGGCAGTGTTAGCTGTGAGGAGGATGCTAAGAGGATGCAGGGTGACTTGGAAAGGTTAGGTGGGTGGGCAAATTCATGGCAGATGCAATTTAATATGGATAAATGTGAGGTTATCCACTTTGGTAGCAAAAACAGGAAAACAGATTATTATCTGAATGGTGGCCGATTAGGAAAAGGGGAGGTGCAACGAGACCTGGGTGTCATTATACACCAGTCATTGAAAGTGGGCATGCAGGTACAGCAGGCAGCGAAAAAGGCGAATGGTATGCTGGCATTCATAGCAAGAGGATTCGAGTACAGGAGCAGGGAGGTGCTACTGCAGTTGTACAAGGCCTTGGTGAGACCACACCTGGAGTATTGTGTGCAGTTTTGGTTCCCTAATCTGAGGAAAGACATTCTTGCCATAGAGGGAGTACAAAGAAGGTTCACCAGATTGATTCCTGGGGATGGCAGGACTTTCATATGATGAGAGACTGGATCGACTAGGCTTATATTCATTGGAATTTAGAAGATTGAGGGGGGATTTTATTGAAGCGTATAAAATCCTAAAGGGATTGGACAGGCTTGATGCAGGAAGATTGTTCCTGATGTTGGAGAAGTCCAGAATGAGGGGTCACAGTTTGAGGATAAAGGGGAAGCCTTTTAGGACCGAGATTAGGAAAAACTTCTTCACACAGAGAGTGGTGAATCTGTGGAATTCTCTGCCACAGGAAACAGTTGAGGCCAGTTCATTGGCTATATTTAAGAGGGAGTTAGATATGGCCCTTGTGGCTAAAGGGATCAGGGGGTATGGAGAGAAGGCAGGTACAGGATTCTGAGTTGGATGATCAGCCATGATCATACTGGCTCGAAGGGCTGAATGGCCTACTCCTGCACCTATTTTCTATGTTTCTATGTTTCTATAAGAAAGAAAGAAAGAAAACATCATACGAAAAGGAAGTCTACCTACAGGCTCCGCCTCTCCTTGCGGAAACCTCTGTAAGCCAAAGCCTGAACTCCCCACTCCAACAATGACCCACTCCCACAATGGATGCTCCATTTAAACCTAACTTATTTTTATTGGACTTTGCCAACTGCATAATTACAGCACTCCAACATCTCCTAATGATGTACTGTACGGAACATCCCTCCTGCCTCAGCTGTCTCTCTTCTTTTCGAATTTCTCTCTCATTATGCACACTTCCACAGGCGCACAGAACCTGATTCTTATTCTAATAACAATGTATGTGGGGATAGCTCTGTTGGATTTCTGTGGATGTACACAGTTATCGGTGGTTGTGGCACTAGTGGTCCTTTACTTTTCACCATTCTTCCCCATGTGCCTCTTCTTTCTTCTCAAACTTTGTTTACTAGTGGCGATATTGACTGAGAGCAAAAAATTAGATATTTGAACAGATAACCACAAATCCAAATATCTGCTCAGGAGTGAGCTTCAAGGCTCCCTGGGAATCAGCTGAACAGAGAAAATCTAATTTGGATGCAGTAGTTGTTTCGCTGATGGCATTACCATTGCAGCATTGCTGTTGGTGTTGGGCAACTTTGCAGATCTTCTGGATTTCCAACAGGTGGAGTAAATCATGTTGTTAGGGACAAAATGTGTTGCCCTGGAACCAGACTACATAGAATTTAAGTGATGTGGAAAACTGAGACTAAGTGAACGGACCTTGATTTGTAAACACAAGAGATTCTGCAGATGCTGGAATTCCAGAGCAACTTATATAAAATTCTGGAGGACCTCAGCAGATCAGAGAGGAATAAACAGTCGATATTTCAGGCCAAGACCCTTCATCAGGACTGGAAAGGAAGGGGGAAGATGCCAGAATAAGAAGGTGAGGGAAAGGGAAGGAGGACAAGCTAGAAGGTGATGGATGAAGCCAGTTGGCGGGGGAAGTAAAGCTGGGAGTTGATAGGCAGGAAGGGTAAAGGGCTGGAGAAAAGGAATCTGGTAGGAGAGGAGAGCACCATGGGAGAAAAGGGAGGAGGAGGGGCACCGGGGTAGGTGATAGGCAGGTGAGGAGAAGAGGTAAGAGGCCAGAGTGGGGAATTGAAGAAGAGGGAAGGAGGAAGGGGAAAAATACCAGACACGGGAGAAATCGAATTTCAGACCATCAGGTTGGAGGCTACCTAGATGGGATATGAGGTGTTGCTCCTCCAGCCTAACAGTGGTCTCATTGTGGCAAAGGAAGAGGCCATGAACCAACATGTTAGAACTGGGATAGGGATAGGAATTACAGTAATTGATTTGTGCCAAAGAGCTAAAGATAATTTGAATGATGCACTGTCTGAAGTCACACTTCAGATATGTAGTGAAGGAACAGAATCCTTTTCACATTGTAAAGCTGAGGAATCTGAGGAAAATAGCACCAGTGAACAACACAACCAACAGTGACATCCTTCAGACAGTTCACAAAACTACTTCTTTGACTTCCTCTTTCAAATATGACTCTACTACAAAGCTGCGTATGATTGGAACCTATGATTTACATTTTGATGGTGTGTTCATCAAGGCAATTGAGTGATCTGGTACTTTGCTGTCTCCAAGGGTATTCGATAAGGTTTGGAGTGGAGCATGCAGCCTGGAGGCTAAGAAGCCCAGAGACGGGGTGCGAGCCCATGATCAATTCTATTTCTTCCCGATTAAAGCATTAAGCAAGTTTGAAATTAATGAAGACTAGAGCGGAAGGGGAACGGTTGTTCAGTGCTGCCTGCCTGCATTTAACCAGTCTCCCTCTCGCTTGCTGCTGCCAAAAGAAGGTGCCTGCATGTGACCACTCTTTCTCTCATTTGCTGCTGATGGAGGAAGGGGCCTGGTCTCCCTCTCCCTCTCGCTTACCGCTGCTGCAGGATGGCACCAGAGTCTTAGGTTTTGGGCAAAGTTTAATCAACACAGTTTGTGGACTGGACACTGTAGTTCATGTTATACGTGTTTCTGGTTTCTGGTTACTCCATTCTATTGGTATTTTGTTTGATTTTGATATTGGTGGATTGGCTCTCCGCCCTGCAGTCAATGAATGACACAATGCTAAATTGAAATGAACTGAACTAAACTAAATTGAATCTTCCTTACTCTGTTGTTTGATGTTTTATATTATGTGTGTTTTCTCACTTGTTTTCTTCGCTGTTTGCATGATTTAGAACATAAGAAAACATAAGAATCTAAAAATAGGTAGAGGAGTAGGCGATCCTCCACCATTCGATAAGATCATGGCTGATCTGGCCATGGACTCAATTCCACCTCATCTCATTTGTTCTTTTTTTTGTGCTTGTGGGTGTTTGATGTTTTATTTGAATGGGGTCTATGGTGTTTTTTTCTGTTTCGGAGCTGTCAGTGGGAAGACAAACCTAACGGTTGTATATTGCATACATACCTTGATAATAAACGTACTTTGAACCTTGGACTTCCTAAACCACTTATTAAACAGTATGTTTGATTGATTCGCGGGCTGACTTTTATTTTGCACAGGCTCAAAGCTTTACTATACTTTGATTTGCACCTAGCCTTCACTATGTAGATAATCCTGTCCTGTCAAACATTTCAGATAAGTGTAGCTCCTCTTAAAATACGTAAACACTTGTCAACAGTCCTTTCCCAAAATGTTACTCATCATTTAGGAATAAACTGCCTGAAAGGCTCCACAGAAACCAATAAGGCATTGCACCTTTTTATAATGTGTACACAGTAGCACAGATAAGCAAACTGCATGAGAACAGATGTTGGTTATTCAGATACATTCAAGGCCTTATCAGTGTCATATGCTGTGCTATGAGAAAGACAGCATTAGGAGTGCTGATGCAGAACCAGGATCCTGGCTTCCAGATCTTCTGTGATTGACTTTAATGGGGAATATTCTGCAGGAGTGGATAGGTAAAACTTTAGTCAGAACGTAGATTATTATTGGGAGCTGTAACAGTGGTCCACAACTTTATTGTCTGCTCATAATAATGAAGCTTTGTGAGCCAATAATGGATATGGATATGCCTGATTACACAGAAACCCTAGATTCGTCATATAGCATGCTTGAGTTCGACAGCCTGAGAGTACTGCCATCAAATAATGGTGAGTTTTATTGGGTAAGTGAATTTCTTTAAAATGAAAATTCTGGTGATACTTCAAAAATTGCATTTTAAGGAGAATGATTTCTTACCCTAACCCTAACCCTAATTATTTCTTTATCAATCATAACACATTAGGATTAACGAAAATCATTTGAAAATATAGCTGCTTAATGAAAACTAGATTACTAAGAATTCTAATTTTTTACAATCCAAACTGGAAAAATTTGAAGCATGTTATTCTAACAACTCACGTACACCATGAATGATATCCTTTAATTTGCTCCTTGATAAGCTGTAACTTTTCCAGGTCACCGAGTTTTACATGAGTATGAGGTTGCTGAGTGTCCTGGAAAGATTTTACATATACTTAAAATGTTTCATTTCTGTTTTTCATAAATCTGGAGAAACAATTAAAATATGAGTCTTTTGAATAAAGTATTAAATGATATAGGAATTTGCAGATTGGATTTAAAGGCCAATGGTATATAGGTCACCGGAAGATTATTTGCTTTGTAGTTAAAATTTAACCAAGTAGCCTGTAGTATCAGAGCTTGAAAACAGTTGTAAGTGTATTTAATATACTAAGGCCACACAACAATATCTGTAACTGGAAAATCATTATAATAGAAGTCTGCATCCCTCAACTGATTATTTCCTTCGCACTGTAAAATTGAAGAATTAAAAAATAAGGAAAAAATTTCCTTTGCAGCACACACAGCAGGTCAGTCAGTATTTATGGAAATGAATAAACAATCAACATTTCGGGCCGAGATCCTTTTTCAGGAAGTTTCTTTGGTCTCGGCACTAATCGTCGGGCGGTTTATTCATTTCCATGGATGCTGCCTGACCTGCTGAGCTCCTCCTGCATTTTGTTTGTGTTGCTTTGGAATCCCAGTGTCTGCAGAGTTTGTCCTGTTTAAAGATTTTTCGAATTTCCAGCAGGATGCACCTAACTAACGTGTAGCTAATGAGCTGTAACGTAGGAAATACAGTAATACAACCAAATTGCACACAGCAAATCCCCACATCAGCAATGTGATAATGACAAAATATTCTCTTAGCCATGTATTTAAACGCTAATTAATGATTCTGTTCTTTCTTAATAAACACTGTCTGCACCTTTCACCTCCACAACTACTGAGACTGCACTTCCAATCAGTAAGATCATTATTGACATAATTTTGACCATTTTCCTGCCTAATCCCTATAATTATTGACCTCAAATCCTCTACCAATTTCTCATTTCAACAAAAGTCACTGAATGAGAATCTGCATCTCTGTCAGGTAAGGAATTCTAAAGGTTCACTGCCCTTTTGAGGGAAGAATTTTGTGTGTTACATCTTTTTCTGAAACAAAGTGGTTGGGGATTAATGGGGGGGAAATTTACCTCGGGTTATCTACCCAATCAAGTCCAAAGAAATTTTATTAACATTGTCTCTTGTTCTTCTAAACATCAATGTGAAAAATACAACCTGCTGAAACATTCCTCAAAAGACTTTCCTTTCATCACTAAATCTGCCAGCTGAACCTTCTCTGAACTTCCTCCAACAGAACAATATGCCTTAAAATGAGGCTTTGAAATCCAGGTGTTTGACTTAAATGGCCTATATTTTTAGCAGATTTTGTTAAACGTAATTCTGAATTAAATGTTAATTTGCTGCACATTTTCACAGGAATCTTAAATTTCAGCCCCACTCTAATATAATTTCTTTCCTCGAACAACTAGCTGAAGTCCCAACCATTATCATAAAAGGATACAATCCCTGTATTAAATACACATTATAATTTTTATTCAATCAAATCATCTTATTCTTTATGACTTTCTGCCTTTATCTACAAAATACTTACAAAAAATTCTTTTAAAAATCCATTTTAATTCTGAGGATAAAAAACAATTGAACTAGCAATGTATGTGTTACTATAGAAAGTAGGTGAGCCATTCACCAGCAGAAGGTAATAGACTATTAGATTCCTGCTGGTCACAAGTTGTTGACCTGGCAGGGTGAAGTTTCCAGTTGTCACTCACTGAAGTGAGGCCCATATGAAATATGTGTCTCATTTGTATTTTTCATGTTAATAGCACACAGGAGAAGGATTAGGCAACCTGATCCACTTTGCAATAATATCATTGCTGATTTCCCGCAAACACCGACCCCTACCACTACCCCTGCCCAAGCCTTCTTAGAGCTGTCATGTTAAGGGCCATGAATAATCCTTGGATATAGTAAACTTGAAAATTTAATCAAGCAAGAATAAGTGGATCTGTTTCTGGCACAATATTGCTTTTACAGTAAATATACTAGATTTTTTTGATAGAATTAAAGTTGAGCTTATTTGTTTGCTGGATTTATGACCCATAGTGGCAATGTAGTTCCCAGGCAATTTAGAGTCTCGCCTGTGTTTGCTTTCCTATGCAACTTCAAGTTTGTTATGATATATTAAAATGCTCTCTATAATGCTAGTTACAGCCAGAGGGGCAATGATTGCATAATTCATCTGTTACTGAATTTTGAACATCTCACTGTTGTATGTGGCTGTGACTGATTTGTGTCATAAGAACATAAGAAATAGGGGCAGCAGTAGGTTATCTGGCCCGTAGAGCCTGCTCTGCCATTCAATAAGATAGTGGCTGATCTGGCCGTGGACTCCCACCTGCCTTTTCCCCTTAACCTTTAATTTCCCTGCTATGTAAAAATCTATCCAACCTTGTCTTAAGTATATTTACTGAGGTAGCCTCCACTGCTTTATTGGGCAGGGAATTCCACAGATTCACCACTCTCTGGGAAAAGCAGTTCCTCCTCATTTCCGTCCTAAATCTGCTCCCCCAAATCTTGAGGCTATGTCCTAGCTCTAGTCTCACCTACCAGTGGAAACAACTTTCCTGCCTTTATCTTATCTACCCCTTTCGTAATTTTATATGTTTCTATCAGAATCTCCTCTTGTTCTTCTGAATTCCAGCGAGTACAGTCCTAGGTGATTCAATCTCTCCTCACAGTCTAACCTTCAGTAGGTTTCAGCCCGAAATGTTGACTGTACTCTTTTCCATAGATGCTGCTTGGCCTGCTGAGATCCTCCATCGTTTTGTGTGTGTTGCTCAGATTTCCAGCAGCTGCAGATTTTCTCTTGTTTGTGCTTGCCAGGCAACAGAGTAGGCATGGATGAGTTAGACCAAATGGCCTATTTCCACGCTGCATAACAATGACTGAAAAACCCATCTGTCTTGTACAGGGATTCCAAATCTGGGATCCATGGATTCCTTGCTTAATGGTATTGGTCTATGGCACTAAAAATAACCACTGGAGACTCCTGGTCTAGCAGGAAGGCAAGGATTCTGAAAAAAAAAATCTAATTCCCTGAGCCCATGAATTTAAAACTAAGTGAATGCAGTGTCTTTGGATTTCTTTTCACCAACGTGAGGGTTGGTCGCTGGAACATAAATGTCAGTAAGGAGAGAGTTCCTAAATGATTGTAGGTAGTTTTATGTGAATTCAAATAAGCCCTACTGGAGGATCTAATCTATTCAAAGATTGAAAGGATTTTTTTTTTGATGACCCACTTAGCCAGGAAACTGAAGATGTCACAGCTGAGATATGAAAAATCTCCTCAGCTTTCAAGTACCTTTCCAGATGTATGAAGGAGGCAGGTTTTGAAGTTGAGAACTACACTATGCATGTACTTAGCCTGCCAATCTAACTGGGCAACAGCAGTGGAGATGAGGACAAGGTGAAACAAGACCTGAACACAGAGTGTGGCCTGTTGATATTCAATGGCGATATTTTCTGCCTTTCCAATGCATAAACCCAAAAATTACATTCATCAGCAATAAATATAATGTCAACATTTCTTCATGAATTATCATTTAGGGATCACTATTTCGAATTATTGCAGTGATTACTGACACTACAACATCAGCCAGTGTGCTGGAGACGGGAGGGGATATTCAATGGGGCTCTGAACAAACAATGGAATTTATCCCTGTTACTAACAACTATGGGCAATTTTTAATATTCACAAAGCTTGCAGATAGAAATATAAAACAGATATATTATGGCTTGGCATAAGGAAAATACTTTACCTGTGTAGAATTTACTGCATTTACAAAATTACCCATACGAAATTTCAGAAAGCGTAAATGTGCTTTGTATTTCTTCCTGTTGAGGCTAACTTGTGGGCAGAATGTATCTGCATCTCCAAGTGTACATCACATGAACAAACACAGACAGATGGCAGTTGTATTAATTACATACTTAATTTTCAGGCAGATTAATCAGGTACCACTCTGGAAGAACATCATCTTGTTAAGTCAGTCACACGTACCTTTATAATAGTTCAGTATATGCACTTGTGATGTACTATCATAGTTAATCACTTATATCTCACTTAACTACACTGAATGGAAAGCACAATACTGGAGCTATTGAGAAGCAACAGAAGAAAGACAACAAAGATTCCTAAGAATTTTAATTTCTGCTTAATGAGAGACTTAATAATTTGCTGGGGAAAAGTATTTTCCCTTTAGTACAAAGTCTAGCAGGATCTGGTTTCATTCTAAAGAACCTGTTGCATACAGAGAGTAGTGTTCCTGATCCAGTAACACAAGAAAGTCTGCAGGTGCTGAAGTTCAAAGTAGCACACACAAAATTCTGGAGGAACTGAGCAGATCAGGCAGCATCTATGGAAATGAATAGCTAGTCGATGTTTCTATTAATTTCCATTGATGCTGCCTGAACTGCTGAGTTCATCCAGCACTTTGTGTGTGGCTTGCTTCCCGAACCATTGCCCTTTTGGGCAAATGTAGAAGGTTACACCAGATAGTTCAAAAAGAACAGGAGAATACCCATCTGATTATTTATCAATCAGTCTTTTACATATGTTGATTTATTTCATTGTTATTATAAGTAGTACTCATGCCACTAAAGTGTGAGGTAATGACATGCCCTTGACATGCTGTAGCTATAAGGTTACGGTAAAGAAGTGACTCATTTTTCAACATTTTTCACAGTCTAAAAACCACCATTAGGTAGGATAACAGAATATTCCTGACTTGTCTGGATAGGAGCAGCTCCAACAATATTTGGGTAACTCAGCACCATCTATGACAAGCAATCTCTTCACAAAATATATCACCCCAAGGATTCATAGCACTGGAGGATCTCAGTAGGTCAGGCAGCATCTATGGAAGGAAGCATTCTGTCAGTGCTTTGGGTTGAGACCCTTCATCTAGACAAATGAAACATTTCAACCTGAAACATCAACTCTCCACTTCCCTTCATAGATGTTGCCTGACCCGTTGAGTTCTTCCAGTATTTTGTGTGTTGCTCCAGATTCCAGAATCACGTGTCACTTGTGTCACCCTAAACATTCATTCCTTCTACTGCCAGCACACACAATGGCTACAGTGAGTACTAGTTAAAAAACGCACTACAATACTCACTTTGTATATTCTGACAGTACCTTACACACCCAGCAAGCGACAAAGACCTGGGAATGATACCACTTATGGCTTCCTTCCAAGCTGCACATCACACTGATTTAGAATCATGGGCAGAATTATCTCCTGCTGAAACACGGACCTAGACCCGCTGCAATAGTTCTACAGTGGATGCAATCTCACTGGCTCTCCACTTGGCCTTCAGTCGCCTGGACAACAGCAATACCCACATCAGGCTGCTGCATATTGACTACAGCTCAACTTTCAACACAATCATACCCTCAGTTCTAATCAACAAGCTCCAAAACCCCACCCTCTTTACTTCCCTCTGCAACTGGATTCTTGAGTTCCTCACCAGGAAACCACAGTCAGTGCAGAGCAGAAAAAACATCTCCTCCTTGCTTACTATCAACATTGGAGCACATTCAACACTGCTTAATCGCTCCACATCCATAACTGTCTGGATAGCCACAGCTCAAACACCATCTATAAATTTACCAATGACACAATTACTTACAAGGGTGATGCCTAGATTGCAGAGCATGCCCTATGAGAATAGAATGAGTGAACTTTGCCTTTTCTCCTTAGAGCAATGGAGGATGAGAGGTGACCTGATAGAGGTGTATAAGATGATGAGATAACCAGAGGCTTTTTCCCAGGGCTGAAGTGGCAAACATCAGGAGGCATAGTTTTGAAGTGCTTAGAAGTAGGTACAGAGGGAATGTCAGAGGTAAGTTTTTCACACAGAGAGTGGTGGGTGTGTAGAATGCACTGCCAGTGATGGTGGTAGAGGAGAATATGATAGGGTCTTTTAAGAGACCCTTAGATAGGTACGTGGAGCCTAAAAAAGTAGAGAGCTATGCAATGGGGAAATTCTAGGCAGTTTCTAGAGTAGATTACCTGGTCAGCACAACGTCTTGGGTTGGAGGACCTGTAATGTGCTGTAGATTTCTACGAGGGGTGATTGATAAGTCCGTGGCCTAAGGTAGAAGGAGTCAATTTTAGAAAACCTAGCACATTTATTTATCAACATAGTCCCCTCCTACAAACTTAGTCCAGTGGTCGTGGAGCATACGGATCCCTTCTTTGTAGAAGTGGTCCACAGCAGGGTGATTGATAAATTCGTGGCCTAGGGTAGAAGGAGATGAGTTATACAGCTCTCATTACATGCACATGCAGTTCAACTCTTTGAGTGAAAATGCAGAAAGTTTGAAGTTAACTCATCGCCTTCTACTTCAGGCCACGAACTTATCAATCACTCCTGCTGTAGACCACTTCTGGAGATCCAAGACGTTGACTTCTACAGAGAAGGGATCTGTATGCTCCACAACCGCCGGACTAAGTGTGTAAATGTAGGAAAAATAATTGTACTAGTTTTTCTAAAATTGACTCCTTCTACCTTAGGCCACGAACTTATCAATCACCCCTCGCATGTTCTATATGCTATTGTTGGCAGAATTTCAAATAGTGTCAAGGAGAGGTACAAGAACGAGATAGATCAGCTTTTTGAATGGTGTTGAACCACCAACCATGCACTCAACATCAGTAAGACCAAGGAATTGATTGTGGACTCCAGGAAGGTAAAGTTAAGGGAACACACACCGGTCCTCACCAAGGGATCAGAAGTGAAAAGCATGAGCAGTTTCAAGTTCCTGGGTGCCAACATCTGTGAAGATCTATTCTGGGGTCCACATATTGTTGCATTTACAAAGCAGGCTGACAGAAGCTATATTTCGTTAGGAGTTTGAGAAGACTTGGTATGTCACTAAAGACTTCTACAAATTTCTACAGATGTACAGTGGAGAGCATTCTGACTTGTTACATCACTGTCCGGAATGGAGGGCCCACTGCCCAGGATCAGAAAAAGCTGCAGAAAGTTGTAAACTCAGCCGGTTCCAAAATAGGCACTAGCCTCCCCAGCATCGAGGACACCTTCAGAATGTGAAGCCGCAAATAAATGGCATTCATCACTAATGACCCCCATCACCCAGGGCATGCTATCCTTTCCCTACTGTCATCCAGGAAGAGGTACAGAAGCTTGAGAACACACGCTCAACATTTCAGGAACACTTTCTTCCCTTCCACCATCAGATTTCTGAATGGATAATGAACCCCCGAACACTACCTCACTTTTTATTTGCTCTCTTTTTTACACTACTGTTTAATTTAATTTTTATATATACTTTCTGTTGTAAATTATAGTTTATTATTATTGTGTATTGAAAAGTACTCCTGCCGCAAAACAACAAATTGTGATATTGAGCCTGATTCTAATTCTGAGGTATATTGCCAAGCATTTTTTCTAAATCACAGAACCTCTATTTTTTGGGACATATTCATCAAAAAGTAGTCAGTGGTTTAAGAAGATCATTCATCACTACATTCTGAAAGGCATTTAAGGATGTGCAATAAGTGCTGAAATTATCGGCAACACAGCTATTCTGAAAAAATGCAGTTTGTGGAAGCTTGCTGTTTGTAAATTGATTAGTATGTTTCCTACACTAAATTATTGACTAGATCAATGCTTCATTGACTACAAATGGCTTGGCAACAGTTTGTGGCCATAAAAAAGCACTTTATGAATACAAGACAAATACATGCAATTGCTTTATGAATATAACTTCTCCTTTCTCCCAATAATTTATCGAATCTTCTTTATAATCTCAGTCCCTTCATGATGACACCATTTAAGGGCATTAGTCTATTTTTCTTTTCCCCTCTACTTATTCATATAATTATTATATATTATAATAATAATATAGAATTAAATTACATAATTATCTGTACATTTGAAAACTGTTTTAATGAAAAACTACTTATATACTGTCTCAAGATTGTGAAATTATAGCCATGAACTTCATCCAAATGAAGTCCTTGGCCATCTTTCCTTGCAAAATTGAGTTAGATATGGCCCTTGTGGCTACGGGGGTCGGGGGTATGGAGGGAAGGCTGGGGCGGTGTTCTGAGTTGGATGATCAGCCATGATCATAATAAATGGCGGTGCAGGCTCGAAGGGCTGAATGGCCTACTCCTGCACCTATTTTCTATGTTTCTAAAACTGCATGCCAAACTTTAGATGTTCTTAAATTTGATCATGCAAATTTATGTGTTTGAGTATGATAAGGAATAAGTATAATAAAAGAGCGCATGTGAGAAACAAGAAAACTGTTTGTAACTGGTTCTATATGTGAAAAAAGTAAAAGTGAGCTGAAGTTAATGTGGCTCCCTTATAGACTGAGGAGAAATACCGTGGCACCGCCATGGCAGCGTAGAGGTTAGCGTAACGCTGTGACAGCTCGGGGCGTTCCAGAGTTCAAACTTGGCGCCCTCCTGTAAGGATTCTGAATATCCTCCCCGTGGGTGCTCCAGTTTCCTCACACAGTCCAAAGATGTACTGGGTAGATCAAATGGTCATTGTAAATTGTCCTGTGATTAGGTTACGGTTAATCGGGTTTGTTGGGGGTTGCTAGAGCAGCCTGGCTCAACGGGCCAGACGGGCCGACGCTGTGCTGTATCACTAAATAAATTATGTTGGGGAATAAGGAAATTAAAAAGATGGAAGAAGGCACACAAAATCTCCCAGAGATAATGGAAAAGGGCAAGTAAAAAGTGAATAAGGAGTGCAAGCAAACTATTATTAATAAACAAAAACACATTGTGTCCCAGGGTTTTGGTGATCTTTCAAAATCATACAGACTGTAGAACAATTCCTACAAATACAACCCCAATAATAGATAAACAAAACAAGAGAGAGAAAATGGGGAACCGTAGAGCAGTTAGCCTGACATTAGTAGCAGGGAGAATGTTAGAATCTATAATTAAAAAAATGGAAATAATAGGAATGGGTGGACTTATGAAAGGAAAATAATGCTTAACAAATCTGTTGGACTCTTTTGTGTTTGTAACTAGCAGATTTTACTTGGGTGAACGAGTTGATGCAAAGTATTTGGAATTTGATAAGGGGGCCACAGTAGCAATAGCATATAACAATATAACATAGCATCATTTAAATATCATACAATATTATTCTTCATATGAATTGAAGATTGGTTAACAGACAGAAGATGAAAGCAGGAATAAGTAGTTATTTTTAGGTTGTTGAGATGTGCCACAAGATTCAATGCCAGGTCTTCAGCTTCACATATTCCACATCAATTTTCAGGTCATAAGATACTGAAACTTGCTGGGGATTTAAACTAAATGGCTTCAAAGGCCATGAGCAAGATACAGAGAAGTCCTAGAGGTAAGTATGGGAGTAAGTTAATGGGAGAGAGCAGAGAGAAAATACTGAAAAAAAATGAAGATATTCACCTTAAAGCAAAAATTAAAAGGCATGTGCTTTTTTAATGGATGAGGGACTGAAAGGCTTACAGCAAAAGGAAGTGTTAGGTCTTTATTGCAAGAATATCTGAGAAAAAGAGGAGAGATGCAACTGGAAAATTGCCTTCCCACCTAACAAAAGGTATATTCATAACAGAGTACAGCAATGAATCAGATGTTCAAAACCTGTGATAGGAGGTTGGTAGAAATGGGAGACATTGAGCTAACAGTACTTCCTTGAACTTAGAAGAATGAGAATTGATCTCATTAAATCCTACAAAAATTTTTATGGGGGTTGAAAGGGGAAGGAAAAATTGATGATTTCCCCAACCTGCCATGTCAGGAACCCCAGGGTTGCAATTATAAAATAAAAGATCAGCCACCCAAGCAGAGAAGAAAAAAAACTTTTTCATCCTGAGAGCAATGAATTTTTTGCACTGGCTTAGAAGGTTGAAAGGTTCAGTTCCTCAGTACATACATGACAGGAAAGACAGATTTGAAATTTTGAAGAGAATCAGGGGAGCTGGAATATATACGGACAGTTCATGCTGAGGTAAAAGGGCAGTCAGGATCATACTGAATGACAGAGCAGACATAAAGAGTCGACAACAAACAACAGGAATTCTGCAGATGCTGGAAATTCAAGCAACACACATAAAAGTTGCTGGTGAATGCAGCAGGCCAGGCAGCATCTCTAGGAAGAGGTGCAGTCGACGTTTCAGGCCAAGACTTACCATGAAATCTGCTATCAGTCTAAAGTTTTGTTGTTTGATAATCTAATCATATGATGTGGTTTGAATGTTTTTGTTTTGTGAAGTCTATTGTCTTTTATTTCTCAGACTAAAGCGAGCATTGATTGATTTATGTGCATTGTGGTAGAAAAATGCTTAATTTTGTTTGCAGTGTAGTGAACTGCTGATCCAAGTATGACACGTGCTGGCTGACTAGTTAAATGTTTATCAGGTTTAAGGAGAACTACTCACGCAAATCCAATCTGTGAACGTTATCTAAGCTCTTGAAGATCCAAATTGAATTGCATATGTTTCTTATTAAATGGATGAAAACAATTTCCACTATTTGTTAAAATAAAGGCTCTCTTTGGGGTTCTTTTGCAAAATCTGAAGAGTGACACAACTATTAGAGCTAATGCCTCATGGCTCCATTTATCTAGGTACAGTTTTGATCTCTGCAGATGTCCGTATATATACTTATCCTGTGACTGTGTAGGGGTCATCCAGGTGCACTGGCTTTCTCGCACATTCCCAGAACATGGGGGCTAGTTGGGTTAATTAACCACTGTAGGTTGCCACTAGTGGGAGGGGGGGGAGGGAATTGATGGGAATAAGAGTATTAGTAAGATTAGTATAAATATGTAAGCTTGATGTTCAGAACAAGCCCAACAGGCCAAAGGGCATGTTTCTCTGCTGTGCCTCGACATGACCGTGTGGATAGAAAAGAGTTAGCAAGAGTTACAGGTTACCTTTAAAGTAAGTGACCATTGAATGATATGTTAAACAATGATTTCAAAGAAATAGCCTTAGAAAAAAACGTGCACCTTTGCTTTTGAATCAGAAAGTTGAATCAAACTAGGGTCTCATTTTTCACTTGGTCGAGAAGATTGATACCCCAGTAAAGTAACAAGCGCATAGTGAACCATCTGGGATAGAAATTCTCTGACATAATGAGGTGTTTTGGTGTGCAATATGAATGAGTTTTATCTAAAATCCAGTCAGGGTATTTTGCCTATGCAATGAGCACATCCATACAGTGGGCATGGGTCCTCTAAACCAACTATTCGTTTGTATAATGAGGCTTCTGCATCAAACAACGTGCAAGTTATATTTTGATACCTTTTGTTGAAAGTCCCTGTGTATACATGAGGCTCACAAATAACATGTCCTATAATGGCGGTGCAGCAGTGAGTTTACCTGGAGAGTAGCCCAGAGGCCTGAATTAGCAATTCAGAGATCTGGGTTCAAGTCCCACCAAGAAAGCTGCGGAATTTGAATTCAATTAATTATCTGAAATTCCTGATGAAGAATATAAAAATCGTAAAAACCTATCCAGCTCATTGATGCCTTTCCATGGAGGAAACCTGTTATCCTGATCTAGTTTGGCTTGTATGAAATTGCACACCTGTCCCGTCGCCTAACAGTTGTAGGTGGCTCACCATCACTGACTCAAAGAGGAATTAATAATAGGTGTTGTTAAAGTTTACCAGTGGTGCCAGGTTTTGAGAGTCAAATAACTAACACTGAACCAAACCTTAATCTCTTGGCGTTACTTAATGGGATGTGTCCTTAACTGGTTTATTAATATGGAAGTTGAGGTATCTTCTTACTCTCACCTCCCCCTATTCTCCATGTTTACAGGGCTCCTTACCCTGTGTCTGACTGGCTCCTCTGCCTTCCTGAACACCAGTCCAATACCCCACCTGCTGACCAGCCAACTCTTAATCCCATATCCAACCTCTGAATCCCACCAGAATTCAGTCACTGACTCATCTGATCATCTCCCTACTTTTGACACTGGAATCGGATTTTTATAGTCACCTGTGCAAAGATACCGTGAAAACCTTGTGTTGCATACTGGTCATACAGACTAGGTATTTACAAAGTACATTGAGGTAGAACAAGATTAAACCATAACTATGCAGAATAAAGTATAACAGCCACAGAGATGGTGCAGTGCAGACTAACAATAAGGTGCAAAATCATAACGAGGCAGATTGTGAGGTCAAGAGTCCAACTTATCGTACTAGGAAACTCTTTAATAGTCCCATATCAGTGGTGTAGAAACCTGGTGGTACATGCTTTCAGGCTTTTGTATCTTCTGCCTGGTGGGAGAGGGGAAGAGAGAGAACATCCAGAGTGAATGGGGTGTTTGCTTATTCTGGCTGCTTTACTGAAGAAACGAGAAATATAGACAGAATTCATAGAGGGGAGGCTGGTTTCTCCACATCCACTTTTGTCTGTCCACCTGATCTGATTTCCAATGTTATCTCTTCCTTCCTCAAACACGTGGAGATAAGGCTTTTGTTTGCACTGTCTGTGCAAAGTCTACTTTATGAGAAGAGTGGTCTGGGGCTCAGGTCTGACAGAATTGCGGCAGCATGATAGTGTAGCAATTAGTGTAACACCATTACAGCACCAGAGACCTGGGTTCAATTCTGCTGTTGTCTGCAGGGTGTTTGTACATTCTCCCCATGACTGTCTAGGTTTCCTCTGGGTGCTCCCCTTTTCTCCCATATTCAAAAGGCATTAAGGTTAGCAGATTGCTTGGTCACATGGGTGTAATCAGGTGGTGTAGGTTCAGGGGATGGGAGGGCTTGTTACCATGGTGCATCTCTAAACAAGATATTGTTGCAACGAGAACAGGTGAACCCAAATGCAGGACACTGGCATGGCGACAGAGTAGGATGCAAACGAGGGCATGAGTGTGGCTGGAACATGACACAGAGCATTGCTGGAGTTGAACGGCAAGCAGAAAGGCAGGCAGCAGGCAACCCTTATGTTGACATGAAGCGTTACTGAGCTGAACGGCAATGGAAAGGCAAATGGCAGGCAATATTTATCTTGACACGGAGAGACAGAGTTACAGAGTAAACCTTGGTACGGAAGTAAAACTTAGAATACGCAATCCTTAGCGGCCGGGAACATGAATTACCACACTGGCTAAAACAGCGATCTGGCCATCAGTGGACGCAAAGCCAGGGCTTTTGTGCTGTAGGTTTTAGATGAAAATCAGGTGCCGCAATCAAGGAGCCCAGGAGAACATGGGGAAAAGAGAATTAGAAGTATATGAGGAATTAACGGTCGGGACCGTGACAGATATATAAAATAAACTCTCTGCTGGGAACCTCAATTCAAGCTGCAGTCTTCTTCAGTGCCATGCCACTGCGATGCAACATGAGAGATGCTTCAGGATTAGATTATGAGAACACTCAGCCCTCTTTTATTGTCATTTAGAAATGCATACATGCATTAAGAAATGATACAACGTTTCTCCGGAGTGATATCACAGAAGACAGGACAAACCAAAGTCTAACACTGACAGAACCACATAATTATAACATATAGTTACAGCAGTGCAAAACAATACCATAATTTGATGAAGAACCGACCATGGGCACAGTAAAAATAGTCTCAAAGTCCCTGAGTCAATCGACTCCTAAGTCCCCGATAGCTGGCGGCAAAAGGGAGAAACTTCCTGCCATAAACCTCCAGGCACTGTCAACTTGCTGATGCCTTGGAAGCAGTCGACCACAGCCGACACTGAGTCCATCCGTCCGAAAATTTCGTGCTTCCGACAAGCCCCTCCAATACAGCCTCCCGAGCGCCATCCTCTGCCGAGTGCCTTTGACCTCGGCCGCTGAAACACGCAAAGCCAAGGATTTCGGGGCTTCTGCTCTGGAAATTCCAGTTACCACACTGTAGCAGCAGCAGCAAAGCAGACATTTCAGAAGTTTTCCAGATGTTCCTCTGTACTCTCACGTGCGTCTCCATCAAATCAGAATTGTGCACGGTCCCCTACTTGACAGATTACAGATATCATTCATTCACCGGAGAGGCCGTGCGCGCTGCCATCTTCTTCTCCTCCTAGGATCTCTAGTTTATTGTCTAATGAATGAGAAATCTGCATATCCAGATGGAATAAATGATGCTAGCCCTACTTTTGACAAAGGAGAATGAACTTCAGGCAAGCTGACCAACAATTCGCCTTCAGTAACATCACTAACACAAATCAGCAGACAATGAAGTACAGCTGTATTTCTCTTTACAGGAAAAAAAAACAGTTGGCATACTGCAGAAAAGTTTTAATTGACCATGAACTGGCTTTAGGTTATATTCAGGATGTATAAGATATATATTTAAACTTAAGTTTATTTTTAAATGAATCTGTTTTTGATCGAGAAAAAAAAACTTTGCAAAATAATGCCATAGCTCTTTTGTATTGATCTGAATCATAGGCACAGAAAGACAACAATAATTAAGAGTGATTTCCAAAGATATTGGCCAGTTAACTTGGTTTGATGTATTTTCAATCTCAAAGAGACAAAGATTCAAAGAATCATAGTACATTTAATATCAAAGTCTGCATGTAGTATACAACTCTGAGATTTTTCATCCCGCAGACAGCTATGAAACCAAAAAAAAAACACCATGGAACCCTTTCAAAGAAAACATCAAATATGCAATGTGCAAAAAAAAGGACAAATCACACAAATGGCAAAAAACGAGTGAAAAACACAGAACATAAAACATCAAACCACAGGGTCATTGGACAGTCTCAGAATGCCCAGTTTAGTTCAATTCAGTTCAATTTAGTACTGTGTCGTCTGTTGACTGCAGGCCACAAAGCAGGTCTAGCCAGTCAAATGCACAAAATAACAATTAAAAAAACTGAACTCATGACTAGTTAATGAGCCGTAACCAAATTTTACATTAGCCGTAGTTTCTGTACTTTTAAGTTTGATTTAAATTTGACAAAGTAAAACAAAAAAAAACACAGTGACAATGGAAATCATCATGATCTGCAGGTTCCTCCACACAATACAATTGATTTAATGGAACATATGGACTCAAACATGCTTTTGACTAGATTTTAGATTCAGTTGACTTTCTACCTTCTTTGAGATGGTTGTAGACAATATCTGCTACTTTGGAAAATGTTTTACAGTTTTTGGAAAATTTTCCACAACAAGATATTAAATAACATTCCCATTGGGAATATCTTGACAGTTGTTCTTAAGCATGAAATAATACTGACATTGAATCATCATCTGTAACTATTTAGGCTGTGTGTTTCTAATAAAACACTAACTTGATTTAAGTGGGAAATTTACCAGCATTATCATTTTTATGCTTGAAACCAGCTTTATATTTTGACCAAGGCTCATTAAGTACCAGCCCCAGGGATGAGCATGAAGATAAGCACGAATTCATTTTGTGCTGCTTGATCATGGCCCCTCTTCTTGTCTGTGACTGTTTGACTATTGAGTTCATTCTGTTAGCTTTACTCTTTGGTGCTTTTTTACTATTTGGGCATAATGTCAGGTCTATGAATGCTCCTAGTCTTTGTCAGCTTCAGAAAACATTATGCCAATAGAATTAGAAGAGAGGTGGGAACAAGCTCATATGGAGCACTGACGCTGGCATTGTCAAATTGGGTTAAGTGGGCTGTTTCTGTATCATACATATGTCATTTTTGTTACCTTAAATAACTTTGGACATTCCTATTAATCTTTGACACATGTGTCAATGCAAAATAGATCTTATTCATTTATAGCCACACTTATATATACACACTTATATATACACATATAACTTCTGTTTTGAGAGACAAATCATAAATACTAAAAGATTCTGTAGATACTGGAAATCCGGAGTAACACACACAAAATGATGGATGAATTCATCAGGTTAAGTAGCATCTATGGTGAGGAATAAAGAGCCGACATCATCAGCCTTCATCAGCATTCCTCACCATAGATTCTGCCTGACCTGGTGAATTCCTCCAGCATTTTCGGTATGTTATTCTGCTTTGAGAGGACCATTTACAGATTAATTTTAAGTTTTTTTAAACACAGTTTGCATTTTAGGTCATATTATTCATTAAAGTAATTGTTGTTAAGTTCCAATAAATGAATATCTGTGTGGTAACTAAGTATTATGAGTGAATATATTTGTATTTTTATCGACAAGAAATGTTGAAAACATGCCAAAATTAATTACAAATGAACAGGTCAAAAATCAAAACAAATCAATATGTATTTGACCTACAAATATGAAAAGTAATGCCATATTTAATCAGTGGAATGGCTGAGGGAACCAAGTACCTAATCAAGCAAGCTATTGGCTGCTGTCATCACAAAGTAGAAAAGGATATGGTGTGTACCATTAACGATACCTTCAACACCTCCTGGCCAGTAGCTACTTGCTCAACCATGTAGACACAATGCAGCTCGCTGAAGATACATTCTGCATCAAAGCTTCACATTAAATATTCCCAGTGCTTAACAAGCTGAACTAATTTCTCTAGATTTAGAAACATAGAAAACCTACAGCACAATATTCCCTTTGCCAATCACCTGGAGCTCTTGGCTCCATCCCTCCCCCTCCTGTCTTCTCCTATCATTTTGGATCTCCCCTCCCCCTCCCGCTTTCAAATCTCTTACTAACTCTTCCTTCAGTTAGTCCTGATGAAGGCTCTCGGCCTGAAACGTCGACTGTACCTCTTCCTAGAGATACTGCCTGGCCTGCTGCGTTCACCAGCAACTTTGATGTGTGTAGCACAAATACAGGCCCTTTTGGCCCACAATTCTGTGCTGAGCATGTACTTACTTTAGAAATTACCTAGGGTTACCCATAGCCCTCTATTTCTCTCAGCTCCATATACCCATCCAGGAGTCTCTTAAAAGACCCTATTGTATCTGCCTCCACCACTGTTGCTGGCAGCTCTTTCAAAACACTCACCACTCTCTGTGTAAAAAAAACTTACCCCTGACATCTCCTCTGTACCTACTTCTAAGCACCTTTTAACTGTGCCCTCTCACGTTACCCATGTCAGCCCTGGGAAAAAGTCTCTGACTATCCACATGATCAATGCCTCTCATCATCTTATACAGCTCTAGCTGGTCACCTCTCATCTTCTCCCGCTCCAAGGAGAAAATGCCGAGTTCACCTAACCTATTCTCATAAGGCATGCTCCTCAATCCAGACAACATCCTTGTAAATCTCCTCTGCACCCATCTATAGTTTCCTATAGTGAGGTGACCAGAACTGAACACAGTACTCTAAGTGGGGTCCGACTAGGGTCCAATAAAGCTGTTTACCACTCGGCTCTTGAACTCAGTCCCATGGTTGATGAAAGCCAATGCACCGTATGCCTTCTTAACCACACAGTCAACCTGCGTAGCAACTTTGAGCGTCCTATGGACTCAGACCCCAAGATCACTCTGATTCTCCACATTGCCAAGAGTCTTACCATTAATACCATATTCTGCCATCATGTTTGACCTACCAAAATAAACCACCCCAGTTATCTGGGTTGAACTCCATCTGACACTTCTCTGCCCAGTTTTACATCCTATTGATGTCCCGCTGTATCCTCTGACAGACCTCCACACTATCCACAACACCTACAACCTTTCTGTCATCATAAAATTTACTAACCCATCCCTCCACTTCCTCAATCAGGTCATTTATAAAAATCACGAAGAGAAGGGGACCCAGAACAGATCCCTGAGGCACAGCACTGGTCACTGGCCTCCATGTTGAATATGACCTGTCTACAACCATTCTTTGCCTTCTGTGGGCAAGCCAATTCTGGATCCACAAAGCAATGTTCCCCTGGATCCCATGGCTCCTTAGTTTCTCAATAAGTCTGGCAGGGGATACCTGATCAATTCCTTGCTGAAATCCATATACACTACATCTACGGCTCTACCTTCATCAATGTGTTTAATCACATCCTCAAAAAATTCAGTCAGGCTCTTATGGCACAACCTGCCTTTGACAAAGCTATGCTGACTATTCCTAATCACAGTTTGCCTCTCCAAATGATCATAAATCCTGCCTCTCAGGATGTTTTCCATTAAGTTCCCAACCACTGAAGTAAGAACATTTCCAAGTAGATTTTTAGTCCTAATTTTTTGGAGCTAATTAAGGTATGTAATTGGATTTCACTTGAAAAACAAATCTTGATTATGAGAAATACATGATCTACATTTAGTATGCATGGTGTAAGCTGACTCTCACATCAAATAATCATTCGAATAATTGGCTTCTCAGTTAGTTTATATTTCCAGTTTTGGAATGCTGCCATAACCCATTAAAAAGGCACAAATGACCATAAGACTTGACATTAATTATCTCCACTCAACAAAGCTAACAGTATGAACTTAATTACCTCAAATATTAACATATAAGTTGTGGAAACTATGATTAAACACTACAGTGCTCAGTTCAGACATATGTGTGATTATGAACAGAAACATCTCTTGACTATACATTATAATCTGGTTTATTATTTTCCTTATATAATACCTACATAGGTACCACAGATTGGAAAGTTCTGCAACAAAAGATGACCATTTGACACATTACATCCATGCAGGCTGAAAAGAACGTTTGAAATAACTCCACCTAGCTTATAGAAATTTATCACGTTTCTCAGTCATTTTTCTGCAAAGCGTATCTTGTAAAACTGCTGCTGGTATTAGATATGTACTTAATTCAACAATAAAAATGAGTGGAACTGGATCAGAAAATGGAAACAACAACACACACAAAATGCTGGAAGATCTCGGCAGGTCAGGCAGCATCTATGTAAATAAATAAACAGTTGATGTTTCGGGCTGAGATTCTTTGTCAGGACAGGAAAAGAGGGAGGAAGAAGCCAGAATTAAAAGATGAGGGGAGGGAGGGAGAGGAAGGAGGATAACTAGAATGTGATTTGTGAAGCCAGGTGCGTGGGAAATGTATAGGGTTGCAGATGATGGAATCTGATAGGAGAGGATAGTGGACCATAGGGGAAAGCGAAGAAAGAGGGGACACAGGGTGAGGTGATCGGCAGGTGAAAAGAGGTAACAAAGAGGCCAAAGTTGGGAATAGAATAAGAGGGGAGGGGGATGGAATTTTTTTTACCAGAAGAAGGGATCGATATTTATGCCATCAGCTTGGAGGCTACCTAGATGGAATATGAGGTGTTAACCCTTCTCTCGGAGGGACCTCATCATGGCACAAGAGGGGGCCATGTTGAAATGGGAATGGGGAAATTAAACTGTTTAGCCACTGGGATGTTCCAGTTTTGGCAGATGGAGAGGAGATGCTCGACAAAGCAGTCCCCAAGTTGGGTCCCCCCAAAAGGAAACAAAATGTTAGAAAATAAGTGAGATATGAACAAAGAAGATGTACATGTGTAAAAATATGAAGGATAATGCGATTATCTAAATTGTTAAAGTCATTAATGGGGAATCTACTAGCATGGTTAACAGTACAGTTCTCAGCTACATGCATTTGTCTAATGTCCTGCACCAGCGAAGATGCTATATTTCAGATGAGGTATTAAATTGAAGCACTCTCGACCATCACAACCCATGCTGAAGCGGGAAGGATTCCTAGGATCCTGTCCAATATTAAGCTCTCATTTGACAGGAAGCAATAGGAATCAGGTTATTATTACATTCTTGAATTTTATTTGGAACCATGCAAATTCACTGCTAAACGTGAGGACATTTAATATATTTGCTTAAAGTCAAAGCAATCAAGGGTGACACTTCAGACCTCAGACCTCCTGCAAACAGTGGGCAAGGCTCCTCGTTTGGCAGTTACTGAGAAACAGCTTTTCCCATTTGAGAAATAAAAATTTGGCCAGAATTTATGAATGAAAGAATAATGGAGGGAAGGGTTAGATTGATCTTGGAGCAGATGAGAAGGTCAGCACGACATCGTCGGCCAAAGGGCCTGCTCTGTACTATGTTACAATTTGCTAGAACATGTGCACATATCTACATTGGATGTTAGTCATTACTCGCCTGAGTAACATAAACTGTGGGATTATGATGTGACATGAAAGACCATCTGCATTGTGGCTTTGCCAATGTCATTCTAATGATGAATTCCTCATGGGTGCAGTGACAAAGTCCAAATGTGCAGCATTTCCTCATTGTTTATGCCTGGAAGTCAGCTCATTGAACCCGTGCACCTTTAGACGTGGTGCAGTAACAGTGAACTGATTCTTTTCAATAGAGAGGAATAGCTTTATGTAACAAAGGTCAGTATTAAGACAAATATATTCCTTTAAATTAGTTAAGCTTACCTAATGTTTTAAAAATATTTGATGGAGTTTTGATATGCTTTAATTTCCTTTTTTAATAATTTTAATACTATAATTTTATTTCTTTAAATTTTAATAGTTTTAGTTGAATATTTTTGAGTGTTTCCTTATCTGAGCCATTCAGAAATATTTAGGGCTAGTTTGCAGGTTTTGTAGTCAGTTAAGCCGAGAGAAATCGTTCTCAAATCTCTTCTCAGAGTAACACATACAAAATGTTGCAGGAACTCAGCAGATCATATGACATCTATGGAGAGGAATAAGCAATGTTTTGGGCCGAGACCCTTCCTCAGGACTGATGGTAGTCCAATTTTTGTTCTCTTCTGGGATATAGGTATCATTGGTAAGACCAGCATTGATTCCCAACCCCAGACAGGAACGATAAGCTAAACAAACAAAAAACAGTAAATACTGAAAATACTCAGCAGGTTGGGCTGTGGGAAGAGAAGTAACTAGGATTTCAGGTCATCTTCTTGAACCACTGCTGCCCTTGTGATGTTGAATATGTAGTAAAACTGAATGGCTTTTACCTCTAACCCTGGACACCTTCTCACTGCAGTAGCTATGGAATATTGCTGAAGCCCACTGAGCCAAAGCCTGACCGCTCTAACACTGGCCCACATTTAGATACTGGCGACTAGACAAATATTGGGGAATATAGACTTTAGTATGGGGAAGGTCCTAGGGCTATTCATGTGAACTCTTTGGATGTTGAAAATTTGCTGTCTGTATTGTAACTATGACTTTTGTCTCTTAGAGACCGTTCCCACAAATGTCAGTACCATCAACGTGTTGATGGACCATGGTGTTACAGCCCTGTGCTCAATCTGTGGTGACCGTGCAACAGGAAAACACTACGGTGCTGCCAGTTGTGATGGATGCAAAGGTTTCTTCAGGAGAAGCGTTCGGAAAAATCATGTCTATTCATGCAGGTAGGCTTCATGTTGGGCTTTGAACAACTAGAGGCATGTCTAAAATCAACAATGCCTTAGCTTTACCATAAAACCAAAAAA
Source organism: Mobula birostris (assembly GCF_030028105.1). Classification (NCBI taxonomy): domain Eukaryota; kingdom Metazoa; phylum Chordata; class Chondrichthyes; order Myliobatiformes; family Myliobatidae; genus Mobula; species Mobula birostris. Next base: position 61,415,730 of record NC_092384.1, read on the forward strand.
CATAGGAGCAGAATTTGGCCATTCGGGCCATTGAGTCTGCTCCACCATTCGAACATGGCTAATTTATTTTCCTACTCAACTACATTCTCTTTGAAAGTGGGAGGGGGAGATCAAAAATGATAGGAGAAGACAGGAGGGGGAGGGATGGAGCCAAGAGCTGGACAGGTGATTGGCAAAAGAGATATACCTCCCCCTCCCACTTTCAAATCTCTCACTAGCTCTTCTTTCAGTTAGTCCTAACGAAGGGTCTCGGCCCGAAACGTCGACTGCACCTCTTCCTAGAGATGCTGCCTGGCCTGCTGCGTTCACCAGTAACTTTGATGTGTGTTGCATCTATTTTCTTTCCTTGGCCCAATGAGATTTCAGCTAGTGCATTATTGAATTGAATTGAATTGACTTTTTTTTTCCTTACATCCTCCACATACATGAGGAGTAAAAATCTTTATGTTACATCTCCATCTAAATGTGCAATTTATAATAATTTATAATAAATAGAACAGTCAATATAATAGAGTACACTCAAATCAGCGTGAGTTCATTAGTCTGATGGCCTGGTGGAAGATGTACATTAGTACTATTGTTAATCAGTTATCTCATTTCAAACTAGTCACGAGTCAAACTCAGTTCAAACTTGTCAAACTGGTCGCTCTGGCTCAGCTCCTCACCAGGCCTTTCTATGCCGGGAAACTAGGAGCACACAGTTCATATTAACACAGTGTTGACTTGGTTCTTCTTTCTCAAAGATTTGCCTTCTGTTAGGTTCCTATCACCAGAGTGGGCATTACATATGGTGAACCTCGCCACCCATCAAACAGACAAGCAAGTTCACTAAACTCTAACCTTGTTTACTTCTTAACATGCAGTTTTTATACAATAGGGCCAGACTGTACTAAAATAGCTTCATAATCTGAACATGTGATAATAAATAGTTGTGATTCAGATGGATGAAGTCACTATTGCTGGAATTATCAGTTAGAGGCGCCACAAAGAGTCATCAGTCTTGTTTGTTCCTGTACAACAGTGGATTCAGGTTATAAAATAATAAATGTGTTTGATAATATTTGACAACTATCCTTTCAACATAAAAAGAAGCTTAGCTGTGTAATGCATGGATCTATTTTTTTAGAGCAATGACTCCCCTTAGCACTACGCATACACTGATAACTTACCTATGCGTGTTGATCGGTTCTCAACGCATGCATATCTCTCTCTCTCTCCAATGTGAATACACCAGAGAATGCCATCTTCCATGTGTGTGCTTTCATTTTAATTGATATGTAGTTGCACAGACGCAAAAAATACTGGTGATGAGTACGAACCTGAATGTCAACAAATATCACCAATGGCAGACGGGAAGAGAGAAAGACAGCAAGAAGAAAGAGTTAATCAGTGTGGAGAAGGCCATGACAGATGTGAAGAAAGAGATGTGTGACAGTGCACAGTGAAAGATGCACAACTCGCCAAGTTAAAGTGAAAATAACATGATGATGGCCTTACTTGGGAAAGTTGATAAATTTGATTTTGCTAATAAATACTGGGAATCATATATCAAGAAGGCTGAACTGTGTTGTAACGTGAACAATGTGGATAAGGGGAAGTAAGTATCCACACTTCTTAGCTTAATGGGTGCTAAAACATACAGGCTCTTACACAACGTAGTAATTCCTGGAAAGCCAGCAAGCAAGATGTTCAACAAAATTCTTCCCATTTTACAAAATTATTTAAACCCTAAACCACTGGCAGTAGCTGAGCAATTTAGATGTAATAAAAAGAAGCAGTCAAAGGATGAAAGCATTTCTGAATACATTGCAGAACTTTGCAAACTTTCTCAATACTGTGACTTCAGAGATGAACATTGATGCATTAAAGGACAGGCTTGTGTGTGGCATGCATAGTCAAAGCAATCAAAAGAGGCTACTATCAGAAAGAGACCATACTTTAGAATGGGCATTGATCTTTGCAATATCATTGGAGACAGCAGCAAAGGATGCAGCAGAACTATAGAAAAAATGTTTAGAACATGAAATGCATAAACTCTTTCTGAATGGTACGAAAATCCAAAAGTGTTATCAACGTGGCAAATCCTCCCATGATGCAAATAACTGTTGGCTCAAAAAAAAAGTTTGCAGAAAGTGTCGCAGACAAGGTCACATAGAGAGAGTATGCAAATCAGATAAAAAGTGCAAACAAAGAGAGAAACCTTAGAGTTTTGCTTTAAACACAAAACCAAACAAATGCATAAAGTGACTCAATGTGCAACTGAAACAGACAACACAGAGTCTGACAAAGGTAAGCTGTCATGCCTAGAACCATATAGTATTACTGGAGCAATCACAAAATCATATGGATCACAACAGATGTGTCTGCTGTAAAACTGAAAATGGAGCTGGCTACAGGGTCAGCTTTGTCTATAATTGCAGAAGCTGACTACAACAGACTGTTTTTTAAGCTCCCATTAGAAAAGACTTCAGTGATGCTAAAGATCTACACAGCTGAAAAAGTGTCTCCCAAATACAAACTGAAAGTAAATGTGATGTGCAGAGGCAAAACACAGTTGTTAGAGCCTTATGTATTGAAAAGTGGAGGGCCAGCACCTTTTCAGATGTGAATGGTTGAGAAAAATCCAACTAGACTGGCACACAATCAAACCTCTCAATGTGTCATCAGCAGGCAACTGCAACCCGAATGGTAGCACTAACCAGAGACTGGCGCAACTGCTTAATGCTATTGAGAAGGTGTTTGAGAAAAGTATTGGCAAACTCAAAGGCATGAAGGCCAGAATTGAACTAAATGAAGCAGCAACACAAAGATTCCATGAAGAGCGCCCAGTGCATTATGCATTACGTCCTAAAGTGGATGCTGAACTTCAGAGCTTGGAGACATCTGGCATTCTCTCCAAGGCTGAGTGGTGCGATTGGGCCACATCCGTTGTCCTGGTGATAAAGAAAGGGAAGTCCGGAGCTGTTTGCATATGTGGGGATTTCAAAGTGAGCATCAATCTTATGCTATGTACTATGCAGTAACCCTTGCCATGAATAGAAGATATTTTTGTGTCCTTGGCAGACAGGGAGAGGTTTTCAAAGATTGCCTTTTCACAAGTCTGTCTGCAAATTGAGATTGAGATTGAGGAGGAGGAAATTGAAATTGAGATGGACAAAGGAGAGGCAGTGGATGTCATTTACTTGAATTTTCAGAAGACATTTGATAAGGTGCCACACATGAGTCTGCTTAACAGAATAAAATTCTATGGCGTTACAGGAAAGATACTGGCATGGATAGAGGAATGGTTGACAGGCAGAAGGCAGTGAGTGGGAATAAAGGAGGCCTTTTCTGGTTGGCTGTCAGTGCATTTTGGTAAAAGGAACAATAGTGCAGACTATTATCAAAATGGGGAGAAGGCTCAAATGTCAGAGGTGTAAAGGGACTTAGCAGTCTCCATGCAAGACTCCCAAAAGGTTAATTTACAGGTTGAGTCTGTGGTAAAGAAGGTAAATGCAATGTTGGCATTTATTTCAAAGGGAATAGTATATAAAAGCAAGGAGGTTATGCTGAGGCTTTATAAGACTCTAGTCAGGCTGTAATTGGAGTATTGTCAACAGTTTTGGGCCCCATATGTCAGAAAGGATATGTTTTCATTGGAGGGAATGCAGAGGAGGTTCATGAGGATGATTCCAGGAATGAAGGGGTTAACATATGAGGCGCATTTGGCAACTTTGGGCCTGTACTCACTGGAATTTAGATGAATATGGAGAGGGATCTCATTGAAACATATCAAATGTTGAAAGGAATAGATAAGGTGGATGTGGAGAGGATGTTTCCTGTGGTGGGGGTATCTAGAAGTGGAGGGCACAGCCTTAAATTTGATGGGCGACCTTTTAGAACAGAGGTAAGGAGGAATTTTTTTAGCCACAGAATGATGAATCCGTGGAATGCTCTGCTACAAACTGTAATAGAGGCCAAATCCATGTGTATATTTAAGGCGGAAACTGATAGTTTCTTGTTTGGTCTGGGCATCAAGGGATATGGCGAGGAGGCAGGTGTATGGGGTTGAGTGGGATCTGGCATCAGCCATGATGAAATGGCAGAGCAGATTTGATGGGCTGAATGGCCTAGATCTGTTCCTAAGTCTTATGGTCTTCTGGTCCCCGTATGGCATTGGAGCCATTTTACAACACACTAGGAAAGATGGATCTGAACATCCAATTGCATTTACTTCAAGATTACTGACAATCACAGAACGCAACAATGCACAGATCGGCTGAGAGGCCCTTAGTCTCATGTGGGGAATAAAGCATTTCTGCCATTTCCTCTACAGACAAAAGGTTACGCTAGCGAGAGATCATCCCCCGTGTCCATTTTCAGTTCCAGGAAGGAAATCCCAGTGATTACTGCTACCTGTTTGGCACTTTGGGCAATTTCCTCAGAGCCTACTCGTATGACATAGAGTTCAAGGATACCAAACAACACAGCAATGTGAACAACTTGTTACGTCTTCCGCTATTGTCAACTGAAGAAGAAAAGTCTTCAAACTGTGAACCAACAGAAGTGTTCCACACAGCATTGGTGGACCAGTTACTGGTTAGAAATTCTGAAATACAAAGAGATACAAGGAATGATCTGACATTGTCAAAGGTCTATCACATCACCATGCAAGGATGGCCATCTCGTGGTAATCCATTGTTTCCAGAGTTCTCAGTGAGACGAGACCACTTGTCCATATTTCAAAAGACCCTGATTTGTGAATCTCTGTTGTGGTTGCCTCTAGACTGCACACCAGAGTGTTAGAGAATCGGCATGAAGGACACCTGGGGACAGTCAAGATGAAGAGTCTCACCCGGAGCTACGTGTGGTGGCCAGGAGTAGATAGACAGATCGAAGGCATGACCAAAAGCTCTTTGGGATGCCAAGAAGTTCAAAATGCACCCCCACAGGCATCTTTACACCTGTGGGAGTAATTGTTGACACCATGGCAAAGAGTGCATATTGACTTTGCTGGGCCATTCATGGACTCCATGTTTCTGATTGCCGTGGATGCTCATTTGAAGTGGTTGGAGGTCATAAGTGAAGTCAACCACCTCCAAAAAGGCTGTTTCTGCCCTAAGGACTTTCTCCTCCAGAAATAGCTTACCCGAACAAATTGTGAGTGACAACAGACCACAATACACCTTTGAAGAGTTCAAAGTATTCATGGGAAAAAAAGGCATCAAACATTTCAAATCAGCTCTTCACCACTCTGCAATGAATGGGTTAGCTGAAAGGTTTATCCAAACTTTCAAGAAGTCCAATAAAGCTGTGGAGAAGTAGGACATTTCTCTACAGCACAAGGTGGACAATTTCTTTTTGTGCATCAGAACTCTGTTCATGTGATGACAAATCAAACACCTGCAACGCTGTTCATGGCAGGAATCTGAGCTTTTGCATAGACCTCCTGAAATCAGATCTCGGAGGAAAGTGCAGAATAAACAGTTCAGCCATTTTACAAGTGAATCAGCAAGGAGCTTCAAGGTCAGACAGGAAGTCCTAGTGTGTGATTACTGAGAAGACAAGTCGACACCCAGTAGGATAGCTATGAGAACTGGACCACTGATGTATACAGTGGATGTTGGAGACCAGACATGGAGATGTCATGTGGGCCAGATACTGGATGCTCAGTCTAAGAATACAGCTGAACCAACTGCATCCAACAAGACAGACACATTACAGCCACCTGACATTATCTCCCAGTGATGATTATGTCACTAACAGCAACATGACACATGCATCAGAGAAAGGTGTCTTTGTCGAGATACCTTCCAAACCGGATGCCACTCCACAGATCCAGAGGCTCTATCCTGAAAGAGACAGAGCGCCACCCAAAAGACTGAATCGTTAGAACAGTGAAGTTAGTTAGGGACTGTTATTTGAAAGCATGTTTACCTGAATATGTAAACAACATGAATTCTGCAGATGCGGGAAATTCAAGCAACACACATCAAAGTTGCTGGTGAACGCAGCAGGCCAGGCAGCATCTCTAGGAAGCGGTACAGTCGACGTTTCAGGCCGAGACCCTTCATCAGGACTAACTGAAGGAAGAGTTAGTAAGAGATTTGAAAGTGGGAGGGAGAGGGGGAGATCCAAAATGATAGGAGAAGACAGGAAAGGGAGGGATGGAGCCAAGAGCTGGACACGTGATTGGCAAAGGGGATATGTCCTCCTGTCCCATGATCTTCTCATATCCCGTTTGCCAATCACCTGTCCAGCTCTTGGCTCCATCCCTCCCCCTCCTGTCTTCTCCTATCATTTTGGATCTCCCCTCCCACTTTCAAATCTCTTACTAGCTCTTCCTTCAGTTAGTCCTGACGAAGGGTCTCAGCCTGAAATGTCGACTGTACCTCTTCCTAGAGATGCTGCCTGGCCTGCTGCGTTCACCAGCAACTTTGATGTGTGTTGCTTTACTTGAATATGGTTTGTTAAAGAGAAATTGAATGTCTTGTTACATATACAGTTTTATGTCACATTAATCTAAAGGGTAAGGAAGTGTAACGTATGGATTTATTTCAGTTAGAACAATTACTCCTCTTAGCATTACGTATGGACTGATAACATACCTGTGCCATCTCCCACGTGCGTGCTTTTATTTTAATTGATATATAGTTGCACAGACACAATAAGATGCATGTTAAAGTTGTACCCTGAAAGGAAGCATCATCATTGCTCAAAAATAAAAAGGGTTGTGGCCTTGATGTAATTTATTATAGTGAAAACTCCAAACCATAGACTGCAGGTGGAACAGCAGCCCGTTTTAATCTACAAGACAATTTTCAAATCTTAATATGAAAAACGATGCTGCAACGGATAGATATTTTTGTCAATTGGATGGGGAGTCTTGAGTGAGTATGCACACCAAGAATGTACTGGTCTGGAGTTCAGGAAATAGTATTCTTGTAAACTATTTTGAAAATCATTTGTATTCATCAGTATTGGAGATATTACCTTGAAGAATGACACAAGAGATTGCAGATGCTGAAGGCTGCAACAAAGAACAGTCTGCTTGGTCAAGCGGCAATCTGTGGATGGAAAGAAATTATCAACTTATGGGGTCTAAACCCCTGCATCAGGACTGAGGTTGGAGAAGCGAGCAAGGAGGAGTGATGAGAATGATAACCGAGGTGATTGTTGGACTGAGGAAGGATGTAAGGTGATAGGCAGATTGTGCCAGCTAAAGGAGTGGAGCGAGGCAGAGGCAGGTGAATAAGAGACAGTAAGCAACATACATTGCTGGAGGAACTCAGTAGGTCAAGCAGCATCTATGGAATTGAATAAACAGTTGATGTCTCAGGATGAGTCCCTTCTTTAGGACCGGAAGGAAGAGGGAAGATGCCAGAATAAAATGTGGGAGGAGGGGAAGAGCTGGACGCAGACAGAGATAAACAAAATGGAGATGGAGCGAAGGAGGGGAGTGTGAAGATTGGAACCAGCTGCTGGACAGAGGTAAGCAAGAACACAAAGGGCTGCTAGCAAAGGAGATGAGAATAGGAACTATTAGGGGAGAAGTACATTTTTGTTTTCCCTTGAATAAATACTCATTTTTCTGAATTTGGGATGGCAATTAGAACTAAAAAAATCTACTTCCACCCTTTCTCATTTGTATGCATGATGCATGGCCAATATTAAAAGCATAAGTATCTACTGAAAACACTATCAATCAATGAGGCAGAAATGAATGGACCTTCTGCTCTGATTATTTGCGCAGTAGTTTAGGAAGAAAACTGTGCTTTCCTGAAGAGTAGATAAAATTACAATAAGGTGAAGTTAGTTGCATACAAATTATGTGCAAAAGTTGAATTTCAGTGACATAAATAAATCAACCTACAGACTTAGTTGACAGAAATCACCCAATTATCCCCACTCTACCTAAGAATAGCTTCAATATTATATGCAGTTTGCAAGAACGATTTGGGAATGAAGCTGACAAACTTAAAGCATAAATAAAAATGCACCCAAAGCAATATAATAAGACAACTAGGTGGGCTGATATTACATATCTAAGAAAAGTTACAGCCCATAATAAAATATAATGTGCTCTTATAAGATGAGTTATGGACTGTGGACTTTCTCAGACATGTTTTTTATATTCTGTTTTTATCACCTGTTCCTTTTCCATTTTGTTGTGCAAGAGGAGGGTGTTTGAGGGTTGATGTTCTATTGTGCTGTTAGTTTCTTGTGTGGGGGAAAGGTTGTTTTTGGGGAGCTGATGTTCTCGTGCCATTTTGTGTGGGGGTATGGGGGTTTTGGGGGTTGATGATTCGGATGCCGTTCTTCTGTGAGTGTGTGTGTGTGTGTGTGGGGAGGGGGGGGGGGGAAGCTGATTTTGATGTTCCTCCCAGAACGCCTTTCATGTTCTTTCTTTATTTTGTGACTATCTGGAGAAGACAAATTTCAGAGTTGTATACTGATACATGCTTTGATATTAAATGAATCTTTAAACCTTTTTTGAACCTTTTATTTCTATTAGTGAAGAATGCTTGCTTCATATGGATTCACAGAGATGTTCTGATAGCCTTGAACTTGATTGTAGGAACTTAATAATATTACCTTGAACATTTAATAAAATATATTTCAATGCTTAATAAATGAAAACAAGTGGGGTATGTTTTTAATCTGTATTCACTTTCTCAAACTGGACCTTGAACTATGGACAAGTGTAAAATGAATTATAGTGAATAGTTTGCTGCTTTATGAGTTCCTTGTATATGCTTTCATTTCCTCTGGATATTTAATAACCATTCAGTCAATAATCAGTCTAAAATATTGCTTCCAGCAATCTGACAGGTTAATCATACATTAAAGGTACTAAAGAGATTAATAGAAATTGTGACAGCTTTTATTTTACATATACTTCTGGTGCAAAAGATTTTTAAAGTCCTATTTAAAGAAAAGAAGATTTTTTTCCCTGTGTCCTGATCAGAATTCATCCCTTTATAAACATTATTGGAATATGATTACCTGGCTCTGGGACCTTGCCATCTTTCCATACATTGTAGCAGCAAATAGATTTAATAGGCTATGAATTACTCAGCAAGCCAGGCTTGGAATCAGAATCAGGTTTATTATCACTGACGTGTGCCGTAAAACTTGCTGACATAAAAAATTACTAAGTTGGGAAAAATAAAATAGATAGATAAATAAATATTGCGAAAGAGGAATGTGAGGTAGTGCTCATGGACTGCTGAGGAATCTGATGGTCGGTGGGAAGAAGCATTGAGTGTCACACTTCAGGCTCCTCTACCTCTTCCTTGATAGTAGCAATGACATTAAGGCATACTCTGGATGGTGAAGGACCATAATGACGGACACAGCCTTCTTAAGTTTTTGAGGTCTTTTGAAGGTGTCCTTGATGGTGGGAAGACTTGATTCTGTGATGAAACTGGCTGAGTCTGCAATCATCTACAGCTTTCCTCTGTGCTTTGGAGCCTCCATACCAGGCAATGATGCAACCAATCAGAATGTTCTCTAGGGTACATCTGTAGAAATGTATTAGAGTCTTTGGTGACAGACCAGATCTCCTCAAACCCATAATGAAGTACAGCCATTACTGTGCCTTCTTCATGAGGAGTTTGAGACTTGTCGCCTCATCTGTTGGAAGAGAAGCAAAGTTGACTTCCAGATGGAAAACTCATTCTGACAATGAGTCCTCAGTCTGAAATGTTAACTCTTTTCCTCTTCCTACAGACAAGGCCTAACTGTTCAGTACTTGCCGCATTTCCTGCTTTTATTTTCAATTTCCAGCGTTTACTGCTTCTTGCTTTACATTTAATAGGCTCTGTAGTACATTGAATGAAGATCTTGTATCGTGTTGGATAAATGCAAGTTTGTTTGTTTAAGATTCTTTGTTCCTAAATGAGTAAAAATCTCATGTTTTGCTCTGTCTGAGAAATCTGCATTGTAAACACTAATGACAAAATTAGCCCTTATAACATTTCAGTCCAGTGGAAGCCTGACATGGGTTTTGGTGGTGAGATTTATCATGGAACGATAAATGAGCAGCTACATGACTACAACATGAAGACATAATATTGAATTAGGATAAGGCCATTCAGGAATCACTCAGTCATATACTACTTTAAGCCTCCATATGAAACATTTATGTTCCCTCAGTAAGTCCATTTCTTAAACAGATATAAGTTTTCATAATTACTTTAGGAGTCAGCTGATCTTCAGTAGGCAATCTCAAAAGTGATTACCCTATGCACACAAATGAAGGTGAATTGCCTATATGATTTCTTAAAGACAATATATGAATAGTTTGAATCTTTGGTCTCAATGATTCAGGAACAGCTTCTTCCCTTCTGTCAATTAATTTCTGAATGGTCATTGAACCCATGAACACTACCTCACAACTTTTTTTATTTCTATTTTTTTGCACTACTTAGTTAATTTAACTATTATATATATATACACACATACACACTGTAATTCACAGTTTTTTCTCTATATTATCATGTATTTCATTGTACTGCTGCTGCTAAGTTAACAAATTCTATACCGTATGCCGGCTATATTTAACCTGATTCTGATTCTTTATTTAAATTACTTCATATAGTGTATAAGGCCAATTGGTAAGATGAGGTGACATTTTTAAAAACTCTGCTTTTTCTCTTGTAGAAAATAATAAAGAGCTAACAATTGAAAAGCCATTTTAGTGGACAAAGTAATCAACAATATCTTCCCTACCTACAGGTTTAGCAGGCAGTGTGTGGTCGACAAGGATAAAAGAAACCAATGTAGATACTGCCGACTGAAAAAGTGCTTCAGGGCTGGGATGAGAAAGGAAGGTAAAGGACAATTTGTTGCATTCTCCAGTCACATCTGCATTTAATTGATGCCTTCTCCTTGATATATTAGCAGTGGTCACCTTGTAGCCAGACTATTACATACAACACCACTCAGGAGTGATTAATATTACCATAGCAGACTTCCTTCCAATAATGCTTTTAGACAGGAGGGTTGTTTTATATCTGTTCCCGGCATATAAATTCCCACCTAGACCATTCTTGCAAAGAGTTGGATATCTCTATAAATCCTTTATTCTATCAAAACTATATTAAGTTCCTATTTAGATCTTCAATTTAGACCATTATAGCTTTGTCACTCCTTCGTTTCACATGTATCTTGTCAAAAATTGAAGTTAAAAATGATTAACTTGGTCACGCCCACCTACTAACTTGCCTAGCTAAATAAATGTTGTGCATAATAGATTAGTTAATGAATACATTCTGCGCTAAAGTAAATTGCCATCATCTTTCTGATATTCACAACATACAGAAACAAGTAAGTGTAACGAATTCAAATCAATCTTCACCCGTCATCTTTTAGAATGCCCAGATATTCCATCTGCAATTCCACTACATTGCATTGATTTACATGGCAGTGTGGTTGCATTGGCCACAATGACTTGATGCAGACCAACTTGTTGTATTGGGATGAAAAAACAAGGTTATGGGGCTAATTTAAGCAATTCTTCTTTTTAAAAAAAGTCAACATGGTTATGATGAATCAAATGACCTCCTTTTGAGTTAGAAAAGTACAACACAGTCCAGACCCTTTAGCCCGTAATGTATTGCCAAACCTTTAACCTATTCCAAGATTAGCCCAACTCTTCCCTCCCACATTTCCCTCCGTTTTCCTTTCATCCACATGCCTATCAAGGTCTCTTAAACGTTCACAATGTATTTGCTTCTACTGCAATCCTGGCAGGATGTTCCATGCACCTACAGCTCTGTGCAAAAGGAACCTGCCTCTGCCTATACTGTACTTTCTCCCAGCACCTTAAATTGCCCCCTTGTATTAGCCATTTCTGCCCTGGAAAAATGTCCCTGACTGTCCAGTTGATCTATGCCTCACTATCTTGTACAACTCTATCAAGTCACCTCTCATCCTCCTCTCCAAAGAGAAAAGCCCTAGCTCATTCACCCTATCCTCATAAAACATAATCTCTAATCCAGATAGCATCCTGGTAAATCTCCTCTGCAGCCACTCTAAAACTGCCATATCCTTCCTATAATGAGGTGACCTGAACTAGACACAATATTCCAAGTGTAGCCTTAATGCTAGAAACCTAGATTTTTGAATGTTTTGATGGCTGACTAAACTGGGATTATATCTTAAATAGATGCCAAAAGATTTTTTCCTATTTTTTTGGTAGGACTAGGTTTGATGACTGATGGCTCATTACTGACTACAAATACTGTGCTGCAATGTACAATACAAAGACTTGGCTGATCAGCAAATTATACAAGTATATAATGTATGTTTTATCACTTGCTATTCCTTCTCGTTCTAATTGCTGGGCATAGCTTTAAGGTGAGAGTGAAAGAGTTTAAAGATTTATGTAGCATTTTATTTATTTATTTATTATTGAGGTACAGCGTGTAATAGGCCCTTCTGGCTCTCCAAGCCATGCCGCCCAGCAATTCCCTGATTTAATCCTAGCTGAATCACAGTTTACAATGACCAACTAACCTACCAACCAATACATCTTTGGACTGTGGGAGGAAACCAGAGCACCTGGAGGAAACCCATGCAGTCACCGGGAGAACGTACAAACTCCTTACAGGCAGCGGAGGGAATTTGAACCAGAGTCACTGGTACTGCAAAGCGTTGTGCAATCCACTATGCCACTGTGTTGCTCTCGTTACACTGTGAATATTAGGTGCCTGGAATGCCCTGCCAGGGGATGTGGTGGAAGCAGATTATCATCATGATCATTATATACAAAATGCGCTAATACCTGCTTGCATTAAAACTGCAGCCCAATACAAGTGTCAAAACCATTTCATAGCTATTTTCAGTAAGATGATTTGAGTGGCTGATACTGCAGGGGCCAAACAACATGGCGCAAAATTGGTGTTGCATATAACAATCAAGTCCATATTGCTTCGTGACATATTACATTGTATGTTCAATGGTTCCAATTAATATCAGAGAATGTATACAATATACAACCTGAAATTCTTGCTCCTCGCAGACATCCACGAAACAGACAAAAACTCCAAAGAATGAATGACAGGGAAACATCAGAGCCTCAAAGCCCCCCTCCCCCTCCCCCTCCCATGTACAAGTAGCAGCAAAGCATCAACCCTCCCCCATGTGCCTCAGCAAAAGCACAGCCCACCACCACCCAGCATGTGAGCAATAGCAAAATGATCAGAGTCCATCAAAAAAAACACTAGCTAGTCAAATAATTTGTTGGTTACATTTGAAGTTACTTTACAATTGCATTGGTTAGTTAGATAATTTCTTCACACTGGTGAGTATATTGAATGGGCTACCAAACGAAGTAGAAGAGGTAGGTACAATTATGATATTTAAAAGGTATTTGGACAGTTACAGGATAGGGAAGTTTTAAAGGGATATAGACTAGCTCAATGAGCCATCTTGGTTGGCATGGATGAGTTTGGGCTGAAGGGCCTTTTTCTGTGCTTCATGGCGTGCCATTGAGACCCACACTTACATTGATGGTTTTGCATCTCCTGTTTTAAGAATATAACAAATATAACCATAAGATGGCTCTTTAAGCCTGCAATGCTATTTAACAGGATCACGGCTGATTTTTCATATGTGTATCATTTTTCAGTGCTATTTTTATACACCCTGATTCACTAATACCCAGAACTCCAGCAATCTCTGTTTTGAATAAACATAAATGACTGAGCTTTCACAACCTCTAGAGAATCCCTAAGGTTCACCGCCTTTGAATGAGTAGACTACATTACTAATATACCTGCAACCCATTGAGGTGAAGTTTGTGTTGCAAAACTGCTTTACAATTCCTCTGCTTTTTATTTTCAGTGAGAATTTTTTTTTCCCTTAAAGCAGTTCAAGCACCTACATTCCTTTTTAAATATAGCCAGAAAGACTGGTTTTGATAAACTAAGCAGTATTTAGAAGAATGTTTCACTCTCTTATTCCTTAATTTGCCTGGAATCATAATTCTGTTCTAGTATACCATTACAGCAATCCCTAAATATCTCAAGAAGGTTCTGCAATGGCACCTGCTTCTCGGGAGACATCATGATGTAAAATCATAGCATCAGTTAAAATTAGTTTTTCTACTCATTTCACTAAGCTAATACATTTATTTCTCCCAGTACTGCATGAAAAAAATGAATCATAAACATGTGAGAATCTGCAGATGCTGGAAATCCAAGGCAGCACACACAAAATGCTGGAGGAACTCAGCAGGCCAGGGAAAGGAATGTTTCAGGCTGAGACCCTTCATCAGGACTATCATTCCGATGAAGGTTCTTGGTTTGAAATGTTGACTGTTTATTCCTTTCCATAGATGCTGCCTGGCCTGCTGAGTTCCTCCAGCATTTTGTGTGAAAACTGAATAACAGCTTTTATGTTTTCATTTCTGCGATGGGATTTATCCCATGATAAATTGCTCTATTTCATAGCAGCTAGCATCAACTTGTTACATTGTTCTGAACCTAATATGTGTAATGAAAGTTTGCCAGCTGTGTATTTTACTCTCCTCTAGTTCCTCCTTTCATTTGTAACCTTCTTTGATCTTTCACCCTATTCTTTTCCTGCCCCTCAATTTTTCTGAAAGATCCAAAAACAGGCATTTGGCTCCTTATTAGTATTTTCAGAAGGCCTAACATCTGTTGCAGACAGTCTTGTCTGACATTCTAAAATTGCCTTATCCACTTTCAGATCAGTCGTTTTTCAGGAACCTGGGGTGAGGCCTGGTCCGACCTTTCAACCAGGGCATCCATTTTATGGGCCTGTTACATCAACTCAGTATCTTTAAGCTCAACTCATGTTGGTTTTCATTTTGCTGAACACAAATACATGTCATTAAGTCTGATGTACTTGGGGAGTCACCGGGGAAATAATCCTTTTTAACGCTTATGAACAGAAAAAGATAATAGTCTATTATCTTTAATGTGGTGAAATATTAGATAGATAGTCTGGGATTCCAAGTTGTCTCAGTCTATTGGTTCATCTGAGTTTATGATGTTCTTATGCAGAAAGCCATACACACTTGCAATTTATGTATATCACTATGTTGCATTTATTTTATAACACTGCAATTAATTGCATTTAAAGCTGTGAAACCATAGTATAAATAAACATACACAACATTTAATTTGTTTAAAATTTATTTTGAGGCAAATTCATTTTTATCCATTCTTTTGTTGTGGTGAGTGCTTGAAGGATTTGGTGCTATATTCAGCACCACATTTTACCTCAAACGACCATCAGATGGTTATCTCTTTTTGTAAGAACATATGAAACAGGAGCAGGAGGAGATCACACAGTTTCTGCACATTGATGCTAAGAAATTCATCCTCAGGATCAGATAGTGGTGTTAGAGGGATGTTTTACAGATTGGAAGTCTATGAGACCAGTAGAATACCACAGGGATTAGTGTTAGGACACATATATATATATATATATATTTATTAATAACTTTCTGAAGATAAATGGGATTAGCAAGTTTGTGGATGGCAAACAAGTAGGTGGCACTCTAGATAAGGAGGGAGGTTGTCTAAGGCTACAGGAGGCTTTACATCAGATAGAAAGTTGGAGAGAGTGCATGTAGAAGGAATTTAATCCCCATTAGTGCAAGGTGGTGCATTTTGGGAAGTTAAGACCAGGTGGGGCATGTACAGTAAATGGCAGGATCTAAGGAATGTTGAAGAGTAGAGGTATATTAGGGTTTAAGTCCTTAATTCCCTGAAAGTGGCAACACAAGTAGCTATAGTGGGGAAGCTGGCTCTCAGAATTCTTGCATTCATAGGTGGGGTATAGAATATAAATGTTGGGACTTTGCCAAACACTAGTTAAGTTGCACTTGGTGTATTGTGTGAAATTCTATTCACCATACTGGAGACAATACAAAAGAGATTCACCAGGATGTTGCTTGGATTTTTTGGGGAACGATTAGATAGGCTGGACTCATTAGGCTGGGTGATGATCTGACAAGTGTATAAAATTAATAAAAGACATCGACAGAGTAGAAAGTCTGAATCATTTTTCCCATAATAGAGTTAAGAAGAATAAGTATTAAAGGGGATATGAGGGCAACATTTATATACATATGCATACATATATATACACACACACACACACACACACATATACAGAAACATATTATTATATATACACACACACATACACATACATAAACACACACAGGGAGCTGTTGATATCTGGAACTTGCTGCAAGAGGAGATGTTGGACTGAGATACAATCATCTTGTTTAATATATCACAAGCAGAGCACAATGTGTTGTGATTATTCAGAATACTTAGTGTTCCTGATTGAGGATGAATTTCTTAGACTCGATTATCTGCTTTCATTGGTTTAGCTAAATATTCTGCTTTAAAGCAGCACACTAGTGAAGCAGTTAGTGCAACATTTTGCATCACCACTGTCTGTAAGGTGTTTGTACGTTCTCCCAATGACTGCATGGGTTTCCATCAGGTGCTCTGGTTTCCTCCCACAGTCCAAGGACATATGTGGGTTAGGGTTAAGGTTAGTAAGTCGATGGAGAAGCATGGTGATACTTATGGGCTGTCCCCAGCACTTCCAGGGACTGTTTTGGTCATTGACGCAAATAAAGCATTTCACTGTATGTTTAGATGTTTTGATGTACCTGTGACAAAAAAAGTTAATCTTTAATTACTTTAGCTAAGTAAATAGAATTACATACAGGTGGGGCTAGCAGATGATAGAGTCCTGCCACCTACTGGTAAATTGATATCCAATATTAGTTGGCTTCATCTTGGGTACTAGCCTACAAAGTACTCAGAACATCTTCAAGGAGCGGTGTCTCAGAAAGCAAGCATCCATTATTAAGGACCCCCAGCACCCAAGACATGCCCTTTTCTCATTGTTACCATCAAGTAGGAGAGACAGAAGCCTGAAGGCACACATTTAGTGATTCAGGAACAGCTTCTTCCCCTCTGACATCCGATTCCTAAATGGACATTGAACCTGTGAACACCACCTCACTTTTTAAATATATATTATTTCTGTTTTTGCATGATTTTTAATCTATTCAATATACATATACTGTAATCGATTTACTTATTTATTTATTTTTCTTCTCGTTTATGTATTGCATTGAACAGCTGCTGCTAAGTTAACAAATTTCATGACACATGCCAGTGATAATAAACCTTATTCCAGCTTCTTCAGATTTTCTCATGTTTGTCAAAAATTAAGACTTGATTTTTTTTTCTGTTTTTATATTTTTGGTTTGTTCAGAGGCATTTTATTTTTCTCAGGTGTCTGAATTCACCAGGTGCAGTACCAACCTGGCATCGATATCTAGATACACGGGGCCAACTGATGTGACCTTTAGTACCTGGGATTGAACTGTCTAGAAGAGCAGGCCGCAAGTGCCAACTGTGCCCCTGACATCTTTTTCTGATTGATTTTTATGAATTTAGCATCTATAAGAACACAAAATAATTTTAAAAGATCTTTAAATTCCTCAAGTGTGGGCACGTGGCCAAGTGGTTAAGGCATTCGACTAGCGATCTGAAGGTTGTGAGTTCGAGCCCCAGCTGAGGCAACGTGTTGTGTCCTTGAGCAAGGCACTTAATCACACATTGCTCTGCAACGACACTGGTGCCAAGCTGTATGGGTCCTAATGCCCTTCCCTTGGACAAGATTGGTGTCATGGAGAGGGGAGGCTTGCAGCATGGGCAACTGCTTGTCTTCCATACAACCTTGCCCAGGCCTGTGCCCTGGAGAGTGAAGACTTTCCAGGCGCAGATCCATGGACTCGCAAAACTAACGGATGCCTTATTGATAAATTCCTCAATATCCAGGGAATGTATGACAAACAGCAAGATAAAATAATAATAAAGAAAGATCAGTAACCACATAGCTGCTGCTACCTTTTACTCAGGGCTCTAGGGACTGTGGATCAGACATGACCATGATCAAGCCCAATATCCTTGCCTGGCCAAATTAGATATTAGGCATTTTTCATTATTAAAAATCTTTGCTGGTTTCTATAAATAAACAGCAATTAAATGGTAATAACAATGAACAATATGTAAACCTTTACAGCTGTCCATTCCCACTGATAAGTTTTACTAATTCATTTTCTCTGATTGAATCACTGGTACATTACTGACAAGCATATTGCATTTCATGCTCATTAACTCTATTTATAGATACATTATTACAGTGAATGATTAGTATTATAAGGCATATCATCAACACAGATTATTGTACAACACAAGAAAGTAAAGAATTTTCTTAAGAGGACTTAAAGGTTGTTTTCAGATTCAGATTTATTTATCATGTGTACAATGGAAT
Organism: Mobula birostris; assembly: GCF_030028105.1. Taxonomy (NCBI): domain Eukaryota; kingdom Metazoa; phylum Chordata; class Chondrichthyes; order Myliobatiformes; family Myliobatidae; genus Mobula; species Mobula birostris. The sequence continues at coordinate 61,434,054 of NC_092384.1, forward strand.
GTGTCGATTATGTTAACGGCCAACATATCCAAGGATGTGCTGGGAAAGTTTTTGATAAATGTTGAAAAATTCAAATCCTAAATAGTCAGAATATGCAAGGGCCAATTTCAGAAATGACACCTTCAGTGCCTCACGAAGGGTCTCTTGGACATGACATGTGATCTTTGTAATTTTCCATCCATTACCTCAGAGAAAGAAGAGTTGACAGATGATGTCAAATCATGTCTCAGTGAAAGGAACTATCAAAATGCATGCACTTCTGTCTTGACTCTTCCTAACTCAGAGACACATATGGTTATATAGAATCCACCTTATTTTTGCACCAGGAATTATAACATTGAATTTGATATTTTTCAAAGCTGTACAAAATGAACGGGACAGGATCAGCATTCGCAGAACAAGCTATGAAGATGTTGGCTCTCTCTCTATCACTATACTAGTACAAGCAGAAGCAATGTCTTGTCAGGTAATTTTAAGAAATATTATGATGCTCAAAGTCATTTAATGCCATATTCCAGTTTATTTACCTATGCAAAATATAATTGTTTTCCCATATCAATATGTTGAGAAATGTCTTAAGAATGTAGCGCCAAATTAATTTGTAAATAGTATCTTACCTCAGAATTTGGAACTTCTGGGTATAATTTCTACTCTGGACACTTAGGTGCAAATTTTCAGGCTGAAACTTCAGTGCAGCACCTTAAACAACTAGTGAATATAAAGATAACTTGGTCAATTCGTATTATCAATCAACATATAAATTTAAAATAATCCTAACTCTGGGAGTTTTCCATGTGCAAATTGGTTAAACCTTTCCTATATCTCAACAGTGACCACACTTCAAAAGTATTTAATTGGCAATAAAACGTTTTAGCAAATCTCAAGTCAAGAAAAGCAAACTTCTTTTGTTATACTGGAATTTGAAAATAGTGTAAAACTTAACTCTGTCCACCAGAAACATTGTACGTACAGTTTTAAAAATAGATTTTTACAATGATTCAGTAGCTCTATGATCATAAATAATAAAATAACTTCTTTGCCACTGACTGCATTTATATTCCATATGGTGACATTTGACGTCTCATCTTTGAATTGTCAGTCCACTCTCTGGGTTACATAATGATCACATCACTACTATATTTCATTCCATTTTAGAAAGGCAAACCTTGCCCGCAGATGGTCATTTAGTTCTCAGTGTCAACTGGGATGTAATGATTAAATTCTTTACAAATTTGGCTAGATAACCTGCAATAAGAGTCACAAAATACAATCCTGTTCAAACCAGCTGGAACAGCAGTTAACTACAATTCAGAAAAAAACGTTTTGTCACTGGCAATGAAATAAGCTCTGAATGTCCTTTGGAACTTGTATATTTTTTAAGTGCCAATGTTACATAGATCACAGGCTTAGCAGAATTAAGACCAAATGCTGAATTGAAGAAACCTTGTTGTTTTCATGATAGTGGTAGGTTCAGTTCATCAATCTCACTGAACGGCAACAATTCTTTTGCCAACAAGAGAAAATAATGTCTTGTGATTAGCATGCCAGTGCTTTTAGTTAGGTTTATGTATAAACCGTCATCTTAGCAAATTAAACATGAAAAGTAGTTTTAATTTAATAAGAGATTTTATCACAGTATAGACAGTATCTTACATTTTAGATGGTGGCATTCCCGCATTCTTTTCAAGCAGGTATGTGCCAGTAGCTTCTCCTTTGGCTTATTATTCATAAAGAGGAGCTTTCTATTATTTACAAATGACATATTATAAAGATACTTTCCCTGGAGAGGAGACCCGTCTTTCCTTTTGATTGATTGACGGATTTTTTATAGGTATATGAAAATATACTTTCATCTAAAGCATGGCAATCTTCTGATCTGTTTCTACCTCGTTATCACCTGTTAGTTTCTTTGAACCTCTCATTCTTCCCGCCTTTGGTCTCTCTTCTTAGGCACAGTTATTGATGGAATATAAGACAGCAGTGAAGAAATCCATGCTACAACTCATAAGCAACACACACAAAATGCTGAAGGAACAGGCAGCACCTATGGAAAAAAGCACGGCTGAAGTTTCGGGTCGAAACCCTTTGGCAGGACTGGAGAAAAAAAGTTGAGGATTAGGTTTGCAAGGCGAGGGAGGGGAGAGAGAAACACCGGGAGATAGGTGAAACTTGGAGGGAAGGGATGAAGCAAAGAGCTAGGATGTTTATTGGTGAAAGAAACAGAAGACATGGAAGAAATTAAAAAGGGGAGGGGACGGTGTAGAGCACCAGAGGGAGGCGATTGGCAGGCAAGGAGATAACATGAGAGGGGGAAAAGGGGATTGGAGATGGTGAAGGGGGGGAAGCATTACTGGAAGTTTGAGAAATCAATGTTCATGCCATCAGGTTGGAGGCTACCATTCAACACTGCCCTCAACCGCATCTCTTCCATTTCACGCATACCATCAACGATGCCCTCAACCACATCTCTTCCACTTCACGCACATCATCAGGTCCTCTCCCCCCACCTTTCAAACCTACTCCTCAGCTTTTTCTCTCTGGTTCTGCCAAAGGGCTTCGGCCCGAAATGTCGACTGTGCCTTTTTCCATCAATGCTGCCTGGCCTGCTGAGCTCCTCCAGCATTTTGTGTGTGTTGCTCAGATTTCCAGCATCTGCAGATTTTGTCTTGTTTTTGATTTGACTGCAACTCATAAGGACACCCTGTCATCCTGTATTTCATTGGTAATATGGGTGGTTGTCTACTGTCCTAGAACTGGGAGAAATGGAAAACTCCATTGCATCTCAATTTTACAAGATTGTACATCTGCATAATTAGTCTGTTTCAGTTGGAAGACCTCTTTGACATAAAAGCACTTGATGAAAAAATTCCAGTACTAACCAGGTGTGGTTAATATCTGCTCTGGTCAGAAGATAAAGCCTGTAATGCCCCCTATAGGAATTGTATAGTAAAGAATTTCTATTAATAAAATGAATTGCTTTAAGGGATACTAACTTCAAAATTCTTTGTTTTCACAAATACGTTGAAACTTATTATTGCATTATTTATGTGAATTTTTTGGCATGGTCATGTGACTAAAATAGTTATATACCTTTCTCAACTCAGTGGGTTCCTGAATACTATTCCTTTTGAAGAACAGTTAAGTCTGTGTGTTTGCTAGTAAATTATTTTAATATTAAAATCATTTCTGTGCTATTTAAAAGTCCTGGTAATATGACATAATTGACTCTTATATGTGGAGAAATACAAATAGCGAGGAATGTTTTAGAATACTAGCAGCTGGATTCATAGGCAACTAACAGATTAAGAAATGTTGAACTCACTCAGGATGTGAAATTGTTATATCACTTTCCCATATGATATCATAAAGAAATATATAGGAATTAATCAAATTGCAATGTTGTGGCTCATATATCATTTTACATAAGTTAGTGGCTTTCTCTGTTGGTAGATTTCTGCCTTAAATCCTGTGCATCCTGCTGATATTGCAATGAAGAAAATAGCAACCATCAGTGATGTCAGTGAGTCCATGAAACAACAGTTACTCGTGCTGGTGGAATGGGCTAAATGTATCCCTGCATTCTGCGAATTGCTACTGGATGACCAGGTATGAAATGTACAGGTAATGGGTCACATAAAAAAATTCACATTCATTGACACAATAGTTTTTGTGTTACCCTGTAGTAGGTTGGGTAGACAGCATATCAGCCCAGGTTGTTTGTGGTATTTGCAGTATCTGGTACAGTCCATTCAACACAAATGTAAGAAAATATTCTTCAGCAGTCAAATAATGCAAAATATTTTGTAGATCACATTACGCAGTGTTTTGAAATGTTTCATGCACGTGTAGGTTGTGCATTGGTAGGTCTGCCTTAAAATTCTCAACAGGTGATCACAAGGTAGGTGTATGTGTGTGTATATATATATGGACCAGTATTTACAAAGGGCTATAGAGAAAGTGAGCTAGCAAAACAGTAGCAGTCAGAGTTAATATATGTTGTCATCTGACGTCTGTAAATAGAGACACAATACAAAATCAGATTTTATTATTATATCTATGTAAAATATTGCTCAGGGCATGAATAGTCAATTCCAAATTTAGAGGGGATAAAAGGTTTCTGAAAGGGTGTAGAAAAAGTTTACTAGATTGCTTTCAGAGAAGACGGATTTCAACTGCAAGGTGAGACTGGAAAACCTAAGCATTTCTCTGTGGAGGAAGGATGTTTGGGAGAAGATTTGGCAGAGGTTTACCAGATCAAAAACACAAGACAGACTGAAAATGCTGGAACTCCAGAGTTACATATACAAAATGCTGGAATAATTAAACCACCTATGGAAATTAATAAAGGGTCAACGTTTTGGGCCAAGACCCTTCTTCAGGACTGATCATAACTGGTTTAGGCAGGGTCGATGAGGAAAGCTGTTCCTGTTGGTGGATGATGGAAAATGGATGAAGGGGCATACATTTCAAATATTGGTCAAAAAGGTACAAGAGGAAACATGTAGAAAACTTAAACATGGTAGTTTTGATCTGGAATTCACTGCCTGGAGAGGTGGTGGAAAATGGAATTGAACATGACAATAATTTGCAGGGGATGAAGTCAGAAATAACAGTTACAAGATTACTCTGCTAGGAGCTGGTAGAGACACAGGGGGCTGAATTCCTTTGAGCCATTGCACTTTTAACAGTCTCTGATTATCTATCAGAGCACGATAATATAGTGGTTGGCGTAAAGCATTGCAGAGCTAGCTGGAAGATTGGGTTACAACTCCTGCTGCTGTCTGTAAGGAACTTGTATGTTCTCCCCATGATCGCTCCTGTTCCCTCACACATTCTAAATGACATTCTGTGTGGGTTAGGTTTAGTAAGTTTTAGCCCTGCTATGTTAGTGATGGAAATGTGGCCATACTTGTGCACTGTCCCCAGTACATCCTCGGACTGTGTTGGTTGTTGAGGCATGCAAACTGTATATTTCAATGTACTTGTGACAAATTAAGCTAATTTTTTAAATCAATTAAGTGTTCAGAAACATAAAGTACTAAATAATGGTTATCATGAACAAAGCAATCAAAGGACCAAATACAAACGGATGGAAGCTATGTTTCAGCTTGATAGAATCTGTCACGCTCCTTCTAGATAAATGAGTCCCATTCACTCCCCAAACTTACCTTGTACTGATCCTGTGGCCACTCTAACATTTCATGACAAAATAGTTGTCAAAAGCCTTGAGGACCTAGTTCCACAGTCATCTTGCATGTGGGATGAACCGTGAGGGTGGAACCAGAAGATGTCCTGAGACCCCAATCTCAATACCATCCTGACAATCTTTGACAGCTCATAAGATCAAAAGCCTAGTTTACTGTTTTCAAATTTTGTTGTCAACTTTAGGCATTCAAATAATAAAATATTGCAAAAAAAAGTCAACTGTAAAGAAAAGAAGACATACTTAATTAAGACATGAATGCACAAAAAAATAAATAAAATGCTTAGCCAAGTTTGAAGCCCAGCAACCCCTTTCAATGAGACCTTTATAAATCTGAAGGGCTGAAGTAAAGTCCATTACTTCTCTGAGCTTACAGGTTACAGAGTTGCAATCCTGGTTTCCTCGATTTAGATTTAGTGTTGAGCCCAGACTCCAGAGGTGTCAGACACCCCCGGTCTGACCTCCAATGCATTCCAACTTGGTGTTGCATTACAGACACATGGGCCTCGATTAAATTGCTGATACTCACAAGGCAGCATACTAAAGGTACTATGAGAAAATAACACTTGCCATATATACATAGAACATACTGATGAAACGCTGACAGGGTCCGAGGAGCACTGAGGGCACCCCGCAGACGTCGCCACACTTCCATCACCAACATAGCACGCCTGCCCACAACGCACTATCAGTCAGTCATGGCTTGGCTTTGCAAACGAAGGTTTAGGAAGGGGACTGCCCATATCTGTTGCAGGCTCGCTGGTGGCTGACGAGGCCGATAGGGGACGGGCAGGTCCGGCCACAGCGGCTGCAAGGGAAATTCTGTTCTGGGTTTGGTGCTGCTGTGTCACGGTTCTTCCTCCTCCTTTTGTCCTCAATGCCAGCCCTGCATGCGTTCTCGAAGGAGGAGACAGACTGGTGAATGGTGTGTCACCAGGCTTCGCGATCGGAGGCTAGATTAGACCACTGGCGATGGTCAAAGTGACAGGCACCAAGGGATTTCTTCAGAGAGACCTTGTGCCTCTTCTTCGGTGCCCCTCTGTCACAGTGGCCAGTAGAGAGTTTGCCATACAGCACAGTCTTGGGCAGGCGATGATCCAACGCATTAACACTAACCCTAAATATGTCTTTGGAATGTGGGAAGAAACCAGAGCACCTGGAAGAAACCCACTCTGTTGAGAAAGATAATCAATCAGCCATGATGGAATGGTGGAGCAGACTTGATGGGCTGATTGGTCTAATTTTGCTTCCATATCTCATGGTCTAATGATTGCTGAGATCCCCTTGATAACTGAGATGAGAAAGAATTTCTTCAGCCAGAGGGTAGTTTATCTATAGAGGCCAAGCTATTGGGTGCACTTAAGGTAGAGATAAATGGAGAAGATGGGAGAATGGCATTGAAAAAGAAATTCAGCCATGATTGAATGGTGGAGCATACTCAATAGGCTGAATGGTCTAATCCTTTCCTTATATCTTATGGTCTTAATGACTTACCAGCTAAAGGGTCTACCAGTAAATTTTTGATCTTGTATTTTTCTCTTTTTTGAGGTTGCACTGCTCAGAGCTCATGCAGGGGAGCATTTGCTGCTGGGATTGGCCAGACGTTCAATTCCCTACAAGGATGTTCTCTTACTAGGTATGAATTGATGACTTGGTCTTATGCCACCATTCTATTAATTGCTTGTTTTCATAGTGGGCAAGATTACTTAATGGTTTCTTAAAAACATTATGGCTAGACCTCACAACATGTTCTAGATAATATGCATCCCATAGATAACACAATGCTCATTTAAATAACACTGAACTAGTAATGCTTCAAATGCTGGACGTAGCCATATTAAGTTATAGCAATTAGCATCTGTTGCAATTTAACTACACAGTCATAGAGCACTACAGCACAGAAAAAGGGCCTTCAACCTATCTAGTACATGTTGAGCTATCATTCTGCCTAATCACATCAACCCACTCCTGAACCGTAGCCCTCCATTCCTTTCTTATCCATGTACTTATCCAAACTTTGTTTAGATGTTGCAATCGACTCTACACCCATCACCGCTGCTGGTAGCTCGTTCCATACTCTTACCACCCTCTAAGTGCAGAAGCTCCCCGTCAGGTTCCCACTAAAGTTTTCACTTTTCTCCCTTAATCTATGATTGTGGCCCACCTTTAAATTGAAATATCCCGAAAAGGCTAACTTTTGCCATGATTTATTGTAGCAATGTTTACGTGAATAGCCTCAGTAATTTCCATTCGCAAAAGAATGGCTAATAGGAAAAACGTTGTTTGACACTCTGTGACACCGCACAGTATGCAGTGCAGCTCAAACGGATGGTGTAGAATAAAAGCATGTGCTCAAGAGAAAACGTAATTCCTTCTTGTACATCTAAACATAGCTTGAATCACCGCCCATCCAATTCTCTTTTCAGCTCTGGTCTAACATTGAAGAAATTCTTTGTTACAGGTGGGTTAGCTGACAGCCTGAAACTTCTAAAATGTTAGCTCTTTACTCACTGTAGTTGAATGGCAGATCAGTGTTCGTGATGTATTTGTGTTTCATTTCAATTCAACAGTGAGTTGTAATGAGTTTTGTTACTTGCAACTAGAGGAAAGCAGGCAAGAAATGTAAACATTGTTTGCAGACTGTTACCATGAAGCCTTTGAAATAGATCCACAGCCAAGCACATTTATGGATTAGGCATTTTGAAGACTTTTGCTTACCTTTGAGAGGCATGTTATGTCCTGTGGAGGTTTGGTGAGAGTGATCAAAAAGCAACAATATAATCCACATCAACACACAAAACACTGTGGGAACTCAGCAGATTAGGCAGTGTATCTACTTCTTTTACCTATCTTTTAAATCAGTCACTCAATATTGGCAGATCTCCGAGTGCTTATCCGGATGATTGAAGTGGCATCGTTTGGTGGTCAGGTGTTCTCAATCAATAGAGCATCTCTCCAAATTACAGAGTACATGAATAATGAACTCTTACCAAATCCAACCTGGACTAGGGACTCAGACAAAATGCTGGAGAAACTCAGCAGGTCAGGTGTATATTCATTTATTCTATGGACTGGAAAGGAAGAGGGAAGGCACCAGAATAAAAACTGCTGGGGAAAGGGAAGGAGGATAGCGAGAAGGTGATAGGTGAAGCCATAGGTGGGAAAGGCACAGGGCCAGAAGGGAAGGAATCTGATGGGAGAGGAGAGTGGATCATGGGAGAAGGGGAAGGAGGAGGGGAACCAGAGGAAGTGGTAGGCAGGTGAGGAAAGGTAAGAGGCCAGAGTAGGGAATAGAAGAAGGGCTGGGGGGGGGGGGAAGGGAAAAAATACCAGAAGGAGAAATTGATATTCAGGCCATCAGTTTGGAGGCTACTGAAATAGAATATGAGGTGTTGCTCCTCCGCCCAAAGGAAGACCTCATCATGGAACAAAAGGAGGCCATAAATGCACATCTCCAAACAGGAGTGGGAATTGGATTTAAAATGTTGGCTACTGGTAAGTTCTGCTTTTGGTGGATGGAGTGGAGGTGGTCACCATTTACATTGGGTCTCACCAATGTTGAGGAGGCCGCATTGGGTGCAATGGATACAATAGATAACCCCAGAGGATCTGCAGATGTGTTGCCTCACATGAAAGGACAATCTGGGGCCCTGAATAGAGCTGAGGGAGGAGGTGAATGGGCAGCTGTAGCATTTTTGTTGTTTGTAGGGATTAAATGCCGGGAGGGAGAGTAGTGAGAGTGGGCGGATAGAATAGAGAATCATGGAAGGAGCAATCCCTGTAGAAAGTGTAGGTGGAGTGAATGCGGGTGTCTGGGAAATGGAGGAGATGTGAGTGAGCACAGAATCAATAGTGGAGGAAGAGAAACCCCACTCTTTGAAGGAGGAGGACATCTCTGATGTCCTGAAAAGGAAGGCCTCATCCTGGGAACAGATGTGGTGGAGACAAAGGAACTAAGAAAAGAGAATAACATTTTTACAGGAGACATGGTGGGAAGAGGTAAAGTCAAGACAGCCATGGGAATCAGTAGTTTTATAAACGATGTTTCTTGACAGTTTATCTCCAGAGGCAGAGCCAGAGAGATTAAGAGAGGGGAGGGAGGTGTCAGAAATACAGCGTGAATTTAAGAGCAGGGTGGGGGTTGGAGCCAAAGTTGACGAAATTGATGAGCATAGCATAGGTGAATGAGCAGCGACAATGTAGCCGTCAATGTAGCAGAAGGAAAGTTGGGGAGCATCATCGGGGAAGGCTTGGAACATGGACTGTTCTACGTAGTCAATAAAAAGTCAGGCATTGCTAGGGCCCAAGCATCCGGAGAGATTGGGAGGAGCTGAAGAAGAAATTGATCGTGAGGATCAGTTCTGTCAGACAGAGAAAGATGTTGGTGGAGGAGAACTGGTTGGTTTTTTATTGAAAAAGAAGATGACAGCTTTAAGGCCTTCCTGATGGCAGATAGACGTGTATAGGGACTGGACATCCACAGTGAAAATGAAACGGTCAGGGCCAGGAAATTGGAAGTTAGATTAAGAGCATGAGAAGTGGCTGTTTTTTGTGTACTCTTCTGGCTGTATGCATTGAAAATGGAGGATTTCTATGATTCTATGTTTCTATGATTAATGCTTTAACTACTTTCAATAAACTTGATTTCAAAAATGTAGTTGAATACACACCTATAAAAATGTAGGTTAAGGAGAGATTATGAAGTGTCTCCTGGCTTCATAACAATGATTTACAAATGCTGATCTAAAACCTGGACTATTTGTATGCATTTCCATTCATGTTTAATAACACATCCCAACATTTCCAGACCAATGGAAATATCATAAAGCTCCATGATAAATTGAGGATCTGGTTAGAATGTTTAATGTTTGAATGTTTGTCATTTTTGGAAGATGCTCAGTGCATCAGTTTTGTAAAGTATGAGTACAACACTAACAGAACACATCCTCCATCAACAGGAAATGATTTCATCATTCCCAGGCACTGCCCGGAGTTAGAGATTATGCGGGTAGTCAACAGGATCCTTGATGAGCTGGTGAAACCATTGCTGGACCTCCAGATTGACGAGAATGAATTCGCTTGCCTTAAAGCTGTGGTGTTCTTTGATCCAGGTAAGTACATTGTTGATTGAAGTATCAACATTGCTCAATTTTTTGAGTCTGAGATGTCCAACGTTAGTTCCAAATTTCCAAGAGACACTGAGAAAGATCTTAGGGGTAAGAACAGCAGTTTTTTTTTGCACACACAAGAATTAATCCAAGTTGATACTTGAGAAGGTCTCAGAAGGCAGATTGTGCATTGCAAAAATGCTGATAACTATGTACAGTGCACCTACCTGGGTTTCTGCTTTCTAGAAGTACATAGTAACAAAGATGGTCAGTTATCTGAGGCAATTTATGATAAGTAAGAGAATACATTTTAGAAGATATTATTTGTAAAGGTTCTTACACTACAATAATTATTTTATTACCTTTTTACGTGTGCTATTTAATGAGCTGATTTATGCAATGTATTCACATAATGGCATACATGGCATTTATTGGATTCTAAGAAAGTCTTAAGAGAAATTTCTAAAAATAATAATTTTGCATGTAACCGAGAATAAAATCCATCTAGTAAGACAAGTCAAATCAAAATCACGATACCAAAGCTCCAGCAATAATGGTACAAGCATTGAAAACACAGCTCTAACCTGGTGATCATATTATGGAGGGATGGTCCTTTAACCATCTTTGATTGTTATCATCACTTTGCCTAATCAAACTCAGCATGTGCACATTCAGGCCAACATCTTGTATATAATGAGGAAAACCAAGGATCCTTATAACTGTGCACCTGGATAAGATCTGTAACACTTTGCTGCGGGCTTCCAATGCAAAGCTGTATACGTCACGGCTTGATAAATTTTGCTTGCCCTATATCTGGGCGATTTGTAGTTCCTAAAGCTGGAAAATGGACAGAGAGAATTTGGAAAGAGCAACAAACTAATTTTCTGCTACAATTCAACTATGGATGGAGGAATTCAATCGTTCTACTTGATTTTACTTCAATACACCTCAATGGTCATAATATCTGACCATCTCCTATGAATTTAAATCAGATAATCAATTTGACTCTTTAAGGTAAAATTGTTATCATTTCTGGCAAGTAGAGATACAAACCATGATCTCATATTGTGGTTGGACTGGATTATTCTCATTTTAAATAACAATAATCTGTATTATAATCTGTATTTGTGCATTTTAAGTTCTGTCAAGTGGAACATATATGTTCAATGCCTTACATATTGCAAAGAAATGTTAACTCATCACTTCTCTCCCATAGATTGCAGAGGTGTAAGTGATTCAGCAAAAATCAAAAATATGAGATTCCAAGTGCACGTCAAACTGGAGGACTACATCAATGATCGCCAGTACGACTCCCGTGGACGATTTGGTGATATTCTGTTGCTTCTTCCACCTCTGCAGAGCATCACATGGCAGATGATCGAGCAGGTTCAGTTTGCTCGACTCTTCGGAGTGGCGAAAATTGATAGCCTTTTGCAGGAAATGCTCTTGGGAGGTGAGAAACTGATCTTTTGCTGCATAATTTTAGACAGATGAGTTACCTTGTGACTCGATGATTGCAGCCCACAATTACATAATTAGTTCACATTGAAAAGTCAATTCAATTAGTTATTTTAGAAGTCCCCAATACTAAACGTTGTATGAAAGGTATGAACAACAGTTGTTGCAAGAGTAATAAAATGCATGGAAAGAGATTCATAAAATATACTGTTGGCACCAGATGGTTTGATAGCATAGACATCATCACCATGTGCACTGTCATAGGACGTAGGCGATCATGATCTATCCATGACCATGATTGTTCTTGGCAAAGTTTTCTGCGGAAGTCGTTTTCCATTGCCTCCTTCTGAGCAGTGTCTTTACAAGATGGGTGACCCCAGCCATTATCAATACTCTTCAGAGGTTGTCTGCCTGGCTTTAGTGGTTGCATAACCAGGACTTGTGACATGCACCAGCTGCTCAAGCGACCTTCCACCACCAGCTCCCGGGCTTCATGTGACCCTGACTGGGGGGGGGGGGGGCTACACCTTGCCCAAGGGTGACCTGCAGGCTAGTGGAGGGAAGGAGCACCTTACACTTCCACTGTTAGAAACCTATCTCAACCCCACACACCCAAGATAGCCTAAGTAGAGCTCCAATTGAAGACATTGGTTTAAATCTGGATCAAGGAAACCTTAGCCTACCATTAAGGATTTTAAAGAGTAGAGAGCTGTGGAAGTAAAAATATTTACCACATTCTGTTAAATTTAACCCATATCTTCAGTATTTGTTGTGCAAGGCAATTAACAGAAAGTATTATCTTGGAAGAATGTCTGTTGGATACAATTTAAAAGATTTTCTGCAAGTTTATTGAAAAATTTACCTTAATGAAGATATTTAATGAGTGAAACTTAATGAGGACTTAGGCATGGAAAGTGCAGGGCATGCAGGATCTGATCAAAAAGGAACAGTTAACAATTCTGGTCTGGGATCCTATATGAGAAATAAGCAAGAAAACAAATTTGTTTTCAATTGCGGAGAAAGTTAGCAGGGATGGCTTGAACAACGGGAATTTCTCTGAAGGGTGTGGCCAAATAACAATAACGCAGTTAAGATCAGATAATATGCAATGTTTTCCTAATTGTAAGACTGTGGGACATGGTTAGCAGTCCAGACTATACTAATAGAGAAGGAAAAAAAAAGAAAACAAGTCAATTGACAACAGGCAGGAACAAAGAGGCAGACTGGCAGATGCTGTGGTATTGGGGAGGGAGCAAGTGGCTGGGAGGCAGACATGTTGGAATGCAGTTTTATGAAGAATTATGTTACATGGTACTGACTAAGAAACAATTAGATCTGCACTGATCCTGACAGAATCTAATTTGGCAGTCAAACAGGCTTCTGTTTATGTGGCTTCCTCTGAAGTTACTTCCTGGGTGGGGGTGGGGGAGGGGGAAAGCAATTCAAAATAACAGAATATTCTGCTTGTTTATTTACAGAGACCGCTACCAACATATTAATTGAAAATGAGTTCTCTGAAATTCACCTGGAATTTCAGTAGAGATGGCTGGCTGTTAGCTATAATTGCACAAACAGCAAACAGTGCTTGGACATTGAACCAGCAAAGCTAAGGGGGGCCCAGTGAGGTATCATTGGAAGATCTGGGCCAGAGTTTTCAGGAAATTCAAAAAGCAATTTAAAACCAGCTTTTAAAGTGTGATATAATGTGGAAAATGCCAAAGCCAAATTGTGTATTGCAAGCTCCCAAAAAGCAGCAATGCAATAATGACTAGATAATCTGTTTTAGTGAATTTGATGGATGGGAAAATGCTGGCCAGGAACAATTTTGCTGTTCTTCAAAATAGTACCAAGGGATCCTTTACGTCTACTTATGACAGAGATGGAGCCCTAGCCTAATGTCTCAACCAAGGGACCTCTGACCTATAAATTACATTCCAAACTGGATCCAGCAACAAATGTTTGTAATGGGTCCATCCAAGCAGAGGTTAGAGGTCTGCTTTTTGTTCAGTAGGGTGCTGGCACCAAAACAAGAGCACTGTGTGGGTGGACTCTTTCTGAAATCCATTGGTGGGGTGCCAAATACTTACAGCTTTTCCAGTTCTTAACCTGTGCCAAGTAGACTAGTCCCATTAAAATAAAGTGGAGAAAGCAGCTGCCAAGTGGAATGGAAATAAAGTGATATTTCATTTAATTAAGCTTGTGGAACATCTTTCAAGTAGGTAAGGGCTTTAACATTTTTCAGCAGTAAAGCGTTTTTGAATGGTCATGCTGTCAAAGGCATTCTGAAGGGTTCAACAACCGTGACAACTTTGACAACTGTTGGGCCTCGAGGCCAGGCCTCACCAGTTGTCAGAGCTATCCTTTGAGTGCACTGTGCCCTGTTGATGAGCTGCATGCTTTTTCTTCCAATTTGATTCCGGCTCTCAGCAGAAAACTACACTGGGAGGAAACAGAGTCCTTCAAGATTAGGAGGTCGACAATCTCAAGCCAACAGAAGATCTGTCCCAATGTCTTTCATTATTTTTAGTTCTGTGAAGATTCCAGTGAGATTCATCTTAAAATGAAATTATAAGTATAAAGCAAAGCAGCTGAAAGAAAATCAAAGTACATATATGCCACCATATGCAACCCTGAGATTCATTTACTTGCAGGTATTCACAGTAAATACAAAGAAACACAATAGAATCAATGAAAACTGCACACGATATAGACAAGGAATCAATATGCAAAAGCCAACAAACTGCAAATAAAAACATTCAAAAACAAAATAATAATAATAATAATAAATAAGCAATAAATAGAGAGCATGTGATGAAGAGTCCTTGAAAGCGAGTCCACAGGTTATGGGAACAGTTCAGTGTTAGAGTGAGTGAAGTTGAATGGGGTTATCCCCACTGGTTCAAGAGCCTGATGGTTGAAGGGTAATAACTGTTTCTGAACCTGGCTCTTAACCTCTTTCCTGATGGCAGCAGTGAGAAGAGAGCATGGATTGGATGCTAGGGATCCTTGACAATGGATGCTGCTTTCTTGCAACATCGCACCTTGTAGATGTTTTTAATGGTAGGAAGGGCTTTACCCATGATGAACTGGGTCACATCCACTACTTTTTGTGGGATTTTCCATTCAAGGGCATTGGTGTTCCCACATCAGGCAGTGATATAATCTAAAATTTAAAATAAAAACTAAAACTAAAATTACTTAAATAAAAGACTACTGGAAACACTCAGCTGGCCAAGCAGCACCTGTAGAGAGAGAGAAAGAATAGTTTATTGCTTCAGCTTGAAAACATTTAGGCATCTTCCATTTAACTCTCAATAGGTCTCTGACATGCTGAGCATTTCCAGCATCCTCTGTTAGAATACAGAATATATTTATTGGATTAATTTCTGTATGTTGGGGATAAAAGTTTTCAAAAATAATAATTTAATCAAATTCATTTGATTCCAAGTAAAAGTAGATTTATCAGTTCATCTACAATGAAATTTATCAGAATTTTCATCTCCTGAATTTTCTATTCACAGTTGTTAAGTCGAGTCCGAATCTGCGTGTCCTCATGGACCCCTGCACACTAAGCTTTCCTGTTGGAAGCTGCCTCTCTAAGATCCTCCAAGGTCATGCACATTGTCTGAATAATACTACCTATCCACCGTAACCTCTGTTATCCTCTCATTCTGTTTACCTTCTGTTTTACTGAACATGAGAGGCTTCTCCAAGGAATCCTGTCTTCTCATGATGTGGCCAAAATATCTGAGCTTTTGTCTGATAATCAAGCCTCCTAGTGAGCAGTCTGGCTGTATTTCTTCAAGTACTGACTTACTGGATCTCATTGCTGTCCAACGAACTCTTAACCCTTTCCTCCAGCCTCCAAGTTCAAAGGCGTCAATTCCTTTGTGTTCAGTCTTATTAACAGTCCAGCTCTCACCGCCATACATCACAAATAGAAATATCATAGACTTCACTGTAAGGATCTTCGCAGACAATGTTATATTCCACTGGAGAAGGAAATGGCAACCCACTCCAGTAATTTGCCAAGAAAACCTTATTGATAAAAGTAACCAGAAATTGATAGCAATGTCAATAATTAATACATCATTACATCAAGAAACAAAATTATCAAAGACAAGATGTGCATATACGTAAATTAACAGGTGTTCTATGTCCATTAGGACAGAGAAATCCGTTTCCTTTTCATTTATACCCAGTATATCTGATATGGCAGGAGTACTATTAGTCCAAATGTAATTGTGCTGACATTACGATTTATTCTTGCAAAGAACATAAAAAACAGGAGCAGACCAATCTTCTGCCTCAGCACTATTTTCAATACTATCCTCATTATACCTGATTTCTCTAAACATCTAGGGATCTATTAATGTCTTTTTCTGAATTAACATAATAACTGAAGTTCTTTACCCCAAATAACTGTGGAAACTCAAAGGTTCACAACCACACTTTCTTCTGAATTCGGAACAGCCTAACCCCAACTCTCAAACTGATTAATCAAGTGCCTTTCTATCATATATTGAAATTAGTCCAATCTGTTGTGACATGACAGTTTGGGTAATTATACCTAATACAGATTAATGAAGTATGATGAAACATACTGTATGTATGAGCATCCAAAGCTTGTATCAGTAATAGGAACCATAAAACTGCTTAAATGCTCTAAAACCTCATCTCATTCATGTGCCCTTCCAGAAAGGAATGTGAAATCCTCTCCTAAACTATGTTAGGTTCCAGATTTATCGATGTGGTTAACACTTAAATAGCATGCAAGTTTCTCAGTTCAAGGGGCAATTAGGAATAGTCTTATTGATGTTGTTCATATCCCATTAATTAATATAAACAGAACTGATTGCATTTATGATCAGAAATGCATCTTTCTAACCTCTCTAACATTTATCTCACCACAGGGTCTACAACAGAAGTACAGCAGTACTCACATTCTGCACATTCCAACATTGTCCACAGCCATTTACTTCCCCACGCAGTGATGTCAACTGGTATGTCAGCAGCCATTCATCAAGTTCAACTCTGTAAGTTTGCCAACCAGCGTCTGACTGAACTTGTGTAAATAAAGATTTCGAAGCAATAATGCTGTATCCAAACATCTTTCCTATATCGGGCTATAATTCTGTAGTTTAATTTAATTGTTCAAATATTATTAATATTTTAAACAGATTGTATTAGGTAGTCAGTAGCAATTATACACTTTTCAATATCTGAACACTTTCTTAGATAAACTTGTTATAGCTTTTAGTTGAATTACTCTTCAGCTACCATAGTGAGGAAATACTGACACGAGATCATGTCCTTGTTTTTTTGCAGCATCTCCAGAAACTCCACTTCCATCTCCGTCGTCTGGCTCTGGAAATGAGGAAATCAAAATGCGTCCTGTCAACCATATCCAAGCTCATTCTTTACCTATGCTGCCTCAAACTCTCATTCCCAAACAAGAGATACTGTAAGAAAACACGAATTGGGTGAAATTCAAACACAACTTGCCTTATTTTACTGCAGGCACTTCTACATAACATGACTGCCATTTAATACGCACTGAACTGTCACATGCTGGGATTGCATAAACATGATCAAGCATCGAGTTTTGCCACCTCTTTACACATTAGTAGCATACATAGAAATCAAACATATAGTACTGTGTAAAAATCATAGGCACATTTATACAGCTAGGGTGCCTAAAACTTCTGCACAGAGAGCGAGCTTGTAACTCTATTGGTAGAAAAGGATGTTGAGAATGGTGAGGATGGAATACTATAGGAGAGGTGTGGGACAGGTAGCAGAGGAGTACCAGGGGCAGGGATTGGCTAGCGTGCAGACACACCTAACCCTGAGGCACCGGGCAAGGTCATTTGATTCCAAACATTTTGTCTATTGATCATTACAGGATGTATCTCTAGTGCTTCCCGCTCTCTCCCCTTTCCCTTTTCTCAAACATGATTCCCCTCTCTCTGCTGCCTTCCCACTTCCAGTCCACAATAGAGACTCATATCAGAATCAGGTTTATCATCACTCACAGAATGTTATGAAATTTGATTTCTTTTGTGGCACCAGTACAGTGCAATACATAAAATTAATATGTACTGTACAAAAGTCTTAGGCACCCTTATGCATACGTGCCCCAAGAATTTTGCATGGTACTGTATACAAATAAAATTTTCACATTTATATAGTACTTACCTTAAGTTTTCATGTGTTTGTGGCACAGACAGCTTGGAGATAAGACTCTTATGTATTTTCAAAGATCACAGAGCTACAGAGGGAATTAACACATCAAGGCACAAGAGACTAGATATTGGAAACTGGAGCACAGAAAATGCTGGATGAACCCAGCGAATCATGAAGGATAGTTAATGTTTCAAGTTGAGATTCTGCATCAAACCCTGATGCCAGATCTCAACTGCAGATGTTGACTATAATTTGCTGCTTGACCTTCTGACTTCGTCTAGCTGTTCCTTACTGGATAAGTGAGTGTAGCCCCCCTGGCCACCCTCAGGGTCGCTCGGCTCGCTGTCGTCTAGGGAAACGGCCCTTGGCCCCGCCAAACTGGGTAATAGTTTGTGTGGATGCTGTGTGATGTACCCCACCCCACCCAAATAACAGACAATACACCAGATACGATTAAATGATTTACAGTTTATAGATATTACTGGAACTATATAATTAATAGAGAATAAAATATGAAAGGAAAATAAAAGGCGCCACACTTATCAAAGTTCAATCTCTTTGTGCACAAACAGTTGAAGCTCAGGACCCTTCTTCTTCACCCTGCGACCCCTCGGACCACCTCGACCGGCCGCCTGGGACCAACAACGGTGGTCGACCAGATGCTCCACACAAGTCCGTCTCCGTCTCCTCTCCTTGCCGAAAGCCCTCCTCGGGGTCCGACCCGGTTAGCAGACATCACAGCACCTGGTTCATCCTCTGTCCCTCTCTCCCATCTTCTCGCCAAAAACCCCGTGCACACAATATCTTCAGACACACCAAAAGCATAACAACTATCACAATTGGTTCATTCGTCCTCATATCAATAGATAATACAAAACAAACTGCTAGCGGGAAGGACTTTCTCAGCATTTAACATAACAAAGAAGCATTCCCAAGTATAACATAACAAAGAAGCTGTTTTAAATTTAACATACAAAAAATCCCATACATGAGTTATATTTGTAACTCTTATATACTCCAGTTTTGTCATGGAGCTATTTTTCAATCTTATTGCTTGAATGTAGCCATGCTCCATATCTGCAGCCAGAATTTTGTACAAGTGTTCTCTTTCTGGCTTTGGTGAAATGCTCTCTCAAAGCTGTGAGTAGATTTTCAGAGGCTGAAGAAATCATTTCATTTTCCAGCGCAATTGTTTCAGCATTTAAACCAATTAACCTCACAGTGATCACCTTGTAGTTTCTCATTTTTTAAAACTATATTTTTAACTGTGTCACATTAAAAATGAAAAGCTTTTCATTTGCTGATTCTTAAGCATGTGTGCAAACATGAATAATATTAAGTAACTTGAAAATTAAATTTGATTTTAGAGGAAAGTGAATTGTATGTTTTGTGTTGCTTTAGACCTTAATTGGATATTCTGACTTACATAAAACAAGAGCATTTTCCAGTGAGATTAGCCAGGAAGTATAATGTGATAAAGGCAGAATAATACATAAGGGTATCTTATCTAGTCTATTTTCCACTTTGCACTTCTAGAGTAAATTTGAGGCCATTTGGCTATTTATTAAAAATAAAAAAAGATTTATAGAGAAAAGGTTCTTTGTTTCATGTTGCTGCATTCACTGTTTTTAAGCAGCTATTCAATATTTGATTAAGAATATAGCTGAGGGGATACTAGATCATTTGCCAGTCCCATTTACCCTCCAGAAAATATTACAGCGTTCTGTTAATCACAATGAAAACAAATGCATTTTGGACACAAATCACATGAAAAAATCCAGCTCAGCAGGCAACCTCATTGCTCTGGGGTCTTTGAATGACTCAGCTTCTCAAGACAGTTAGCACATTTGTACATGATAACAGTATGAAGCATTTTCTTGCTTCATTCGTCAGTAATACCTATGGAAAACAAGAAAAAAAACAAACGGGAGAGGAGTCAGGGGTAACAAGTACAGGGAAGGATACTTGGTAGTGTGGAGGAGCAGAGGGATCTGGGGGCCATGTTCACAGATCCCTGAAAGTTGCCTCACAGGTGGATAGGGTAGTTAAGAAAGCTTATGGGGTGTTAGCTTTCATAAGTCGAGGGATAGAGTTTAAGAGCCGCAATGTAATGATGCAGCTCTATAAAACTCTGGTTAGGCCACACTTGGAGTACTGTGTCCAGTTCTGGTCGCCTCACTATACGAAGGATGTGGAAGCACTGGAAAGGGTACAGAGGAGATTTACCAGGATGCTGCCTGGTTTAGAGAGTATGCATTATGATCAGAGATTAAGGGAGCTAGGGCTTTACTCTTTGGAGAGGAGGAGGATGAGAGGAGACATGATAGAGGTGTACAAGATAATAAGTGGAATAGATAGAGTGGATAGCCAGCGCCTCTTCCCCAGGGCACCACTGCTCAATACAAGAGGACATGGCTTTAAGGTAAGGGGTGGGAAGTCTAAGGGGGATATTAGAGGAAGGTTTTTTACTCAGAGAGTGGTTGGTGCGTGGAATGCACTGCCTGAGTCAGTGGTGGAGGCAGATACACTAGTGAAGTTTAAGAGACTACTAGACAGGTATATGGAGGAATTTAAGGTGGGGACTTACATGGGAGGCAGGGTTTGAGAGTCGGCACAACATTGTGGGCCGAAGGGCTGGTACTGTGCTGTACTTTTCTATGTTCTATGTTCTATGAAGGAAAAGAATACAAAAAAGAATAGGAAGATGGGGAAAAACAGCTAGAGCAGGGGTTCCTAACATGGGGTCCACAGACCCCTTACTTAATGGGATTGGTCCATAGCATAAAAAAAGCTTGGGAACCCCTGGGCTAGAGGATAAAATCTCAGTAATTATTTATTTAGTGGATAGTTAACAAGCAACAGGGCTACTTCTGTATTGCTCCTGGGGAAAGGAATCCATTCCTTAATAACTTTGTGGTAATTATGTCACAATTTTTCTAAAATCAACATTAATATCACCAAAAGGAAGGCAGAGAATATCTTTTATTAACCAAAACATACCTCCGTGCTAGACTGAATGTGAAATCTTGATTGGGTTTTGGACTTCCACTGACTTTGTGCTTGATGTCCTTCTATTTTATCAGCTAAAAACCTGGCAGATTAGTGCCATGTTTTCTCTCGGTAATTCTCCTTTTAAGTTATAGTCTTGACAATATTCTGCCTTTTCAAATATTACTGTGAAAACAAAATTATAAATTATTCCAGTGGTTGCAAGGGATGGTTTATTTGAGATAAGGTCTTTATCTAGATCGTTACTTACATCTAAATATTCTTATCTATAACACATCAGAAGAAGCATGACATCCTTAGGGTGTTTACATTTGTACTCTTTATACAAAGCTCCAACCACCAAAACACTGTGAACGTTACTTTAGGATTCACATAGAGCAAAGCTTAGATTTAAGTATTGATTTTTAAAACACTCACATATTTAAATCTAATTCGGAACTTTGAATCTTGAACTACCCCTTGATGTGTTAATGAATCTTCAGTTGATATCAACTGACATGTTTGGCTAAAAAAGATCTGTATATTGAAGGCTTTTTTAAAATTTCAAAATCAATGTGATTCTTGTGAAAACAGCCATGAATAATGATTACCTACACTAAAAAAGCTTTCTTTACAAATCCTGTCATCTCAGACTTCAGACTTTGAGAAGCCTGCATTTAAGATTCAATCATGGCATAATCCAAATAACTGTAATTAGAAGCTGCATGTGCTTTTGTAATTATAGCTTAAACAATACATTTAAATAGCTAAACCATCAAAACATAAATTAGAAGTTACAAGTCATCAGCATCACATGAAACTGGGAACAGCTGCACCATTAGTTTTGGCTGATGGTGAGTAAAATGGCCATGGTGTAGGGCGAAGGGGAAAACAAAGTGTCAACAACTGAGGAGGGTTCTATAGTTGAAATGCAATTGCAATGTCTGTAGTTTATCAGCCACAACCTTTAACATGAATTGTGTGGCATTATCAATAAAAATCAAAGTGGAAAATGCATTTTCAATATTTCTGATAAGCCTCGTTCAGGATATAGAACACACTTTTTTTTAAACCAACTCATTAAACAATATTAAGCCATGCCATCCCCCTCTCCCTCTTGAGTCAAGGATGTCTCCTCATGGGTACAGATCATTCTCAAGGGGATGGATGAGGAGCCAGTGGTTGTACACATTGGTACCAATGACACAAGTACAAAAAAGAGACTTATGGAGAAGAGTTCGGTGGGTAATAAAATGGATGAGTTCATGGCGCTAGCCAGGCGTCAGAGAACATTTCGGGAGTGCAGTGTTATGTGTTTCACTGGAATGGGGCTGCACGAGGACATACCCGATCAAAACTTCTCCATGGACGGCTTCCAGACTGTTCGGGCTGACCGGAAATGCACTGAGAGCAGTAAGCGTAAAGGAGTTGGGTGCTTACTGTTCTGGTTAACAACAGATGGTGCAATCCAGGTCATATTACGATCGAGGAACGTGTTTGTAGACTGGATATTGAACTTTTTGCTGTTGGACTTTGGTCATATTCCACCGAGATACAACACTGGGAGGCACGGGAGGTCGTTCCTGCTTTTAGCCATCGAACTTGCAGCTCCTCCCGTGGAGGGTCAGACATCCTGAGCCAATAGACTGGTCCTGGACTTATTTTCCATCTGGCACAGTTTGCATTTTGTTGTTTGATTGTTTGTGGTTTTTGTATTGCTGTATTTATGCTCTATTCTTGGTTGGTGTGGCTGTACCGAAACCCAATTTCCCTCAGGATCAATAAAGTATATCTATCTATCTATCTATAAAAGGAATGAGGTCATGCAGAATGAATACAGGGGATTAGGCACAAGGTTAAGAAAACGGGCTCTCAAGGGTTTAAACTCTGGATTACTCCTGGTGCCATTTTAGCAGTGAGGGTAAGAACCAAAGGATAGGGGCGGTGAATACATGATGAACAACTGGCGCAGCAGAGAGATTCAGGTAATTGAATTATTGGTGATTCTTCTGAGGGATGGCTTGCACTTGAATGAAGAGGGATCAATATCCTGGTGGAGAGATTTGCCAGACCTATTCGGGAGGGTTTAAACTAGACTGGTAGAGGGTGGAACCCAAAGTAGTTGAATGACATATGAGAACATTGAGGTAGGTGCAGAAGTTAGAGCAAGTAAGTTTAGTAGGCAGACAGGCAGTGGCAGGACAGAGAATGAGAAAGATCTGATAGACTAAACTGTATTTACTTTAATGCAAGGATTCTGAAAAACAAGGCAGATGATCTGGGGGCATGAGATTGGGATATTATAACTTTACAGAAACACGGTTGAGGAATGAGCAGGACTGGCAGCTCAATGTTCTGACTTACAGATGCTTTAGGTGTGATAGAGGTGGAGGCGAAAGCAAAAGGGGGAAGCTGCGCTATTGGAATAGAGAGAATGACACAAAGGTACTTAGAGAGGATATTCCTGGGGGACCTGGGTTCACTGGCAACTTTTATGTGTATTCCCGGGGGACCGTTCAGTGAGGCAATAAGGGATAAAACTTAGAAATAAGAAGGAGATGATCACATTGATGGGATTGTACTATAGGGCCTCTCCTCCTATAATCTGCAGGAACTGGAGGAGCAAATATGCAGGGAAATGACAATTAGCTGTTAAGAATAATAGGTTGTTTATAGTATGTGATTTTAACTTCCTTAATTTTCACTGTGACTACTATAGAGCTAAGGGTTTAAATGGGATGGAATTAAAGTATGTTCAAGAATTTTTTCTCAAACAATATGAAGATGGCACTCCTGGAGGGTGCGTGAGGAACATCAATACACGGTTTCCTCTTGGAACATGAAACAGGGCAAGTATCTGAAATCTCAATGGGGGAGTACTTTGAGACCAGTGACCAGAGCTTTTATAGTTTTAAAACTAGTTAAGCAAAAAGATAGCAAGGGTCCACAGGTTAAAGTCCTAAACTGGGAAGGGGCTAATTTTGATGGCATTATACCCAAACTTGCAAAGGGTGATTCAGAAAAGCTGCTAGCAGGTAAAGGGATGTCTTAGAAATGGAAGGCATTTAAAAGTGAGGAAGAGAGAGCTCAGGGCCAATGTGTTCTTTTTAACATGAAGGGCAAGGTTGGCAGGATTAGGGAACCCTGGTTGTCAAAGGATATTGATACTCTGGTTAAGAAAAAGGAGACATATGTCAGGCGGCGAGGATCAAGCAAATCCTTTAAGTACAAGGTATGTTGCAATACACTAATAATGTAAATTAAGCTGGCAAAAAGACAGGAAATAGTTCTGCAGATAATAATATTTATAGTAATTATAATTTAAAGAATATTATGAACAAAGGAGGAACTTGGGAGAAAATAGGTCCCCTCAAAGATAATGTGACCACCTATTTGTGAAGCCACAGGAAATGGATGAGGTCTTAAATGAGTATTTGTAACCTGCTTACTGTGGAAAAAAATCATGGAAGCTAGGGCAATCAGAAGAGAATAGTGATGATTTAAAATATATTCACTTTATAAAAGAGAAGGTGCTGGCAGACTTAAGTCACATAAAGTTAGATAAGTCCCTGTGATCTGACCAAGAGTATCCTTGGATGTTGTGAGAAACAAAGGGAAAAAAACTGCTCAGGCCTTGACAGAGATATTTGTACCATTGTGGGCCATAGATGAATGTTGTCTCTTTATTTAAGGGGGCTTCAAAGACAAGTCAAGGACTTACAGGCTGATGAGCCTAATATCAGTGATGAGAAAATTATTGGAGGGACATACCTATGTTTGGTAAGGCAAGGACTGATTAGGGACAGGTCATGGGGAAACAGTGACTCATACATTTTCGGGGAAGAATCAGCAGTGAGGATTGACATGGGCTGAGAAGTAGAAGGCACAGGTTTAAGATGAGAGGCCAAAAAAACTAAAAGGGTCTAAATGGGCAAGTTTTACCACAAGGTGGGTCGTGAGTATATGGCAAGAAATGCCAGATGAAGTTGTGGAGCAGGGTACAATTTCAACCTTTAAAAGCACTTAGATAGGTACATGGATAGATAAGGTTTAGATAGAAGTGGGGGTAAACAGGCAAATGCAAACATCTCAAGTCTGCGTGGACAAGTTCAGCTATATGAATCTATGTATTAATGTGAATAATGACTCTTCACTTACAGGACTGCATAGATTGTTAAAATCCAAATCTGGCATGGAAATATCTTTTATCCTTTATAAGTACAAGATGTGAAATCTTAACTCCATTACTGGTAGTCATGGAGCCACAGCACAACCTGGCATTGACAATCCATTTAGTGATAACATTGATATGACTGTAGCAGAGTACTTCCAAATGGAAATGGATTAAATTGTGGTCGATGTTGAATAAATGGAGCTTTACTCTGCTTTGAACTTGGCTTTACCTACCCATGTCTGATCTTGCTGCACTTCCTGCTCCTCTGCCAGAGCTTTATGAGTATGCCTCTTTCTCCATAACGTTTTAACAGTACAACCAAAATATATTTCAGAAAATAGAGTGACATAATCAACATACAATGGACCAGAGCTTGCCAACAGTGAAAACTTGCCTATATGTTCTTCTGCCATAGCAGCAACTACAGACTTATCACTTAATTTAATTACACAGAAATTAGACCCAACTATGAAATAGTTGAAAAAAAGACCTGAAAGGAGGGAAAGTCATGGCAATAAGCTTTCCTGGTTGTGAAAGTTGTCAAGGGTTTTGACTTCTTATAAATGCCTTTGATATTCAGCAACATTAGAAAAAATAATTATATAATTATAAGATATTAAATGAAATTGCTTAAACACTTAGAAAACCAAAAACCTTAAACAAACTCTATTGATTATATTACCTTGCACTTGCCCTTTCTCCCTGTGGCCATTCTTCTCCATTCAAATACACAGGCTTGCTGATCTTGGTTGAAATTCAGCAGATATCTTTTTCCTTTTAACTACTCAGGAACTCCAGCAAGTTCATGCATTGTTGCACCACTCAGTGTAGTCTCCACCACCATAAAGCTGCAGGGAAGTTGTTAATGGAGCTTCGCCTGCAAGCAGGGATTCCTGAACTTCTGAACATTAGTGTGGTTGTTCAGCAGTCTCTACAAGTTTTCAGATGGTGAGTATTTTTCTCTGAAGTGTGGAAGCAGAATGGAAAAATAAAAGCAATTTGAGGTGAGGCTGGTTACATGTACCAATTAGAACCATATATAATTACTATGGTTATATTAGCTAAGAGCTTAAAGGAACATCCAGAAGTTGCTGCCCAAGTCCTGCTTGGAAAAAACTGTTTGCTGTCTTTCCAATTAAGTGTACCGAACAGCAAAAATTATGCTTTCGCAGCAGACATAATATAAGTGCAGCACAGGAAATACATGCACCCTTCTAATCGAAAAATTGCATAATTACTACTCATCAACCTTTTGTGTTAAAAAAATAATAATTAAATGCAGAGTCTCATTCCTTTTATAGTGCTGGTGGATCATTTGAAAGTGTTAAAAATTAAAATAAAAATTAATGCCCTTTGTCCTCTGTGTTGTAATTTTGATTTAGCTTCTCTTTCTGTCTCTGATTTTGCTGTGCATTCAGAGTTCCTTCTCATGCTCTTAATTTCACAATAATTTAATTTTGTTGGTTCAGCAGATGAAGTTGCTTGATCTATTCTTTCAGGATATAAAAGCCCCATTTCCCTGCCTGCCCCATCATCACTTACCACACAAAGAAAAACTAAGAACAACAAATTAAGGAGCAAACCAAGTATAATCAACAGCAGACTCTATTAAAGCAGTATCTGACAAATAATATCTTACTATTTCTACAACTCAAATAGAGTTTACCAGCTTTATTTAAAACAATAATTTATAGCCAAGCTTCCCCTGAAGAATGATCTCCATAATGGATAACAGAATGACTTAACTAGAATCTACCGATCCACGCACAGGGATCTACAATAACTGACAATATGTTTCCCAGTGGTAAGAGATAAAGGAAATTTTTTCTAAATAAAGTAATGAGTGGTCTTCTCAGGGTGAATATTCTTCATTCCTTTTCCTTAACCTGTTTTACTAAGGGTAGTTATTGCATATAATTCTCCCTGGCAGAGAGGGTACAAGTGAGTTTCGATTATGATACCCAGATTGTGTGACACAAGAGGAAAAAGTCAACAGCTTCAGTAACTAAGATTAACTTCAGTAACAACAGATGAACCACAATATTAGAATTACTGCTTTGAAAGTATGAGTAAAAAGTTAGCTAAAGCACAGCAAGTAGACAGTAGTGGTTAATGTGCAAAGTGCTGGAGAATTTCAGGTTAATGTATGTTATCCCCATTTTAACAGTATCCATATATTATTGATGAGGACTTTATCATACAGAAATCTAGTTGACCATGTAACAGAGAGTGTCCAAAACCATGCAGAGATGTCAGGTTAAATTCCATCCAGATATAAAAACAAATTTTGAATTACAAATACTTATGTCAGACATGTAGATTCAGATCAAACCATTAGAAATTGATAACATTTCAAAACACATACACAAGAGTATCTAGGTCATATAAATAGGATAAAGTTGTAGGACATTGCCTCAAGATTCGGGGGGAAGATTTAGGACGGAGATGAGAAGAAACTGTTTTTCCCAGAGTGGTGAATCTGTGAAATTCTCTGCCCAGGGAGGCAGTTGAGGCTTCCTCACTAAGTATATTTAAGAAACAGTTAAATAGGTTTTTACATAGTAAGGGATTTAAGGGTTATGGGGAAAAGGCAGGTAGATGGAGCTGAGTTTATGGACAGATCAGCCAAGATCTTATTGAATGGTGGGGTAGGTTCGATGGGCCGGATGGCCTACTCCTGCTCCTATTTCGTATGTTCTTATGAAAGCTATTTTAATTATAATGGAGATTACGAAATCTGCCAATGGTATACAAAAGTTAAAAGCCTTGGTGAGATAAAATTAATTTTAAAAAATTATTTTTGTGCAGATGACCAGAAGGTATACATTTAGAACACAGAAAACCTGCAGCACAATACAGGCCCTTTGGCCCACAATGCTGTACCAAACATGTACTTACTTTCGAAATTACCTAGGGCTACACATAGGCCCCTATTTTTCTAAGCTCCATGTACCTATCCAGAAGTCTCTTAAAAGACCTTATTGTATCCGCGTCGACCACTGTTGCCAGCAGCCCATTCCACGCATTCACCACATTCTGCATAAAAAACTTACCTAACATCTCCTCTGTACCTACTTCCAAGCACCTTAAAACTGTGTCCTCTCATGTTAACCATTTCAGCCTTGAGAAAAAGCCTCTGACTATCCACATGATCAATGTCTCTCATCATCTTATACACCTCTATCAGGTCACCTCTCATTCTCCACTGCCCCAAGGACAACAGGCCAAGTTCACTCATCCTATTCTCATAAGGCATGCTCCTCAATCCAGGCAACATCCTTGTAAATCTCCTCTGCACCCTTTCTATAGTTTCCACATCCTTCCTGCAGTGAGGCAACCAGAACTGAGCACAGAATTAGAATCAGAAGCAGGTTTATTATCACCGGCATGTTACGTGAAATTTGTTAACTTAGCAGCAGCAGTTCAATGCAATACATAATCTAGCAGAGAGAAAAAAAAATAATGATAATAAATAAAATAAAACATAGTAAGAAATAAACAAGGAAATCTATTACATATATTGAATGGATTAAAAAAATGCAAAAACAGAAATACTGTATATTTAAAAAAAGTGAGGTAGTGTCCAAAGCATCAATGTCCATTTAGGAATCGGATGGCAGAGGGGAAGAAGCTGTTCCTGAATCGCTGAGTGTCTGCCTTCAGGCTTCTGTACCTCCGACCTAATGGTAACAGTGAGAAAAGGGCATGCCCTGGGTGCTGGAGGTCCTTAATAATGGACGCTGCCTTTCTGAGACACCGCTCCTTAAAGATGTCCTGGGTACTTTGTAGGCTAGTACCCAAGATGGAGCTGACTATATTTACAACCCCCTGCAGCTTCTTTCTGTCCTGTGCAGTAGCCCCCCACCCCCACCATGCCAGACAGCGATGCAGCCTGTCAGAATGCTCTCCACAGTACAGCTATAGAAGCTTCTGAGTGTATTTGTTGACATGCCAAATCTCTTCAAACTCCGAATAAAGTATAGCCGCTGTCTGGCCTTCTTTATAACTACATCGATATGTTGGGACCAGGTTAGATCCTCAGAGATCTTGACACCCAGGAACTTGAAGCTGCTCACTCTCTCCACTTCTGATCCCTCTATGAGGATTGGTATGTGTTCCTTCATCTAACCCTTCCTGATGTCCACAATCCCTAGCTCTTTCGTCTTACTGGCATTGAGTGCCAGGTTATAGCTGCGACACCACTCCGCTAGTTGGCATATCTCATTCCTGTACGCCCTTTCTTCACTACCTATGATTCTACCAACAATGGTTGTATCGTCAGCAGATTTATAGATGGTATTTGAGCCATGCCTAGCCACACAATCATGTGTATACAGAGGGTACAGCAGTGGGCTAAGCACACACCCCTGAGGTGCGCCAGTGTTGATAGTCAGCGAGGAGGATATATTATCAGCAACCTGCACAGACTGTGATCTTCCAGTTAGAGAGTTGAAGATCCAATTGCAGAGGGAGGTACAGAGGCTCAGGTTCTGCAATTTCTCAATCAGGATTGTGGAAATGATCGTATTAAATGTTGAGCTATAGTCAATGAACAGCATCCTGACGTAGGTGTTTGTGTTGTCTAGGTGGTCTAAAGCTGTGTGGAGAGCCATTGAGATTGCATTTGCAGTTAACCTATTGTGGCGATTGGCAAATTGCAATGGGTGCAGGTCCTTGCTGAGGCAAGAGTTCATTCTAGTCATAACCAATCTCTTAAAGCATTTCATCACTGTCGATGTGAGTGCTACCGGGTGATAGTCATTAAGACAGTCCACATTATTCTTCTTAGGCCTTTTTGAAGCAAGTGGGAACTTCTACCCGTAGCAGTGAGAGGTTGAAAATGTACTCTAAGTGGGGTCTGACCAGTGTCCTATATAGCCGTAACGTTACCTCTTGGCTCGTAAACTCAATCCCATGGCTGATAAAGGCCAATGCACTGTATGCCTTCTCAACCACAGAGTCAACCTGTGCAACAGCTTTGAGTGTTCTATGGGCTCGGACCCCAAGATCCCTCTGATCTTCCACACTGCCAAGAGTCTTACCATTAATACTATATTCTGCCATCACATTTGACCTACCAAAATGAACCATCTCACACTTATCAGGGTTGAACTCCAACTGCCACTTCTCAGCCCAGTTTTGCATCCTATCGATGTCCTGCTGTAACCTCTGACAGTTCTCCACACTATCCACAACACCCCCAACCATTGGTCATCAGCAAATTTACTAACCCATCCCGCCACTTCTTCATCCAGGTCACTTATCAAAGTCACAAAGAGAAGGGATTCCTGAGGCACACCACTGGTGACCGACCTCCATGCGGAATCATCTACAACCACTCTTTGCCTTCTGTGAGCAAGCCAATTCTGGATCCACAAAGATCCCTTGGATCCCATGCCTCCTTACTTTCTCAATAAGCCTTGCACAGGGTATCTTATCAAATGCCTTGCTGAAATCTATATACACTACATCTACTGCTCTACCTTCATCAAAGTGTTTAGTCACATCCTCAAAAAATTCAATCAGGCTCGTAAGGCACCACCTGCCTTTGACAAAGCCATGCTGACTATTCCTAATCATATTGTGCCTCTCCAAATGTTCATAAATCCTGTGTCTCAGGATCTTCTCCATCAACTTACCAACCACTGAAGTAAGACTCACTGGTCTATAATTTCATGGGCTATCTCTACTCCCTTTCTTGAATAAGGGAACAACATCTGCAACCCTTCAATCCTCCTGAACCTCACCCATCCCCATTTATGATGCAAAGATCATTGCCAGAGGCTCAACAATCTCCTTCCTCACCTCCCACAGTAGCCTGGGGTACATCTCATCTGGTCCTAGAGACTTATCCAACTTGATGCTTTCCGAAAGCTCCAGCACATCCTCATTCTTAATCTCTGAATGCTCAAACTTTTCACTTCACTGTGTCAATCCTACAATTGCCAAAATCCTTTTATGTAGTGAATACTGAAGCAAAGTACTCATTAAGTACCTCTGCTATCTCCTCCAGTTCCATACACACTTTTCCACTGTCACACTTAATTGGTCCTATTCTTTCACGTCTTATCCTCTTGCTCTTCACGTACTTGTAAGAGTGCCTTGGGGTTTTCCTTAATCCTGTCCACTAAGGCCTTCTCATGGCCCCTTCTGGCTCCCCTAATTTCTTTCTTAAACTCTTTCCTGCTAGCCTTATAATCTTCTAGATCTCAATCATTAACTAGTTTTTTTGAACCTTTTGTAAATTCTTCCTTTCTTCTTTACTAGATTTACAGCAGCCTTTGTACACTACAGTTTCTGTATCCTACCATCCTTTTCCTCTCTCATTGGAATGTGCCTATGCAGAACACCACGCAAATATCCCCTGAACACTTGCCACATTTCTGCTGTACATTTCCCTGAGAACATCTGTTCCCAATTTATGCTTCCAACTTCCTGCCTGATAGCTTCATATTTCCCCTTACTCCAATTAAGCACTTTCCTAACTTGTCTGTTCCTATCTCTCTCCAATGCTATGGTAAAGGAGATAGAGTTGTGATCACTATCTCCAAAATGCTCTCTCACTGAGAGACCTGACACCTGACCAGGTTCATTTCCCAATACCAGATCAAGTACAGCCTCTCCTCTTGTTGGCTTATCTGCATATTGTGTCAGGAAACCTTCCTGAACACACCTAACAAACTCCACCCCATATAAACCCCTTGCTCTAGGGAGATGCCAATCAATACTTGGGAAATTAAAATCTCCCACCACAACATCCCTGTTATCATTACACCTTTCCAGAATCTGTCTCCCTATCTGCTTCTTGATGTCCCTGTTAAGATTGGGTGGTCTATAAAAAACACCCAGTAGTGTTATTGACCCCTTCCTGTTTCTAACTTCCACCCGGAGACTCAGTAGACAATCCCTTCATGACTTCCTCCTTTTCTGCAGCCATGACACTATCTCTGATCAACAGTGCTACGCCCCCACCTCTTTTGCCTCTCTCCCTGTCCTTTCTGAAACATCTAAAGCCTGGCACTCTAAGTAATCATTCCTGCCCCTTAGCCATCCAAGTCTCTGTAATGGCCACAAAATCATAGCTCCAAATACTGATCCACACTGTAAACTCATCCGCTTTGTTCATGATGCTTCTTGCATTAAAATAGACCCATCTCAAACCATCGGTCTGAGCGCATCTCCTTTTTATCACTTGCCTATCCCCCCTCTCTCACTGTCTCCAAGCTTTCTCTATTTGTGAGCCAACAATCCCTTCCTCCATCTCTTCAGTTCAATTCCCACCCCCCAGCAATTCTAGTTTAAACTCCCAACAGCCTTAGCAAACCTCCCCGCCAGGATATTGGTTCCCCTCGGATTCAAGTGCAACCTATCCTTTTTGTACAGGTCACGTCTGCCCCAAAAGATGACCCAATGATCCAGAAATCTGAATCCCTGCCCCCGCTCCAATCCCTCAGCCACACATTTATCCTCCACCTCACTCTATTCCTATACTCACTGTCACGTGGCACAGGCAGTAATCCTGAGATTACAACCTTTGTGATCCTGCTTCTCAACTTCCTTCCTAACCCCCTGTAGTCTGTTTTCAGGACCTCCTCTTTTTTCCTACCTACATCGTTGGTACCAATATGCAGGTTTCCCCCACCATCCAAAGGTAGAGTGTTCTTATGAAATGGTTCGTAAGCCGAAATGTCATAAAGCGAAGAAGCAATTACCATTTACTTATATGGGAAAATTTTGTGAGCGTTCGCAGACCCAAAAATAACCTACCAAATCATGCCAAATAATACATAAAACCTAAAATAACAGTAACATATAGTAAAAGCAGGAATGATATGATTAATACACAGCCTATATAAAGTAGAAATACTTTTCCACAATCATTACTGCACTGTTCTCCGTAGCGAAAATGTAACGCAAGCGCTGCCGGCAGAAACTCTCACGCAAGTGCTCTCCACAGAACCACGGCGCAAGTGCTCTCCAGTAACCTTTAAGCTATGAAGCTGCCAAATCATACCAAATAACACGTAAAAATACACAGCCGATATAAAGTAGAAATAATGTATGTACAGTGTAGTATCACTTACCGGAATTGGTTCAGCGCAGAGCACACTGATGATGGTGTGTTGGACTGAGTCGTCGCAGGTTGGTGGTGCAGTGGCCCCCACCCTCCAGGCCGCCGACTGATACATGGCCGCGAAGCATGCAGGAGCCCAGCGGTAGCCGGGAGGCGCACAGCACATATTTAAGAAAAAAGCCGAAATAAATATGCTAATTAATTAGGTGCCGCCCGACATGTAATTGTCGGCTCAGATCAGTGCCGATTGCATTGCCTCTGATCTGGGCCGACATTTATGTGTGGGGCGGCACCTAATTAATTAGAATGTTTATTTCGGCTTTTTTCTTAAAGATGTGCTGTGTGTTTCCTGGCTATTGCTGCATTCTCCGCGAATTGGTACTGTATCTGTCCGCGGCCTGGGTGTTGGGGTGGTGGGACACTGGGGTGTCATCTCATCATCTGTTTCCATTAGAGCAGGCGGCTCATCTTCTCCTATGACTGCCCGCCCCGATGTCGAAGGTTGAGGTTCGTTGTCTGCTGTGGCTGATGTGCAAGGCTTGCTTGACTGCTGAGCCTCGAGCATTTTTCTATAATACAGTTCTTTGCAAGGACTGAAACCATCCTGCAAATATCCCCTAAACAGACGTACCCTTTCAAAATTAAAGCCGTACTTTGTCATTGCAGCGAAAATCTCACGCAGTGGCTTCACGTTCATTTCACTACTGCATTCGGTTTCGATTGTTATCCTTTCCTCTTCCAATTGCATCAGCTCTTCATCTATCAGTTCTTGGTCATGGGATGCCAAAACCTCTTCAACGTCATTTTCGTCAGCTTCCACAAGTCAAACTCACTTTGTCCTTACTTCATTCACCACGATCGAAACGCTTAATTATGTCTAGTTTTACACTAAATGTAACACCCTTACGAGCTGTTTCAGGCTTTTCCAATACCTCAGAACTCATCTTGCAAACGGCTGCTCAATGCAACATGTTAAAGCAATGCTGTTCTGAATCTGGGGAGAGAGGCTGCTCAGGGCGCGTGCTGATTTTTTTCGTAACAGTGAAAACACCTTCTGAAAGTGAAAACAGGGTACTAATGTAAGTCTTTCGTAACAGTGAAGTTTCATAAAGCGAACGTTCGATAAGCGGGGGACACCTTACCACAACCTCTGGCTTTTCACCTTTCAACTTCAAGAGACGTAGAGTCAGTATGGATAGAACTGAGAAATTCTAAGGGTAGAAAGACCCTAATGGGAGTTATCTACAGGCCCCCAAACAGTAGTCTGGATGTAGGGTGTAAGTTGAATCAAGAGTTAAAATTGGCATGTCGCAAAGGTAATGCTACAGTTGTTATGGGGGACTTCAACATGCAGGTAGACTGGAGGAATCAGGTTGGTACTGGACCCCAAGAAAGGGAGTTTGTGGAGTCCCTCTGAGATGGATTCTTAGAACAGCTTGTACTGGAGCCTACCAGTGAGAACTCAATTCTAGATTTAGTGTTGTGCAATGAACCAGATTTGATCAGGGACCTCGAGGTAAAGGAGCCATTTGGAGGTAGTGACCATAATATGATAAGTTTTAATCTACAATTTGAGAGGGAGAAGGGAAACTCGGAGGTGTCAGTATTGCAGTTGAACAAAGGGAACTATGGTGCTATGAGGGAGGAGCTGGCCAAAGTTCAATGGAACAATACCCTAGCAGGGATGACAGTGGAACAGCAATGGCAAATGTTTCTGGGAATAATGCAGAAGGTGCAGGATCAGTTCGTTCCAAAGAGGAAGAAAGATCCTAAGGGGAGTAAGGGGAGGCCATGGCTGTCAAGGGAAGTAATGGACAGTGTAAAAATAAAAGAGAAGTATAACATAGCAAAGATGAGTGGGAAGCCAGAGGATTGGGAAACTTTTAAAGAGCAATAGAAGGTAACTAAAAAGGCAATATGCAGGGAAAAAATGAGGTACGAAGGTAAACTAGCCAAGAATATAAAGGAGGATGGTAAAACCTTCTTTAGGTATGTGAAAAGGAAAAAAAATAGTTAAGACCAAAATTGGGCCCTTGAAGACAGAAGCCGGTGAATTTATTATGGGAAACAAGGAAATGGCAGATGAGTTGAACAGGTACTTTGGATCTGTCTTCACTGGGGAAGACACAAACAATCTCCCAGATGTAATAGTGGCCAAAGGACCTAGGGTAATGGATGAATTGAAGGAAATTTATATTAGGCAGGAAATGGTGTTGGATAGGCTGTTGGGTCAAGGCTGATAAGTCCCCAGGATCTGATAGTCTGCATCCCGGGGTACTTAAGGAGGTACTTTAGAAATCGTGGACGCGTTGGTAATCAGTTTCCAATGTTCGATAGATTCAGGATCAGTTCCTGTGGATTGGAGGGTGGTTAATGTTGTCCCTCTCTTCAAGAAGGGAGGAAGAGAGAAAACAGGAAATTATAGACCGGTTAGCCTGACGTCGGTGGTGGGAAAGATGCTGGAGTCAATTATAAAAGATGAAATTACGACACATCTGGATAGTAGTATCAGGATTGGTCTGAGTCAGCATGAATTTATGAAGGGGAAATCATGCTTGACTAATCTTCTGGAATTTTTTGAGGATGTAACTATGAAAATGGACAAGGGAGAGCCAGTGGATGTAGTGTACCTGGACTTTCAGAAAGCCTTTGATAAAGTCCCACATAGGAGATTAGTGGGGAAAATTAGGGCACATGGTATTGGGGGCAGAGTACTGACATGGATTGAAAATTGGCTGACTGACAGAAAACAAACAGTAGCGATTAACGGATCCCTTTCAGAATGGCAGGCGGTGACTAGTGGGGTACCGTAGGGTTCAGTGCTGGGACCGCAGCTGTTTACAATATATATTAATCATTTAGATGAGGGAATTAAAAGTAACATGAGCAAATTTGCCGGTGACACAAAGCTGGGTGGCAGTGTGAAATGTGAGGAGGATGTTATGAGAATGCAGGGTGACTTGGACAGGCTGGGTCAGTGGGCAGATGCATGGCAGATTCAGTTTAATGTGAATAAATGTGGGGTTATCCACTTTGGTGGTAAGAACAGGAAGGCAGATCATTATCTAAATGGAGTCAAGTTAGGAAAAGGGGAAGCACAACGAGATCTAGGTGTTCTTGTACATCAGTCACTGAAAGCAAGCATGCAAGTACAGCAGGCAGTGAAGAAAGCTAATGGCATGCTGGCCTTCATAACAAGGGGAATTGAGTATAAGAGCAAAGAGGTCCTTCTGCAGCTGTACAGGGCCCTGGTGAGACCACACCTGGAGTACTGTGTGCAGTTTTGGTCTCCAAATTTGAGGAAGGACATTCTTGCTATTGAGGGAGTGCAGCGTAGGTTCACAAGGTTAATTCCCGGGATGGCGGGACTGTCATATGTTGAAAGGTTGGAGCAACTGGGGTTGTATACTCTGGAATTTAGAAGGCTGAGGGAGGATCTTATTGAAACATATAAGATTATTAAGGGATTGGACTCGCTGCAGGCAGGAAGTATGTTCCCGCTGATGGGTGAGTCCAGAACCAGAGGCCACAGTTTAAGAATTAGGGGTAGGCCATTTAGAACGGAGTTGAGGAAAAACTTTTTCACCCAGAGAGTGGTGGATATATGGAATGCTCTGCCCCAGAAGGCTGTGGAGGACAAGTCTCTGGATGCTTTCAAAAAAGAGATGGATAGAGCTTTTAAAGATAGCGGAATCAAAGGTTATGGGGATAAGGCAGGAACTGGATACTGATAGTGGATGATCAGCCATGATCACAGTGAATGGCGGTGCTGGCTCAAAGGGCCGAATGGCCTACTCCTGCACCTATTGTCTATAAGATATCATGGACGCTATCAGAAATATCCCGGACCCTTGCAACTCGGAAACAAACTACCATCCATGTTTCTTTCCTACGTCCACAGAATCGCCTGTCTGACCTCCTAACTATAGAGTCTCCTATTCCTGCTGCCTTCTTCCTTTTCCTACCCATCTGAGCCAGAGGGCCAGACCCTGTGCCGGAGGTGCGCCACTGTTGCTTCCTCCAGGTAGGTCGTCCCCCCAACAGTACTCAAAGAACAGTACTTATTGTTAAGGGCGACAGCAACGGGGGTACTCTCTAGTATCTGACTCTTACCCTTCCTTCTCTTGTTATCCACTTATCTGTCTCTCGAGGCCCTGGGGTGACTACTTGCCCATAGCTCCTCTCTATCACCGCCTCACTTTCCCTGACCAGACGAAGGTCAGCGACCTGCATCTCCAGTTCCCTAACACGGTCCCTAAGGAGCTGCAGCTTGACACATTTAAAACCATCCAAATTAAAACCAGGGAGAAAATACAAATGATGAAACAAAAGGCTAATAGCTTGGAATTCTCTCCCCAAACCAGCGTAAGAACACATTGCATAAATGAGAATTGGATAATTACTTGAAAAATATGAAGGAGGGGATTAGGTAGCCAGCCAGAAGTAGTGTAATGAATTTGAAAACTGATATAAGGTGAACAAATGTTGTTCCTAAAAGCTAGTTGGCCGCCTTGGCAGATAATTACATAACAAGACACTCTTGTTCTTTGAGTAATTATTTCCTTAGAAGTTTCTAAACCACAGCATCATCTACTTGAGAACCATGCCAAAGTTCAGAGTGTATTTACAGCATTATCCATGTATACTGTAGACAAACTTCGCATTAGTTTTCTTAGCCTCAAAACAAAGAAACACATTAGAACCCATTTAAAAAAAACTCAACAAAAGCCGTCAAACACCCAATGTGCGAAAAAATACATCATGCAAACAATAAAAAAAAGTAAACAAATAACACACAGAACATTAACCGCAGAGTCCCTTTAAGTAACCGCAGCCACTGAACCAGTTCCGCACTGAGGCAAGTGAAGCCGGTCCAGGAGCGGGCCAGAGCCACGGAATCTGTTCAGTGCTGAAGCCAGTAAACCTCCTGGGGTAGTGCGCTGAGGAGAGTGAGGAACTGCTCCTGAATCTGGCCTTACGAGACCCAAGACGCCTGCACCTCCTGCCCGTCGGTGGGAGCAAGAGGAAGACCTCTCGAGGGCAGACAGACTGTGCTGAACACCTGTTCGTCTTAGTTCTAGTCCTCGAAAAGTTTAATCTCGCTTGACGCTTTAACTTTCACAAAGAAATGGAGACGTCCACGAATTCATCTTCCGCCACCAGCCTGCGGTGCAGCGTCCGCCCCCAGCGACAGCTGCCTCGACTGTACCTGCCCTCTCGAGGGTCTAGTACTCCAAATCCCCAAGAGATCACAAAAGCCCAAGATCACTTGGTTGGTTCGAAAGAACATCCATAATAGGGAATTTACAGGTTGCAGCGATCACAGTTCATATCTGCTAGAGTATCTAGTAGTTTTGTGAGCTGCCTGGAGAATGTCACTGTTGGTCGCTGGCCTGTGAAATACTCATTTGTTTGTTTAAAGACCAATAAGGGCGTGAGAGAAAATTTGAATAAGGGAATTTCAAAAACACATGATACACCACACCGTACTTCAGTCCTGACGAAGGGTCTCGGCCTGAAACGTCGACTGTACCTCTTCCTAGATATGCTGCCTGGCCTGCTGCGTTCACCAGCAAATTTGATGTGTGTTGCTTGAATTTCCAGCATCTGCAGAGTTCCTCTTGTTACCGTACTTCAGAGCCGTCCAAGCTTTTCCAAAGCTTAAGTATGATCCACAGCTGTAGTAACCCTTCAGCATTTACCCAAATGTTATCAATCATGTGTAAGACTTGACAATGAAGATCTTCACAATTATTCAACTGCAGTTGAGCATATTCTGCTATTCTGCAGTTTTTCATCCAGCTGTGGGATGTTCCTGGAACATAAAACATTAAAACTCCTACTGAAGCTTGAAGTAAATTCAGGGGCAACCAGAGGACAGAAATAGGCCCTGTAAATATTTGCTGTAACAAACAAATGCCTTTTCTTTCTATTTTGTCAATGATTCTCATCTTTAAAAAGTTCATGGTGCTTTTTTATAAAAGCAAGTTCCCACTGAATGGATTCCGTTCAGCATATTTGTACCATTTGAAGTATCAACAATAGTCCCTACTGTTTGAGGACAATTATAAATTGTAGCCTAATTCAGAATTGGACTTTACCTCCAGAAAATAGTTTTACTTTCCTTTGTTTCTGCTTGGCTACATCCATCTCCAGAATTATACTTCAAAAGGTTACCGAATGGAAAATTGTAAATGTGAATGCATTCAAGGAGCATTAAAAGAGCACTTTCAGGTCGAGTTCCTCAGTAAATAAAGTAAGGATTGACCAATTGAATAGAGACATCGAAAACTGCAGATGTCAGAATCTGGAGCTACAAACAAGATGGTGGAAAAACTCAGGAAGCATCTGTGGAAGGAAATGAATAACTGATATTTGGGATTGAGACCCTTCATTTAGACTAAAAAGTAGAGGATTGATAAGACAATAAAAGAGGTGAAGGGAATCCATAGAGCAGACATCGGCAAAGTGAATCCAGTTAACGAGGGTTGATGGACAATTTGGGGTCGGAAGATTAGAAATAGTGAGTTTGGGAGGTGATAGGTGAAGGCAATAAAGGGCTGCAGCTGATGGAATCTGCTAGGAAAGAGAAATGGAGCATGGAATCAAATAAGGAAAGTGAAATGTGCAGATGGAAACAGTAGAGGAAAGAAAATAGAAGGGAGTAGTTGAATGCATTTTCAAAGCTAGAGTCAGAGTCTACTTAGTAATAATCTGATCACTGAAACAACTTTTTTTCCCTCAATCCATCTTTCTTGGTAGTTTGCATTATTCTGTCTACTTTTGTTGCTTTTATCATTCTTTCTCTCTTCAACAACCCAAACCCACCACCTTCCCACTACAGAGACGATACCAGCCCCGTTTACCTGAAAGCCGACTCTCAGTTTTGTTATGGAGTCCTAACACACATTCCAGAAACAGCGCCAGCATTACGGAATTGGCTATTATACAGTGTAACAGCTCACTAAGACAAATAAGATGACACGCACACTATTACTGATAAAAAGGACCCTTCAACTCTTAAATCATAAGTTACATTCAATTGACATTTAATGCTCAAACTGTCACTACATTCTGTTAGTGTAATGCTTGCACCTTTGTATACTTGTTCAATACATCATATCATATGGGGAGTAGGTTATATACTAGATGCTTTACCTTAGGAGCAGGAATCAAACATTAACATTTATTTTCTATCAGCTGAGTTCTGATAAGTTTCTTTGAGGGTTGAAGGATTTAAGTCAGCTGAAAAATTAATACAGCCTATTAGTTGACAGGATTATACTTTCTGCTGATCTAGACTGCAGAAAGCATATTTCATCCACCTCATCACAATAAGTCGTATCGAAGTTGAACTGTACATGAACACAAGATCTGCAACAATGAAATTACTGTAAATCATTGCATCTATGTTGGTTTCAACCAAATTTTACGTTTCAAATAATTAGAAACAATAGATTTTATTCTATTCCATATACTGAGCAATCATTCTACATTAAACTAATGAGATGATTTGTAATGAAGATAGTTCATTTCAATTTCAGAAGCATCAACAATCTTACACTTACAATTCATCTTTGTATTTTAACAAAGAAATAAATAGAAGTGAAAACGTAAACTTTTGAGTTGTAACAGTGCACACCCATACCACAGTCAAAGGGAAAAAGCTTTCATGAAATAAAAATAAACACAAATATACATGAACTGAAAAAATAAAGTTTCCCCTTTTTTAGAGTTCTTTTTATATACATATAAAAATATAAAACAGATAAAGAAATTATTCAATGCCAACTGATGTTTTATCTCATTTAACAGTTTTAAGTATGGAACCTGAAACGTATTTTCATGAATGCTAAATGGATTGAAAATGATTAAATGGACAAATTTTATGTTAAGAACATTCTTAAGCAATATTACTAAAATGACATCAATCTCATTGTGGTTTACACCCAAATATTTTGTGATTATGTCACAAATAGTACATTGATGCAATATTACAAAATGAGCAACTTTGTACAGTAGAGTTAGGATGTCTAACTGTCCATTCAAAGCTACAGTTTGATCTTTCCAATCCATTCGTATGATGGCCGATGGAGCTTTCTGTCAGTTCACTAGTTCCAGACTTCATGAGATTTGCTCAGAATTAGGTTACTATGTGCAATGTTAACAGGCAGCAGTTATTTAATCCATAGTACCTTAAAGGCAGACTGTGGAAAAGAATGAAGTCTTGTTGTGCTAATTTTAATATTAGAAAGACTACTTTCTCAGAAAAGTTTTTCTTAAACAGCAAATTCTGGTCCTCCCTTTATCGGTCTAGGAAGGAGTCGCCTTATTCTAATGCCTGAGAAAGGATTAATCCATAGAAACGAAGGTTGTCCTCCAAAAACATTCTTCATTCCTTCCCATCGTAGTTTCCTTTCCCATGTAGGCTTTTCATTTTTTAACCGTTCAATTTCCTGCATGATAAACACAACACCACATTGATTAAATATGATTATATGGTGGGTAAACATTTAAATATTCACTCCTTTTTCACTAGAAGGATGGGGTGGAGGGGGTTGTTGCTGAATTAATCAATTTACCATGAAGAAGAAATTTTGAGAATTTTTATATTTATCTTAACTAGCCGTGTTGCCATTGACCTCAGAGTCCAGCAAAAGTTTGAATTTGGAAATTTAAAAAACCCGGGTGAATTAACTTACCTTCAGTTTTTAACATTTGTCTTGTTTAATGGGCATAAAGTTCAGCATGATTTTGCACTTAATCAACCTTTTGCAGAATCAGTATCACTGAAGGAGTTTAATTTGCTCAGCAACAGAGCTAAGTTGAACAGCTTGCTTAATGCTCCAAAGCAAAGCAATGCAAAAACCTGATAGTTTTTGCAATGTTATTTTTCTGTACAATGCACGTAGAACAGAGGCATGCATGCTGCAGAATCAGTTGCCTAGACTAATTTTCTCTGCATGTAAACCTAGATGTTAATACATAGTCCATTTAGCAGCCTTGTGCATATACTTTCAACTGGAATTTGGTAGGGCCATGGCCATTGAATGGGTGTAACAATTTTTAACCAACTTCCTACTCTGCCTTTCCACCTTGAGTTTTCTTCTTCTGTGGTTAGAAGTGGTTGTAAAAGTAGGAAGGGAAAGCAGGGTGGGGTTGATGGCAATGTGATGGGGGGAAAAACAGCTCAATTCTAGTTTGTGTTGCAAAGAATCATTTTTCCATTCAACTGCATTTTGCTTTAGGCTCTTATCTGACAGCAGAGTATATGAATTTCACATCTCATGCAGAAGACAATCCCTCTGATGAAACTGAACTTATCCTGTATAGTAAGATAGTTCAGTTGCATTCCATGTTTACTCTCTTTGACAGGGTTTTACCCACAACTTGCATGGAATTCAAAATACTAACAACTGAGTTCACCAATGAAACCAACATTAGCACCTACTATGATTTTATGTTATAAAAGTTAAGATGTACAAAAGGTCATTTTAATACACTTTACTACTTTAAAAATCAATCTTTGGCAAAG
This sequence comes from Mobula birostris, assembly GCF_030028105.1. Lineage (NCBI taxonomy): Eukaryota > Metazoa > Chordata > Chondrichthyes > Myliobatiformes > Myliobatidae > Mobula > Mobula birostris. The sequence continues at coordinate 61,476,780 of NC_092384.1, forward strand.
CATGTATGCAAGTGTTTTCAATACAAGAATTTTTGCCAAGTTTAACTTGTTTCAGCACATTATGCAGATGATGGAAGATGGCATGAGTTGCCAGAGGAAGATCTGCAAGGCGGTACAATTACAGCGTTTAAAAGACATCTTGACAGGCACATGGACTCAGAAGGTTCAGATAACATGGGACAAGTGCAGGCCAATGGGTCTAACTCTTGGTCAGCAAAGATGACTTGGACGAAAGTTCTGTTTCTGTGCTGTATAACGCTATGACTCTAAAAGCGAGCAAATCTTTCCTAGTCTCAGGGGTTTTGTACTTGCATATCAGAAAACTACCAAAATACTTTTAAAATAATGTTCAGACAAACCAAGCAGAGGATAAAAGGCTCTTATTTGGGATTATTTTTGCATAATGCCATTAGAAACAGTGACAAATTCTCCCTCTAGTAACATTCAATGTGGTTTCTTCAACTAAAAATCATAAAAATAAAACTTACTGTTTCATCATTGCATATTGAATGAAGTTGTGTGCCAAACATTACTGAGGTGAACGTGAGAAACAGAAGCCCCTCAAGGCACAAAAATATGATTAAGATTACAGTTACAGGAGGTGAGAAGCCACTGCATTCTGTGGAGAGAAAAATATATTAAAATATTTCTAACATATAATAAATTCTAATTTTCTTTCACCCACTTATAATTACCCTTTTACATCCATTTTAATTTAAAATAACTTACCAAGTAATATGCAATGTAAAAAAATATACTCACACACACACACACACACAGAGCCTTTCAAATAATTGTTCTATTGAGTGATGCTTATGGGATGCTCTTTTGCCACACTGATTGGGATTATCAAGCAGCTATTTCATATACCTACTGTATTGTAGTTAATGTGTCAGAATTTAGTGTTAATGGGACAGTGTTGGTAAAGCCACATCAAAACATGAGCAGATTGAAATTGTCTGCACTGTTTTGAGGAATTTTTGGCTGGCAACCAAATTCAGTGAAACTACATGACAAAAAGGTTAGTTTGTGCACATTTCTACAATACTAAATTGAAATCAACCTTTATTAGCTAATGAGAGAAAAACAAACATTTTGGATGATCATGGTAAAAGAAATCTAAAGTTTCCAAAAGTTAGTTCTTATATTTCTTAAAATTTAATTGCATTTTCTTATCAGCATTGATATATTTCCCCTTCCTTGAATGGAACATGGTAAAACCTATGCCCAGGTGATCTTGCATCACCTTGCAAATTTGATCAGGCAACTTTATGAGTGATGCTCATCCTCACACATGACCTTTGCTGGTCTAACATAAAATCATGTCATTCGCTAAGTGACAAATAAGAGAAAATCGGCAGATGCTGGAAATCCAAGCAACACACACAAAATGCTGGAAGAGCTCAGCAGGCCAGGCAGCATCTGTGATAAAGAGTATAGTTGATGTTTTGGGCCGAGATCCTTCGTTAGGATTTAGAGGAAAAAAAGATGAGAGGTCAGAGTTAGAAGGTGGGGGTAAGGGAGGAAGAAACACTAGGTGAAAAGTGGAGGGGGGGGGTTTGGAGTGAAATGAAGAGCTGGGAAGTTGATTGGTGAAAGAGATACAGAGCTAGAGAAGGAGGAATCTGATAGGAGAGGACAGGCCATTGAAAAAAGGGGGAGGAGCACCAGAGGGAGGTGATGGGCAGGTGAGGAGATAAGGTGAGATAGGGAAATGGAAATGGAGAATGGTGAGGTGGGGGGCGGGGGCATTACCAGAAATTTGAGAAATTGATGATCAGGTTGAAGGCGGCCCAGACGGAACATAAAGTGTTGCTCCTCCAACCTGAGGGTGGCCTTGTCATGACAGTAGAGGAGGCCATGGACTGTCATGTTGGAATGGGTAGTGGAATTAATTGGGAAGTGGAGCTCCTGTTTTTTCTGGTAGATGGAGCATAGGTGCTTGATGAAGCAGCCTCCCAATCTAAGGCGGGTCTCACCAATATACAAGAGGATACACCGGGAGTCCCGAATACAGTCGATGACTCCAACAGACTCACAGGTGAAATGTCGGCTCACCTGGAAGTACTGTTTGGGGCCCTGAATAGTGGTGACAGAGGAGGTGTAGGGGCAGGAGTAGCAATTGTTCCACTTGCAAGGGTAAGGCAGATCAGTGGGGAGGGATGAATGGACGAAGGAAATGCATAAGCAGCAGAAAGGCGGGGGGGGGGAGGGGGAGCGAAAGATGTGCTTGGTGGTGGGATCCCGTTGGAGATGGCAGAAGTTACAGAGAATTATGTGCTGGATATGGAAGCTAGTGGAGTGGTAGGTGAGGACATGAAGAACATACCCCTGGTGGGGTGGTGGGAATGTGGGGTGAGGGCAGACACGAGCCAATTATTACTTCTTTTGGAGTATTGCAGGGAATGAATTAAATTCCCTGAGGAGCAATATTGCTTGCCATGACGGGGACACCTGGTCTTCCCAATGTAATGATGAACTGAAATTTTTCAGGTAAGATCCTTATTTATCTTTCATTCTTGTGGCTTCACCTGATATTTCACAAACCCACATCCTGGCAGCTTCTGAATATGCAACCACCCCACCTGAAGGCCCAGTTACAGAAATTCCCTGTCCCTACAATCCACCACCCATCCAAGGTCACAATCTCCCAACCCAATGGGATACCTCAACCTTCCCCCTTCTGGATATCTCAACCTCTAACCAATTCCTGCCATTGAGCCTCATTGCTTACCCTGATCTGAGATCTTGGGGCCTCTTAACTAGTCATTGAAACTGAGAGAATACAAAAGGAAAGACTGTAGGGTGAAGTACAGACATAATAGCTTTAGGAGTTAATGGGTTTACAGTGAACGTTAAACTATGCCTAGCTATTAAAAAATGTTGAGAAAGATTAGAGAAGAGTTGGAAATGGACCATGGAAAGAAATGGAAGTGGAAGTGGTAATTCAATGCTCATGGTGAGAGTAGGATATACAACCGAGGTTGAATTGGAAAGAAGAGGTGAGGGGTGAATGAGTAAAACTGATTATGATTTGAACAGAGAATATTCCTCAAATTCCAAAGAGATGATGAACATGGTTATATGCTACATAAATTCTCAAAGCAACACTTGTTAGCTCAAGAAGGCACTCTCTACCACTTTACTGTTTTTCTAGCTGCAACTGCCTTCACTATGGACGCATTCTGTAACTACAGCTCCAACAGAGTAGCTCTCCACTATTCCTTGAACCAAGGTAAAGCTAATTCTAACCCAGCACTTTCTTGCCCTCACTCACAGAACATGTCACCGCAATGAGTAACTCCTCAGACTTCACTTGGTCCAAATGAAAGCTTTGTGAACAGCACCACAGTGAATCACAGGTGTGATTCAGCACTTCATCTCAACTCTAATTAATAAAGCTATGTGATTTGGAGAGTAAGGAAATCACTACTAAAGACCACATTTCCTACAGTCAAAAACATTAAGCAACTAGTCATGGTTTAAATTGAACAACAGATAATCTAAAAAAAATCTGTCATTTGTGAACAAACATTTGCATAACTATCCTGTGTAAGTAGGTGGGGGAACTTGAGTGCACAGTTCAGAGCTCATTGCACTTTTGATCAACTTGTTTCTTCCTTTTATGTTTAACTCAGAAAAAGGAGAAAGCTAATGTTTTACTGCTGAATAAACCAAAACTAGTTTTACTTAATGGGAGTGTGATAAATAAAGCAAATACCTATAAATAAAGTCTGTCATTTAATATTAAGTGTAGAAATGTAGAGTCATAGAGCATGAAAACAGAACCTATTGCCCAACTCGTCGATGCTGAAGGAGATGCCCATCTAAACTAGTCCCAATTTCCCTGTTTGGGCCACTTTCTCTCTAACCTATCCATGTACCTGGCCAAATGATTTTTTTTAGATGTTACTATTCAACATTAGACCATAAGACATAGATGCTGAATTTGGCCACTGAGTCTGCTCTGCCATTCCATCGTGGCTTATTTATTATCACTCTCAACCCATTCTCCTGCTTTCTCCCTGTAAACTTTGATGCCCTTAATAATCAACAACCTATCAACATCTGCTTTAAATATACCCAATGACTTGGCCTCCACAGCCATCTGTGGCAATGAATTCCACAGTTTCACTATCCACTGGCTAAAGAAATTCCAACTCATTTCTGTTCTGAAGACACATGCTTCTGTATCCCCTGGTCCTAGACTCCTCCAGTATAGGAAACATCCTCTCCACATCCACTCTAACTAGGCCTTTCAATACTTGAACATTCTTCTCTCTGAGGGTAGTAAATTACTGGAATTCTCTGTCCCCAAGGACACTTAGATATATGCAAGATTGAGAAACATAAATATTTGGAAGATTGAGGAATTGAAGGCTATGGGGTACTGGGCCAAGAGTTAAAGCCAGTACAGGCCATATTTAATGTCGTGGCAGGCTTTTATACTTGGTGGTTTGCTCCTGCTCCTATTTTCTTGCATTCTCTAAAGTTAAGAACGTAAGATGTTGGGTATCAATTGCTACTTAAAGGAATTGTGTACACAAGCACACAAATCGGATATTTGGTGTAGGACAATGCAAAATCTTGCCAATTTGAAGCCCAAATTTTCGGTCACCTAGCATACATCAAATTGCTGCTTTTTAATCACAAGGTTTGTCACTAAACCACTTCAACCTATTGAACATATGTAGTTACTCACCACTCCACTGTGCTCTGATACAGAAGAAGAACTGGAAGCCACATAGTATCAGTGCATGGACTGAAATCAGTGCTATGTACATCTGCAAGTGGATGAAGAGGGCCATTACTGCACAACATCTGTCACTATCACTTTCATAATCAAGCATGACAATACAGCATCAGACTGATTCAACACATTTCAAGGTCAACATGTATATATACAAAGCTTCTAATTTATGTCACTAGCCAGTTTGACAATGATGTACATATATACCTTAGTGAATAATAAAATGCTGCTTTGAGTGGGTTACATTAGTCTATGACAATAAAGGATTTTTTAATTATTGCATAATGAAAGACTGTTGACCATGACAAAATGTTGTGTTTCGCAGGTTAAAAATACTGTATATTATTTCAAACTCACTACCAAGATCATAAACTAGTTAACATTTGATTGCTAACATATCTGTAATCTGCACATTAAAAATGACAACAGGTCACTGATATTAAATTCACTTGCATTATTCCAAAATCTCAAGAAATCTATTGGATGTTTAATCAACAGCGAAGCTTTAAAGTTTGATTTTGAATGGGGATTACGCAATAAATGTGGGATTATTGTACAAATGTTTTTGTTAAAAAAATTAGAATGGAAGAGTAGGAGAGACAAAAAAATTCTCGAAATATAATTGAAAATGCATATTCTAGTTTCATCAATACTGGCAAAATGCTTCGCCATCAGATTTCTAACAGTCCATGAACACGATCTCACTATTTTGCACATAGCACTATTTTTTAATATAGTTCTTATTGTAACTTGGTATTTTTTATATATTGTACTGTACTGCTGCCACAGAACACCAAATGTCATGACAATGTGGTTAACTGGATCAGCAAATTTGCAGATGACTCCACGATTGGGGTTGTAGTACATAGTGATGAAAGCTATCATGGCTTGCAGAGGGATCGGTATCAGCTGGAAAAATGAGCTGAAAAATTGCAGATGGAACTTGACAGAGACAAGTGCAAGGTGTTGCACTTTGGTAGGACAAATCAGGGTAGATCTTGCACAGTGAACAGTAGGGCACTGAGGAATGTGGTAGAACAAAGGGATCTGGGAATACAGATCCATAATTCATTGAAAGTGGTGTCACAGGTAGATAGAGCCGTAGGGAAACCATTTGGCACATTGGCCTTCATAAATCAATGCACTGAGTACAGGAATTGGGATGTTATGCTGAAGTTGTACAAGACGTTGGTACAGCCTGTTTGGAGTATTGTGTGCAGTTTTGATCACCTATCTACAGAAAAGGTATAAATAAGAATTTAAGAGTACAGAGAAAATTTACAAGGATGTTGCCAGGTTTGAAGGACTTGAGTTACAAGGAAAAATTGAATAGGCTAGGACCTTATTCCTTAGAATGTAGAAGATGGGAGGATATTTGATAGAGGTACGCAAAATTATGAGGGTTATGGATAGGGTAAATGCAAGCAGGCTTTTTCCACTGAGGTTGGGTGGGACTACAACAGAAATCATGGGTAAAGAGTGAAGAGTGAAAAGTTTATGGGGAACATGAGGGGAACTTCTTCGCTCGGGGGTCGTGAGAGTATGGAATGGGCTGACAGCACAAGTGGTACATGTGAGCTTGATTTTAATGCTTAAGTGAAGTTTGGATAGGTACATGGATAGAAGGGGTATGGAGGGCTATGGTCCTGGTGCAGGTCGATGGGAGTAGGCTGGTTAAATGCTTGGCCGAAGGGCCTGTTTCTGTGCTGTGCTTCTCTATGACTTTGTGTCAGTGATAATAAACCTGATTCTGATGACATCTTTAAGCATATTCTCTTAACTGTAACAAATTTATCATTTAATGTTTCTTTTTACTCTCTCAGATCAAATCAATGCTAATTTCTTTATAAATCAGTGCAGAATGTATTTCCACTTTTGACCTCAGACTCCCTGTTCTTGATTTCTCTGTCTCCATCTCTGGAGACAAACCATTTGCTGATATCTTTTATAAACCTACCCATACCCACAGTTACCCTGAACTATACCTCTTCCCACCCTGTCTCCTGTAAAATGCTATCCCTTTTCTCAGTTCCTTCACCTCCGCCACATCTGTTTCCAGCATGCAGCTTTCCTTTCCAGGACATCAGAGATGTTCTCCTTCTTCAAAGAACAGGGTTGCCCTTCTTCCAGTGTTGATGCTGCCCTCACCCGCATCTCCTCCATTTCCCGGACATCTGCACTCACCCTATCTTCCTGTCACCCTAACAGTGATAGAGCTCCTCTTGTCCTTACCTACCATCTCTTGAGCCTCCGCATCCAACACATTATTCTCTGCAACTTACATTATCGCCAAAGGCATCTTATCCCTCTCCTTCTCACCTCTTCCCTCTCTGTTTTCCACAGGGATCACTCCCTTCATGGTTCCCTTGTTCATTTGTCCCTCCCCTCTATTCTCCCTCCTGGTACGTCCCTACAAGTGGCCAAAGTGCTACACCCCATCCATCTCCTCCCTCACCTCTATTCAGGGTGCCAAACAGTCCTTGCAGGTGAGGCAACACTTCACCTGCGAATCTGCTGGGGTTGTCTATTGTGTCTGGTGCTCCTGATGCGGCTTCCTCTACACTGCTGAGACTGGTTATAAATTGGGAGACCATGTCAAGCACTTCCACTCCATCCGCCAAAAGTGGAACTTCCGGGTGGCCAAACATATTAATTCCAATTCCAACATGTCGGTCCATGGCTTTCTCTTGTGCCATGACAAGGCCAGCCTCAGTCTGGAGCAGTAACTCCTTAAATTCTGCCTGGGTAGCCTCCAACCTGAAGGCCTGGATATTGATTTCTCCTTCCGGTAAAAACAATCCCTCCCCTTCCTCCCTTCTTCTATTTGCCCCTCTGGTTTCTTACTGCTTCTCACCTGCCTATCATATCCGTCAGGTCTCCTCTTTCTTCCCTTTCTCCAATAGTCCACTCTCCTGTCTTGCCCTTCACTTTGTCTACCCACTTGGCTTCATCTATCACTGTCCAGCTATCCTCCTTCCCCTATGCCCACCTTTTTATTCTGGCGACTTCTCTCCTTCCCTTCCAGTCCTGAAAGGTCTTGGCCCAAAATGTCAACTGTTTATTCATGTCCTTAGACGTTACCTGACCTGCTGAGTTCCTCCAGCATTTTGTGTGTGTACTGCTTTGTATTTCTGTCCTTGCCTTCTCTCTATCTGGCAAATGATAGAGAAAGGAGGACAGAAATTTACAGAAAGTCACTGCTAACATTCAGAGAATATTAAGCTTTTGCTAGAACAACTGATACGGTGTTGATTATTATATACTTGTCACTTTAGTTCATGGAGATGAGCAGATTATCTTGGAGCTTAGTAATGAATTTACAATTGTGAACTCAATTGAAAGAAAGTTTTCACCTGCTCCGTCACATTAAAAAAAAACTAAGAGTATGATAAATAGCAAGTTCCAAAGACATTTCAAGTTTAATGAAGTTACTTACAAAGTTAAAACTTGTGAGTAATAGAGGTGAAAAGTTAATAATATCTATTACTGTATTTTTCCAATCATAGAAATATATAGTACAAATTTTAAAAAAAGGTTCAATTTTGACTGTGAGTGAAATCAAGGATGAATTTAATGGAGCAGGAATTTGTCCTTCTGTTCACCAATTCTCCTGCTTGAAGGTAGCTGCCACAATGTACATTGTTCAGTGACCCTTCAGTGACCCCATCAAACTAACACGAGCCTGGCAGTGTTCCCTTTGGCGATTCCTGTGCAGTGCTGGTCTCTTTATTGTGCATGAGAGATCCTGAAACTCGCCTTGTGTACTGTTAAAAGGCACATTCCCCATAAGGTAATATTCAACTTCTTCAGACACATGACAAGCTTTCCTTTCCATATAAAATTCATATACATACAATAACAGATGCAGAGACACATTGGTGAAATGGAAAACGACTTGCTTATGGATCACAACTTGCTATTTGTTAGACTTACTCTCTTCAGCCATTCCATGCAGTATGAGAACTTGTGTAATGCACTCTCTGTGTCAATGTTGTCAGTGTTAAAGGCGCACTTCTCAAAAACTATTTATTCAGCTTCAAAGGCAAGGTCTGACTCCCATATTCCCGATGTAAAGAAACACAGCAATAAAAATATACCACAATTTAATTTTAAGTCTAGTATCTTAGAAGCTCATATATTCATGAAAATTAAAAGCAACTTCAATTATTGAAAGAGCACCACAATGCTTCTTTCAAAAGTATAAAAATGTCAAATATTATATTTCTCTGTATACTGCCATTATTGTTGTAGATTCTGCTCTGTAAAGCAAACAGCATTATGAAGGACCCCACACACCCCCCATACAAACTCTCCTCCCTCCTGCCATCTGGCAAAAGGCACTGAAGCATTTGGGCTCTCACGACCAGACTATGTAACAGTTTCTTCCCCCAAGTCATCAGACTCCTCAATACCCAGAGCCTGGACTGACAGCAACCTACTGCCCTCTACTGTGCCTATTGTCTTGTTTATTATTAATTGTAATGCCTGCACTGTTTTGTGCACTTTATGCAGACCTGGGTAGGTCTGTAGTCTAGTGCAGTTTTGTGTTGTTTTACGTAGTTCAGTGTAGTTTTTGTATTGTTTATGTAGCACCATGGTCCTGTAAAACATTGTCTCGTTTTTACTGTGTACTGCACCAGCAGTTATGGTCGAAATGACAATAAAAAGTTACTTGACTCGACTTAACACTCTCTTTTTCTCCAGGTCCAACAAATTAGCCCAAGTTCCAAACATACATATTTTGAAATTTTAATAACTTAATATCACAAATTCACAAACATTACTGGAGTTACAAATATATAATGCACAGATTAAATAATTACTCAAAATAGTGACAACATTATCTTTAGGAATATAAGCAATAAATACAATGTCTGCAAGAGACAATCTTATGGAGACATGGGTTGGCTTATTTTAAAATAATTTATACTTTTTGTTAAAACAGCAGATAGCCAAATGTCATTGTAATTTTGTTAGTAATAATTACTAATTTTACATCCCATTAACTGACAGAGGTCACTTCAATCATACAATGTTTTCTTCATTATGAAATACGTCATCTGCAGAACATGAAGAACCAATCATAATGCAAAATGACGCATTACCATGATCTTGCCTTTGATTAGGCCTTTGTTTTACTTTGGAATAATGTATTGCTTCTGCACATTTTTTCACTGTATGGTATAATTTTATGTATACTTGTTAAAAAATATGTATTATATGTATTGTCTGTACCTCTGTGGCTGTGATGTTGCTGTAGGTTCTCCATTGTACTCATGCACATGACAATAAACTCAGCTCAACTGCTGGGACTGCCAAAAATGGCTGTTCCTGAGACAAAATGATAGTGACACAGCCTGGGGAAAGGCCGTGACATCTCAGTGACATTTCTGATGCACAAGTCATGTTGCAGTTTCAATTCAGAATGCCTAGTTAAATGTCTAGAATAAGACCAGAAAATGGTCATTATTTTGCTTCACTCTGGACAAAAATAAATAAATAATTGCCTGTGGCTGGATAAAAAGCATTATGCAAATGAATCTCTAGGCAGAGACTTTTCTAGAATTCTAATTTTGAATTTTTGATGAGTACAAATTACTTTGTACAGCAATTCCAACTGCAACTCTTCAAACAATAAGACAAAAAGCCCATTGTGATATTTTATAGAAATTAAAAAAAACAAGTTCATATAGCACAAAAATCCTGTTTAAAATTTTATAAGGATACCTGACTACACGAGACGAGATCAATTAGCATACCAAGATTTTTGTCATATTGCATGTTGATTAATATAAACATTACATTTTTATTATTTATTTGATTCATTTATTTTTTAAATTAATTAAAATAATTAATTATTAAAGTCAAATTCCAAAAGAGGTGGGAAAAGAATTCAACTATAACGCTGAAGCTAACTCCTTCTGTTTCAACACTGATTAAATTTAACCAGAGATACATTTTAAATGACAATATTCCACCTCTATTCCCTAACCAGAAGTGAATAAAGTTTACTGTTTGTTATATCAAAATGGCTTTTTGTCACCATTCAAGTTGATCTGCTTGCTAAGACTGCTCGAAAACAAAGCAGATTTCACAGGTTCAATGAATAAGCTCCTCTATCTCTCATCAACAACAATGTACTGAAAATGTAAAATCTATAGTATCTATGATGAAGTATGGGAGAATAGGAATCCCTTGCAGCACTTAGTGAGGTTAACACCGTTTAGCGCAAACATAGTTATACACTATCCATAACAATGGAACAGCGGGAGGAACCGATAGCAGCGCGCCGTGCGTGAGCAGCTCTCCAGTGAAAATGATATCGTATCCATTAAATAGGGGCCGTGGATAATTCTGATTTGATGGAGAGGGACGTGAAAGCACAGAGGAACATTTGGAAAAATTTCTGAAACACTCATTCGCTGCTGTCGTTACTGCGCAGTCCGGAATCTCTCAGAAGGAAGGCCTGAAAATCCCTGGCTTTGCCTGCTGTTGGCGACCCAGATGGAGGTCGAATCGTTCAGATAGAGATGGCGCTCAGTACTCGGTGTCGGAGAGCTGATCAGAGCTCGAAGTTTTCGGATGACTCAGAGTCGGACCGTGGTTGGGTATGGCAGGGAGAGCTTTTCTTCCTTCTCCCATCTGCGTGAGATGTGGGACATTTGAGAGACCTTGAACATTTACTGTGCACATGGACTTCCTTCATCGAGTTATGGTATTGTTGCACTGTTGTAACTATATGTTATAATTATGTGGTTTTGTTAGTTTTTTTCAGTCTTGGTCTGTCCTGTGTTTTGTAATATCACACCGGAGGAAATATTGTATCATTTCTTAATGCATGCATTACTAAATGACAATAAAAGAGGACTGCGTGTCTTCATAATCTAATCAACAAAAGCTCAAATGCTAAATTCTCAACTCCTTGAGGTATTACTTTTAATTGCTCAAAACTTGTACTAGAGCATGTTTAAACTTACAGTGAAGAGTACAAAGAACTTTTGATTGTTCTCTCCAACGCAGTTGTTCACCCAAGGACAATGGTGGTCCATCTTCCGGATGCATCTTTTACAAATACTAATATGGGGTAGAAATAATAAGTCATTACACGGCAAAAATGATCAGCTAAGAAATTTTCAAGCAAGCAGTAATACATAGATCACTACAGCACAGTAGAGGCCATGTTGTGCCAACTTTTTAACCTACTCTAATATCCATACAACCCTTTCCTCCTACATAGCCCTCCCTTTTTCTATCATCCTTGTAACTAACTAAAAGTTTCTTAAATGTCTTTAATGCATCTGCTCTACCAATACCCCTGGTGTTCCATGCACTAACCACTCTCTGAGTAAAGAACTTACCTTTGACATCCCCCCCGTACTTTCCCCCCAGTCAGCTTAAAAATTATGCCCCCCTGGTATTAGCCACTTGACTTTGGGAAAGCCTCTGGCATTCCCCTCGATCTATGTCCTTCATCATTTTGTACATCTCCATCAAGTCACCTCTCATCCTCAACCCTGGCTCGTTCAACCTATCCTCATTAAGACATGGCTTCTAATCCAGGCAGCATCCTGGTAAATCTCTGCACCTTCTCTAAAGCTTCTACAGTTTCGTATGGGACCCCAAATCCTAAGGACTTTCTACACGGGCATAATTGAGAGCATCCTGACTGGCTGCATCACTGCCTGGTATGGGAACCATACTTTCCTCAATTGTAGGACTCTGCAGAGTAGTGTGGACAGCCCAGTGCATCTGTAGATGTGAACTTCCCACTATTCAGGACATTTACAAAGACAGGTATGTAAAGAGGGCCCTAAGGATTATTGAGGACCTGAGGCACCCCAACCACAAACTGTTCCAGCTGCTACCAACTGGGAAACGGTACCGCAGCATAAAAGCCAGGACCAATAGGCTCTGGGACAGCTTCTTCCACCAGGCCATAAGACTAATTAATTCATGCTGATACAATTCTATTTCTATGTATATTGACTGTCCTGTTGTACATACTATTTATTATAAATTATTATAAATTGCACATTGCGCATTTAGATGGTGACGTAATGTAAAGATCTTTACTCCTCATGTATATGAAGGATGCAAATATTAAAGTCAATTCAATTCATTTATAAGAGGTGACCAGACCAGGGTGGCATGGTAGCACAGTGGTTCGCACAACGCTTTACAATGCAGGTGATCCAGGCTGAATTCCCACTGTTGCCTGTAAATTCTCCATATGACCACGTTGGTTTCCTCCGGGTGCTCCCACAGTCCAAAAACCTACCGGTTAGTAGGTCATTGTAAATTGTCCCTTGGTTAGGCTGGGATTAAACTGGGGGATTGCTGGGTGGCATAGCTCAAGGGGACAGTAGGGCCTACACTGTGCTGAATCTTAGTCAATAAAAACTGAGCACAATATTCCAAGTCTGGTCTAGCCAGTATTTTATAGAGCTGCAACATTACCTTACCACTCTTGAACTCAATTCCTGATTAATGGGGAACTAATACATCTCATAATACTTCCAGATAATTGTTCAAAGGACAGATTACCTCATATTCAGAAATGAAGCTGCTATCAATCAATACAGGGAAAATAATTATTTTTAAATGTTCTCTTTTAATTTTTACTTCTTGTCCAAATGTAATTGTGCTATTACACAGTGGAGCATAAGCCATTAAGCAGATTAACTTCATATTAAGTCGTACAGTCTGTGTGTCTACTTCAGCCCTACAGCACTGAATCAGAAGATTGAGTCGAAGGTTAAGGTAATAAAATACAGGCCAATTAGCCTGACATCGGGAGTGGGGAGGTTATTTGAGGGATTTCTGAGGGACAGTATCAACCAGTATTTGGTTAGTCCAATTAGGATTCATAAGGCTTTGTGCATGGAAAGTCAAGCTTGGCAAATATTTTAGTTTTTTTGTTTTAAGAGGTAAGCAAAAGAAGATGAGGGTAAAGCAGAGGATATTGTCTATTTGGACCTCAGCAAGGTCCCACATAGTTGACTGGTCTCAGACAGGGTAGGTCTCATGGAATAAATATAGAACTAATTAGGTATTTTCAAAATTAGCTTGGATGTAGGAAGCATAGGGTGGGGGTTAAAGACTGTTTCTCAAAATGGATGCTGATGCTAAGGACCCTTGCTATTTGTTATTTTTATAAATCATCTGGATGCAAATTCACAAGGCTTTATCAGTAAATTTGTTGATAGTGTTGATAGTGAAGAAGGTTATCGTAAATTACAAGGGGATCTTGTTTAGTTAAGGAATTGAGCCAAAGATTGACAAAAGGATTTCAGTAGTTAAATGTGAGGATTTGCATTTTGGAAAGTCAGACCAGTGCAGGACTTATACAATGAATAGTAGGGTACTGCTAGGGTATTAGTAGCGCAGTGGTAGGGAGTGCAATGGAACAGAGTGACTCAGGGAAACCAATGCATAGTTTGCTGAAAACAGGGGCACAGGTAGACAGGGTGGTAAAAAAGGTGTTCAGCATGCTGGCCTTCTTCAGACATTGAGAATAGGAGATGGGACATAATGTTGCAGTTACATACGTTGTTGGTGAGGCTGCACTTGGACTAATGTGTATAGTCTTACTCACTCTGTTGTAAGAAAGACAACAGACAATAGACAATAGGTGCAGGAGTAGGCCATCTGGCCCTTTGAGCCAGCACTGCCATTCACTGTGATCATGGCTGATCATCCACAATCAGTACCCTCTTCCTGCCTTCTCCCCATATATCTTTACTCTGCTATCTTTAAGAGCTTTATCTAATTCTTTTTTGAAAGAATCCAGAGAATTGGCCTCCACTGCCTCCTGAGGCAAAGCATTCCACAGATCCACAACCCTTTGTGTGAAAAAGTTTTTCCTCAACTACATTCTAAATGGTCTACCCCTTATTCTTAAACTGTGGTCTCTGGTTCTGGACTCACCCAACATCGCGAACATGTTTCCTGCCTCTATTTGTTTCAATCAGATCCCCTCTCATTCTTCTAAATTCCAGTGGATACAAGCCCAGTCACTCCAATCTTTCAACGTATGACACTCCCGCCATCCCTGGAATTAACCCAGTGAACCTACGCTGCACTCCCACCATAGTAAGAATGTCCTTCCTCAAATTTGGAGACCAAAACTGCACACAATACTCCAGGTGGGGTCTCACCAGGGCCTTGTACAACTGTTAAAGGACCTCTTTGCTCCTATACTCAGCTCCCCTTGTTATGAAGGCCAACATGCCATTAGCTTTCTTCACTGCCTGCTGTACCTGTATGCTTACTTTCAGTGACTGATGAACAAGGACACCCAGATCTCGTTGTACTTCCCCTTTTCCTAACTTGACACAATTCAGATAGTAATCTGTCTTCCTGATTTTGCCACCAAAGTGGATAACCTCACATTTATCCACATTAAACTGCATCTGCCCACTCATCCAACCTGTCCAAGTCACCCTGCATTCTCATAACATCCTCCTCACATTTCACAGTGTCACCCAGCTTTGTGTTATCTGCAAATTTGCTAATGTTACTTTTAATCCTGTCATCTAAATCATTAACGTATATTGTAAATAGCTGCGGTCCCAGCACTGAGCCTTGTGGTACCCCACTAGTCATTGCCTGCCATTCTGAAAAGGACTCGTTAATCCCTGCTCTTTCCGTCTGCCAACCAATTTTCTATCCATGTCAGTACCCTACCCTCAATACCACGTGCTCTAATTTTGCCCACTGATCTCCTATGTGGGACCTTATCAAAGGCTTTCTGAAAGTCCAGGTACACTACACCCACTGGCTTTCCCATGTCCATTTTCACAGTTAATCCTCAAAAAATTCCAGAAGATTAGTCAAGCATGATTTCCCCTTCGTAAATCCATGCTGACGTAGTTAAATTGGAGAGAGTGAAGAAAAGATTTACCGGGACTTGAGGGCCTGAGTTATGTGGAGAGGTTGGCTAAGCTAGGTTCTTATTCTTTGGAATGTAGGACAATAAGGGACAGCTTTATGGAAATTGCATTAGATAAGCTGGACGATAACAATCTTTACCCCAGGGTAGGGGGAGTCCAAAACTAGGGGATCTCAATTTAGGGCAAGAGGGAAAGATTTAAAAGGGACTTAAAGGGTAACTTTCTCACATAGGGGTTAATCAGTACATGGTGTGAGTTACTGGAAGAAGTGATTGAACCAGGTCAACTGCATCATTTAAGAAGCCCAAGCGGGTGGGCCTTAAAGAGATATAGGCTTAATGCAGGAAATTGTGACTAGGTGGGTGGGGAGTCTGGTCATCATGGGCTTGATGGGCCAAAGGGTCTTTAACTGTGCTGTATTGCTCTAAGGCTCTATTCTAGATTCATGCCCTGTTCTAGAAACTTGAGCACAAAAATCCAGACTGTCACTTTTGTTGAGTATTCAGGAAACTATCGTTTCCAATGGGGACTTTACAACCAAGATCTCATCTGCCATTTCAGGCACAATTCTGAATAGCAGAGGGTCCCTCAATCAACATCACCAAATAAGATTATCCTACTGCTGTTTGTAGGAGCTTGCAAAGTATATTGGCACCACGGTAGCGTAGTGCAATGCCATTACAGCCTGGAGCACTGGAGTTTGGAGCTTAATTCTGGAGTTATCTGTAAGAAGTTAGTATGTCCACTTTATGGAATGCATGTGTTTTCTCCAGGTACTTTGGTTTCCTCCCACAGTCCAAAGATGTACTGATTAGTAGGTAAATTGATCACTGTATTTGTCCAATGATTAAGCTACGGTTAAACTGGGGGATGCTGGGCTGCACAGCTTGAAGGGCCAGAAGGGCCTATTCCACAATGTATCTCAATGAGTAAATAAATAAAACACATATTTTCTCCAGTTACATTACTACATCATAAGATACAGGAAACAGCTGAATATAATTATGTGTTATCCATTGACAACTTAGAAATCTATTCCAAATTGAAACCTCAATTTTTCATAGCCAACTTTATTCACGTAATTGATTATGAACATTTATGCCCCATTGGCCTGCCCGTATTGAGAAGAAGACAAATAGCCCTTAACTTGGCAGTGGAGTTATTGAGGCATCGTCATGACGGTGTTTCCGTAGCAAGCTATTCTTGTTTTTACGAGGCCAAGTTGCTAGCTGAACGCTCAGCCCAACTTGGATTCGAACTCGGGAACTTTCGCTCCAGAGTCCAGCCCTGATATTATTGCGCCACCAAGCGGGACGCCCATATTGAAATCATCAAGCAATTGGAGAGTCAAATCAGCACAGCAAACTGAAATGTTACAAGCCACTTATCAGAATTTCAGACATTCAATAGAGATTACTTGCTTACATGCAGCATCAGTTTTATTTGTAGACAATTTCTCTTCTGTAGTGCTTTATTAATCCCATATTAAAATTCAAAAGTAACAGTCACAAAATGTGGTGACTAATCAGCATACATGAGGGAGATGGAAAAATTTAGCTGAGTGGTGCCACAACAACCTCTTACTCAATGTCAGCAAGACCAAGGAGCTTTTTATTGACCTCAGGAGGAGGAAACCAGAGGTCCATGAACCAGTCCTCATTGAGGGATCAAAGATGGAGAGGGTCAGCAACTTTAAATTCCTTGGAGTTATCATTTCACAGGATGTGTCCTGGGCCTAGCATGCAAGTGTAATTATGAAGAAAGCATAGCATGACATCTTAAATTTTAACAAACTTCTATAGATGTGTGGTGAAGAGTATATTGGCTGGTTGCCTCATGACCTGGCAGGGAAACACCAAGGCCCTTGAATGAAATGTCCTACAAAAAGTAGTGGATTGAGCCCTGTCAATCAAGCCCTCCACCACTGAGCACATCTACACAAAGTGCTGTCACAGGAAAGCAGCATCTGTCATCAAGGAGCCCCATCATCAGGCCATGCTCCCTTCTCAGTATTGCCATCAGAAAGAAGATGAAAGATCCTTAAGACCCACATCACCAGGTTCAGGAAGCTATTATCCCTCAAACATCAGGCTCCTGAACCAGAGAGGATGACTTCACTCCCCTTATCAATGAACTGTTTTCACAACATATGGACTCACTTTTAAGGACTCTTCATCTCATGCTCCCAATATTTATTGCTTATTTATTATTATTTCTCTTTTGTATTTGCACATTGGTTGTTCATCCATCCTGTTGCCCAGATGAGGTTTTCATTGATTCTATTGTGTTTCTAGGAGTTACCGTGTATGTTGCAAGAAAACAAATCTCAGAGTTGTATATGGTGGCATATATGTACTTTGATAATAAATATACTTTGAATTTTGAAAATGCAGGAGGAATTTAGTTAGCCAGGCAGCATCTATGGAAAGGAACAAACAGTCAACCTTTCAGACCAAGTCCCTACATTAGCAAATAGCAGAAAGGAATGGGATTAAAGCCTGCATAAGGTGGTGAGAGGAGGGAAAGGAGTACAAATGGGAAGGTGATGGTAAAGGGCTAAAGTAGAAAGAATTTGATAGGAGAAGAAACTGGACCAAAGGAGAAAGGGAAGAGGATGGTCACCAGACAGAGGTGACAGGCAGGTGAGGAAAAGAGGTCAGAGGGGAGGCAGAACAGGGAATCCGAAAAGGGAAAAAAGGGGAGGGGAGAAATTACCAGAAATATGAGAAAACAATACTCATGACTTCAGGTTGGAGGCTATAATGTGTTGCTGCTCCAACCTGAGAGTGGCCTCATCGTGGCAGCAGAGGCAGCCATGGACCGACATGTCTAAATGGGAATGGAACATTGAACATACATCGAGTAGCTATAAAGCTGAATTCCCCAGCAACTGACATCTAGTTCAAACTTCAAAGGTACATGATAATCAATAGATCAATGAAACATATAAATATTATCAATTTGCAGAAATAATTGTCCTGTTCTCCAATGTAAAATAGTTGAGGTTGTAATCAGTGATGCTGCTGTAAATCAACTCTTCTCACAAGCAAGAGTTATATGTTAATTTTGAATGCAATACCAAGAAAACAATTAAAGGTAAATTGTTGTAATCAAACAATGGAACCAAATTTAAGTAATTCAAGAATGATTAAGTTTACAGTCAATAGTACTATCATTATGGAATGACCAGGCACAGAGATCACAATTGCTTTGGAAGCTTTAGTAAAAAGATATCATTTCTACACCTGCAATGGTGAGCTCGCTCTGGCTTAATACTGCAACATTTTGGGCACTTATAGATTACTTCCCCTGGCTTCAGCTGCAGACTCTCCATATACTCTTTTGTGGCATTGCCTTTAGGCACAGCACCCTGTGGAAAGAAACCATCAATGAGTCCACACCAGGTAAATAAATGAACAAGTCAGTCATCAATCGTATGAAACTCAAACATAAAGCAAGCTAAAAGAATTAGACTTTTTTTCTCCCACCAACAATTATAAAATTAGGTATATAGTTAGGCATCTTACAGCCCCACAATTTTCACAGCATTCTTCATTACCTCTTTATGAAACTTCTCTCTGTGTCTGTTGTCACTTTCTAATAATTGTCTTAAATTTTTACCTTGCTGTCTGACTCTCCAGTGACTTCATCAAAATTTAAAATTTTATTAAATATTACCTTAACATTCTCAGTTTCATTAAAATACTTCTGCATTTCAAGTTTCCACTCAAAAATACAGTTTTCCTGATGAGAAGTACCCTGGGTGTGAAGACCATTTCTTTAGAAGCAGAAAATTGAACATCACTGTAATTTTGGTTAACCCATATCTTGCATGAAATTATTTAATACATCTTTATCCTTTCATACTATGTCTTTACTTGGAAAAAAAAGTCAATTTATGCTCTTTTCTCCATTTACAGAGCATTTTCATTTTGGACACCTTGATACTCAAACTCATTCACATGCTTCACTGTCTGAGAATTATGAATTTATTTTTTATTTACTTTTATTTAGAGATACAGCTGTAATTTTATATTAGCAGGTATTATTTAAGTGACATGTACCATATGCCCTTTCTAAATTGTGAGAGGTGTTCAGGGAAGTAGCTTAATTTTTTTTATATAAACACAATCGTGCCATTTTATCATGTCTGTGAAGCATCTTGCTTCTTAATCCATCAATGTAGATTTCTCAGTGTACTGCAGACCATTACTCCAATGCAGGGATATGCTTGGTTGTAATGTTGAGTCTGCTGGACAAACAGGCAAGTCTGTGGTCAGCCCAGCCAACAGCAAAATATTTGCTTTGCCAATATCAAAGCCAAAGCCAGTGTGAGACAAGACTGAATAAGTAATAGTCATATGATCCAGCCTATTACAGTAAAGGCCTGCTTTTGCAACATCACAATTTAACTAGGGCCTCAATGCTACTTTTCTGAGCTTCCCCTAAACACCTTTGAGTGATTTTTTAGCTTTTCAGCTTTTATGATAAATATCTAAATGCATTGTTAAAATCATCCAGATTCATCTCAGCTATGCAATTTTCTGATCATTCCCAATTCTTAAATTAAATAGATTGTTCCTTATTAATATTACAGCATTTGATTTGCCAGCTTGGTATTCCTTAAATGTGTCAAACTGTTATTTGATGCCTCATTTTGTAAAACTCTCCTAAATATGTAATTTAATTTACAGCACTCTCAGTCATTGTTTTAAATTTTATTTACAAAGTATGTAACTATAAACATTATATACAACTATCAAGCAAATCCTACAGTTAACTAGTACCATATATCAACTCAATAATTCAAGCACAGTCCAGTACATACAATGTCATGTGAAATTTGTTGAGGTTGATGATCAAAATTAATTTATCATAAGATCATGAAATTAAATGGAAAACAGAAATTGGGAGGAAATTGGCAGAGGAAAATGGTTATTTTCAATAAAGCTGCCACATATTTTGATAATGGATCAAGTTTGCAAATAAGAGGGATGACATTTCATTTTTTTTGGAACATTCAGTTCTACAGTAGATGCGATCCCACTGGCTCTTGACTTGGCCTTGGATCACCTGGACAATACTAATACTTACATCAGCCTGCTGTTTACTGACTACAGATCAATGGTTAACACAATCATTCCCACAACTCTGATCAAAAAGCTCCAAAACCTGGGCCTCTTTGTGGATCACAAGAAACATCTCCACCTCAATGATATTTAACACCGATATTTCACCTCAAGGATATGTGCTTAGCTCAATGCTCTACTTTTTCTACACCCATGACTGTGTGGCTAAGCACAGCTCAAATGCCATCTGTAAATTTGCTGATGACACAACTACTGTCAGCAGAATTGAAGATGGTGAAGAGAAGGCATATAGGTAGATAGATCAGCTGGTTGAGTGGTGTCGCAGCAACAACCTTGCACTCAATATCAGTAAGACCAAAGAACTGATTGTGGACTTTAGAAAGTAAGATGAGGGGACACACACCAGTCCTCACTGAGGGATCAGAAGCGGAAAAGGTGAACAATTTCAAATTCCTTGGAGTCAACAGTCTGAGGATCTATTCTGGGCCTAACATATCGATGTAGTTACAAAGATGCCATGACAGCAGCTACATTTCATTAAGAGTTTGAGGAGATTTGGCATGTCACAAAAACACTCAGCTATTACTACAGGCGAACTGTGGAGAGCATTCTGACTGGTTGCATCACTATCTGGTATGGGGGCGGGGGGTGGGGGTGGGGGTGAAGGGGACACTGCACAAGATCGAAATAAGCCATGGAAAATTGTAAACTCAGTCAGCTCCATCATGGACACTAGCCTCCACAGCATCCAAGACATCTTCAAGGAGCGATGCCTCAAAAAAGGCGACATCCATCATTAAGGACCCCCATCATCCAGGACATGCCTTCTTCTCATTGCTAGCATTAAGGAGGAGCTACAGGAGCCTGAAGGCATACACTTGATGATTTAGGAATAGCTTCTTTCCCTCTGCCATTAGATTTCTGAACGGACGTTGAACCCATGTACAGTATCTCACTACTTTTTTTCCTCTCACTTTGTACTATTTATTTAACTGAACTTTATATATAAAAACATCTGTGTTAGATTGTTTTAACAACATGGGACAAGTGTTCTGAATGGCATGAATACAACAGTAAAAATAATATAATTTCCATATCTGAAAAATACAAATTTTAACTTGGTTCATTTCCAATGTATGAATTTTTGACACTAACGTTAACATTAATATTTAATAAACTATCAAAGAACTCCTGTGCATAATAATTACTCAGCTCGGCCTTAATACACCTCACCTTGGCATGGAATCTAAATAATTCAATTGAATAGTCCCCATTTCACCTTAAAAGTATATAGAGTTCAAATAGAGAAGTGAATAGCTGCAATATATTAATATATGAATCATGTTAACACAACTGCCAAAAAAATAAGATATTTAAAAATTGTTTTTTTTTTATTTTGAGTGGGATACAGTATTCAATTACTTAGTAAATTTAAAAAAAATATATAAAATGCTTCCTAAACACAAGTTTCAGTTTAATTTTTAAAACAACAACTATTCTGGTGATCAATTTATTCTGGGAGTATGGCCAGGTAAATGTCAAGTATAACAATAATGTAGATATTTCAAGAAGAATGTTTTCTCTAAGCATTCTCTCTGATGTTGCTCCCACTAGGAACACTGGCTCATGGAATTACTCTTGTTCAAAGTAACAGATAGATTTCAGTCAAATTTTATTAGATTAACAGCTAAAAGCATTTGCCTTATTTGATTTTGACTGCAACACACACGATAGAATGTCTCCACTTTCATTCCTCAGAGCTTTATCTGCCTCCTATTTCAAAAACAACTGTGAAGATTCTTAAGAGAAATATACCAAATATTTGTTTTGAAAGAAATAAACCAAAGTTGAAAAAACCTTTATTTCGATCAGGAGTTCCCAACCATTCTGATGCCGTGGACCAATACCATTAAGCAAGGGGTCCATGAACCCCAGGTTGGGTACCCTTGATCCAGATGAAAACAGCAGCGACAAAAATACTCTGCATACCTTTAAGCATCACTCATGAATTCCACCAACTAAGCTTCAACACTTGCAAAATATCATAACTATATACACTATACTACATTGCCATGTAATGAGGTGTCTATTCGCCTTTTAAATGGATGAACCAAAAATGTGCTCCAAATATCGATTTATGCTTTGTGGTAGATAACACGCCATAAAATGAGATTTTTTGTTTTGGCTTACAATTATGGACAATGGGAAAATCTTCTGGAAAAAATATTTCAAGTTGTTCATCAAGTTGTCTAACATCAACACCCTTGGTGGATTTAGATGGGGTGAGGGGGTGGGGGAGGGGAAAGTCACCACTGACTTGAATTAACCACGAGCTTAGTTAGTGTTCCTATGGCAGGTCATTCACTTCCTGATGTCCTCAAGCCTTGCCACTATTTACAAGGCCTAAGTTAGAAATGTCAGGGAATATTTTTTACTTTGCATGCAGCTCCAACACTCAAAAGGCCCAATACCACCCGTCAATGGAGCTCAGCACATTCAATATTCATTCCCTCCACTGTTGGCACACAATGGCTGTGGTACAAACTATTTACAAAATACACTGCAGTACCTCAAACTCATGACAACTCAAGGACAGTCTCTTCAGGTGGAGAGCATCACTAGGTTCAGCTTCTCCTCCAATTCGCACACTTGAAAATATATCACCACTTTTTCATTACTGCGAAGTCTAACTCTTGCTACTCCTTATCCAAAAGTACATTAGCAAAAGGACTGCAGTGGTTCAAGGAGGCAGCTAATAACTGCCTTCTGAAGGGCAGTAAAGGACAGGCAATAATGGTGGTCATGGCAGCAATGCCCAGATCCTTCCAAAAAATTAACAAAGCAAGAATCCATGAACTATAAGAGAAAGTGGGGGGGGGGGCGGGGGAAGCTTCAGTCAATACAAGAAGCTGGTTTCTGCTTTACATTTTTAGCACATTTCTCCACTTGATATCAGCTACTTTCTCCATAGACAGCTTCTTGGATTTTGGTTACTTCCCCTTCTCCCATGAAATAGGCTGAAAGAGCCACTCCAGATGGATGAATGCAGATAGGCGCAGCAGGCTACTGAATGTTGAGAGCCACACAAGTTTCAGCCACTGAATTCTGAAAATAAGTGTGTTACATGGTGTATGGGAGAGCAATAAAACAAAGAGTAAATCCAGACCTCCTGCTATTGAATGAACTCGGTGCACACCAGACTCAAGACCCCTGGGTCAGCTCCTCAGCTCACTGAATGATCAGACGTATAAGCTTTTTCCCAATTGAACTGTTTAACTTAGACGCCACTGTCAGAGTTATAGAGCACCCGAGCATGGAAACAAGCCCTTCAGCAAATCTAGTCCATGTCAAACTATTATTCTGCTTAGTCATATCGAGTTGCACCTAGACTGTAGCACTCCATAACCCTCCCCTCCATGATCAAAATTTCTCATAAATGTTGAAATCAAACCTGAAGCCGCAAAAAATATATTTAAAACATATTTGATGCGTACTTACTGGATCTGTTAACATTGTTCTCAGATGGGATGAAAGAGCGAGCACTGCCAGACTGTTAAAAACAATGCCATTTATCAGTGAGTACCAGTAGTCTTTGGGAGGCAGCAGCATTACAAAAGTCACCACAAAGTCAGCATATAAAACCAGAAGCCAAGTTATGACAGCGCAAATCATTCCACATCCATCTCGGATAAACCAGATCCGATCCACCGTCTCCACATTGGCAGGTGAGCATTCAAAGTCATCTTCGGAACTCAGCAAAGGATGATGCTCAACATCCCGGAATCGGTGCCCTGTTGACTGCATGATCTGTCAGTCTCATCTATTGAGAAAGAGATGTGTGAAATAAATGCCAGTACTTACTTACTTACTCAATGTCATACTTTAAAACAAAATTTTAAAAGATATGGATAATTTTAAACAGCATTTAGACTGGATAGCTGAACTCTTGCTTAAATCACAACTTCAGGAAAGATATATAACAGCTGCAAGTGACATCAAAATTTTTAAAAATAATATAGTAGGCAGTAGCTTTCTCACATCACCCTTATATGATTTCCTTATCACACTGCACTTTCACTTTAGTCACTAAACATAACAAACATAAAAATCTGTGGGAAAAATCTGTAGAAAGAGAAACAGACCCAATACCCCAACCCTCGTGCTAGGGCTGAGGAAGCGCCGCAGGAGCTCTACGGTGCCATCTGCGATCTTGAAGTCAGTCACCCCAATAGTGTATTCATTCACGTCAACTTAAAACAGTCCTGCCAAAGTTCTAGCAGCATGTCAACTCCACAACCAGTGCAGAGAATATATTAGAGCTGGTTTATACCAAAGTTTATGAAGCCTACAAGGCTGCCTCCTGCCCTCACCTTGGATTCTCAGACCACATATCCATTTTGCTAATCCCTGCATAGAGAGCACTGGTTAACCGAGTCAAGATAGTTTATAGGGAGATGAGGACCTGGTCAGAAGGTGCCACTTCAGCACTGAGGGATTACTTTGAAAGCAAGGAATGGAGCATATTCAAGGAAGCTGCTACTTATGATCATCACATCAACATTGATGAAAATGAAAGACTGTTAACTGGCTACATAGGAAAATGCATTGAGGACTTACTGTGGTTAAGCACTATACTGCCAGGACAAACCAGAAACCACGGTTGTCTGAAAGGTTCATGCACTACTCAGGGATGGGTATGCTGTGTTCTGATCAAGGGACTGGATGAATCCAAGGTTGGCAAGAGCTGCGCTCCCCCATGCAATCAGAAAGGCAAAGCACGAGTTCACACATAAAATACACAGACACCTTTGTGACATCACAGGCACGTAGCGCATGTGGCAAGGTAGACAAACCATAACAGATTACAAGTCTACCTTGCACATCAGCGACAGCAATACCTGCCTTCCTGACAGGCTGATTCAATGCATAATTTGACGCAATGAATGATGTGAAATTGGGGAACACTCCTCTCCCTTGAGGAACAGGAACCCTGTTTGGCCGCAGCTGAAGTGAGGAGGATCCTAGCCAGGGTAAACCCACACAAAGCTGCGGGGCCGGACAACATACCTAGACAGGTGCTGAGGGACTGTATGATCCAGCCAACAGAGCTATTAGCAAACATCTTCAATATCTCTTTAAAACAGTCCACTACCCCTGCAGGCTTCAAGACAGCCACCATCATTCTAGTGCCCAAGAAAGCTACAATAACTGGCCTAAACACTTACCACCTAGTGGCAATGACTTCAACAAACATGAAGTGCGTTGAGCAGCTGGTAGTGGATCATATAAAACCCCATCTTCCAGCTACATTGGACTCTTTTCAGTTTACCTACGACTCAAACCGCACCACTGATGATGCCATAGATTTGGCCTTCCACTCTGCCGTGTCCCACCTAGAAAATGATGCCTCATTTGCAGGGATATTGTTCATTGACTTCAGCTCAGCATTTAACACAATCATGCTTCAGAGGCTGGTGGGTAACATGTCCTCACTGGGACTCAATACCCCTCTTTGTAGTTGGATCTTGGACTTCTTGACAGAAAGACCTTCGTTAGTCCAATTTGGCAGCAACATCTCAAGTTCTATTATGCTGAGGACTGGAGACCCCCCCCTCCCCCGCCAACCCCCCCCATTCAGGGCTGTGTGCTCAGCCCTCTGCTATTCACACTGCTGACTCAGGAAGGCACAGGTCAACCATGCTCCATTACACATTAATGCCTGCCATAGAGAGAGTGAAGAGCACCGAGTTCCTAAGTGTGCATGTAATAGACAATCTAACCTGGACCCACAACACCTCCTTGACTTATCATTAGTCAATGAGGCACAGCAATATCTACAGTTTCTGAGGAGATTGAGGCGTGCAAGGGTCCCCATCCCCATTCTAATAACTTTCTACAGGTGCACCATTGAAAGTGTCCTGTCTGACTGCATCATTATGCGGTACGGAAGCTGCAAGCCATTGGACGGCAAAACCCTACAGAGGATAGTAAAAACTGCCGAGAGGAAGAT
Organism: Mobula birostris; assembly: GCF_030028105.1. NCBI lineage: Eukaryota > Metazoa > Chordata > Chondrichthyes > Myliobatiformes > Myliobatidae > Mobula > Mobula birostris. The sequence continues at coordinate 61,503,522 of NC_092384.1, forward strand.
TGGGGTCTTCCTTCCCCCTATTTGTAATATTTCCCTGGAAATGTTGTACATGAAGGGCCCGAAGCACTGTTGAGGATCCCTACCATCAGTTACATAATGTGACCCACTCCATCAGGTAGCAGGAACAGAAGCATTAGGACTAGGACTGTCAGACTGGGTAACAGCATCTTCCCTCAGGCTGAGAGACAAATGCATACCTTGCACCACTAAGGTCTCATCACCACGACAGCAAGCTGTTTACTGTACAGCATATTGTTTACCTGTGCTCTACAGACAATGCATTTTGAATTATAATTTATTAACTTATTTATAGCAATCTTTTATGCGTCGTGTGTGATATATATTTTGTGGGTGTACCTTCGTCTATAGGGAAGTCATTTCATTCGGTTGTATATATGTACAGTCAGATGACAATAAACTCAACATAAACCTCAGGTTAAAAGATACTCTTTTCAAAATTCTTTCCATAGATACTACCTTCCCTGCTGAGTATTTCTGCTATTTTTTGCTTTAGCTTCAGAGTTCCAATATCTGCAGTTTTCCAACTTTTATTGGTTCAAGTTTAAGGTACTTCTTAATCAATAGTTCACAAATACTTCATTTCCAAAATAGTGATCTTTGAATAACCCAAGATACTTGCAACTTTGGTGCTGGTGGACTGAGAATATTTCTCTGGACAGGATTATTTTTTTTATATGTGTACCTCAGCTCGCTTTCAATTCATATTTTACACGAACACAGTAAGGTAAAAGCGGAACTTCCCAGTGGCCAAACAATTTAACACCAATTCCAATTCTGACATGTCAATGCATGGCCACCTCTAGTGCTGAGATAAAACACCTCAGGGTTGGTGGGGGGGGGGGGGGCGGGGGGCGGGGGGCGGGGTTGAGCAACATCTTATATTCCGTCTGGTTAGCCACCAACCTCATGGCATGAATACTGATTTCCCCTCCCGGTATTTTTTCCCCCTTCCCCTCGTCTTCTTTGATTCCCCACTCAGGCCTTTTACATCTTCACACCTGCCTATCACTTCCCCCTGACTCCTCTCCTCCTTCCCTTTCTTTTATGGTCCAGTCTCCTCTCCTATCTGATTCCACCTTCTCCAGTCCTTGACCTTTCCCACTCACCTGTCTTCACCTATCTCCTTCCTCTAACCCCATCATTTTAATCTGGTGTCTTTCCCCTTCTTTTTCAGTTCTAAAGAAGGGTCCTGGCCTGAAACGTAGACTTTATTCATTTCTATAGATGCTGCCCGACCTGCTGAGTGCCCCCAGCATTTTGTGTGTATTGCATTGGATTTCCAGCATCTGTAGATTTTTTAATAAATATCCCAGTTAACCAGTCAAGTTGAAAGGAAGAGTGGGAAGAGACGTCACAGCAAATGGATGGGCAACGCATTTGACGCAATGGAAAAGGAAAACCCAGCCTCCTAATAATTTCTCAGGTTCACATCTAGTGAGTATTAAAACTTACTTAAAAAAGAGCATTGGTGAAAAAAGCGCATGTATACTCTTACACTCTTATCCTCTTTCTAAATATGTTTCCATTTGTACTAGACATAAAAACCAAAACCCAACTTTTACTTATAGTTTAAGAATATTAAACTATAAAGAAATGGTAAAAATGAGGGTTTTCAAGATGGCGGCGCAGTGAAAGGTCTGCTTGCTGAACTCAGCACCACAACACTAATAATTTCACATATAAATCTATCTGTTCCAACTTATTTTTAAAATGCCCAAGTGTCCGATTTAATGACATGAACTTTTTTTGAGCTGCTTCAACACCATGCCATCGAAAGGTACTAAAAAGGCGGCCAGGATGGACTGCACGGACCGCTCTCCCGGGACTGTGGAGCTTGCTACTGCTTGCTATGCTAACATGTTGGACCCTGCTTTTCGTCAAGTAGTTCAGGAAGTTACGGAGAACATATCCAAAATGATGGATATTCCCCAGTAGTCTATCGATGCTCTGGAAAGCCACTAAGGCCTATGCAAGGGGATAATTATCTCCTCCTCTACTAGTAAGAAGCGACAAGCTGCGGAACAGCAGTGCCTAGTGGAAGCAAGGCTTGCGGCAGCTGAAAAGGATTATATTAATAAGCCTTCTGCAGCCAAGTTACAGAATATCACAGCCTTACGCTGTACACTAAATTCTTTACTTACACAAGCAGCCAAAAGAAAACTAACATTTGCTAAACAACGATTGTTTGAACATGGTGAAAAACCAGGTAGGTATTTAGCTTATTTAGCTAGAAAGAAAAATGACTATTGTTTTGATTAGGGATGGGACAGGAGCCCTCACCAGTAATTCTAAAATAATTAATGTTGTGTTTAAGAATTTTTATTCTAAATTGTATCAATCTGAGCAACGTAATGATGAATTTTTCAGAAATTTAGATCTCCTAGGCATTTCTTCTGAACAAGAGTCCCTTCTCAATGCTCTGTTATCTATACATGAGACAGCTCCAACGTGGGAAGGCCCCTGGTCCTGATGGACTCACTAGTGAATTCTATAAAGAGTTCACAGGGTTATTATCAGCGTCTATGCTAAACATGTTCTATCATGCATTGAATTGTGATCTCCTCCCACCATCATTGAAAGAAGCTAGTATCTCCCTAATAAGAAAGGATAGAGCCCTGAAGATTGTGCCTCCTACAGTCCTATTTCATTGTTAAATGTTAACTTTAAAATCTTATCTAAAACCTTAGTGTCGCGATTAGAAACTGTTACCTTTCATCATAAAAGAGGATTAAACGGGTTTTGTAAAAGGCCGTAGATCATCTAACAATATCAGAAGATTACTTGATGTGATTCAGGCCTGTCAGCAACAGGCAGTGGATGACTTGGTGGTTTCCTTAGATGCAGAAAAGGCCTTTGATCGCGTTGCATGGCCGTATCTTTTTTTCACTTTAGAACGATTTGGTTTGGGCAATAATTTTGTCAAGTGGGTGAAAGTTATTTATAATGACCCTTTGGCTGCGATTCTCACTAATGGTATTAGGTCGGATAATTTTAGTATTCTGAGGGGCAGCCAGCAGGGCTGCCCTTTATCACCACTACTTTTCACACTAGTGATCGAGCCATTGGCTGAGGCTATTTGGCGAGATCCCAAAATATCTGCTCCAGACATAGGACTAAAGTCACATAAAATTACATTGTATGCTGATGATGTTCTAATTTTCTTATCAAATCCTGCTATATCAGTGCATCAATTCATTTAGCACCTTTAGTGGATGCATTAGTGATAATTAGTGATAATTTTTCAAAACTCGTTAGATTCTGGACTAGTTCCTGAGGATTGGAGGGTGGCTAATGTAACTCCACTTTTTAAAAAAGGAGGGAGAGAGAAACCGGGGAATTATAGACCGGTTAGCCTAACGTCGGTGGTGGGGAAACTGCTGGAGTCAGTTATCAAGGATGTGATAACAGCACATTTGGAAAGTGGTGAAATGATCGGACAAAGTCAGCATGGATTTGTGAAAGGAAAATCATGTCTGACGAATCTCATAGAATTTTTTGAGGATGTAACTAGTAGAGTGGATAGGGGAGAACCAGTGGATGTGGTATATTTGGATTTTCAGAAGGCTTTTGACAAGGTCCCACATAGGAGATTAGTGTGCAAACTTAAAGCACACGGCATTGGGGGTAAGGTATTGGTGTGGGTGGAGAGTTGGTTAGCAGACAGGAAGCAAAGAGTGGGAATAAACAGGACCTTTTCAGAATGGCAGGCGGTGACTAGTGGGGTACCGCAAGGCTCAGTGCTGGGATCCCAGTTGTTTACAATATAGATTAATGACTTGGATGAGGGAATTAAATGCAGCATCTCCAAGTTTGCGGATGACACGAAGCTGGGTGGCAGTGTTAGCTGTGAGGAGGATGCTAAGAGGATGCAGGGTGACTTGGATAGGTTGGGTGTGAGTGGGCAAATTCATGGCAGATGCAATTTAATGTGGATAAATGTGAAGTTATCCACTTTGGTGGCAAAAATAGGAAAACAGATTATTATCTGAATGGTGGCCGATTAGGAAAAGGGGAGGTGCAACGTGACCTGGGTGTCATTATACACCAGTCATTGAAAGTGGGCATGCAGGTACAGCAGGTGGTGAAAAAGGCGAATGGTATGCTGGCATTTATAGCAAGAGGATTTGAGTACAGGAGCAGGGAGGTACTACTGCAGTTGTACAAGGCCTTGGTGAGACCGCACCTGGAGTACTGTGTGCAGTTTTGGTCCCCTAATCTGAGGAAAGACATCCTTGCCATAGAGGGAGTACAGAGAAGGTTCACCAGATTGATTCCTGGGATGGCAGGACTTTCATATGAAGAAAGAATGGATGAACTGGGCTTGTACTCGTTGGAATTTAGAAGATTGAGGGGGGATCTGATTGAAACGTATAAGATCCTAAAGGGATTGGACAGGCTAGATGCAGGAAGATTGTTCCCGATGTTGGGGAAGTCCAGAACGAGGGGTCACAGTTTGAGGATAGAGGGGAAGCCTTTTAGGACTGAGATTAGGAAAAACTTCTTCACACAGAGAGTGGTGAATCTGTGGAATTCTCTGCCACAGGAAACAGTTGAGGCCAGTTCATTGGCTATATTTAAGAGGGAGTTAGATATGGCCCTTGTGGCTACGGGGGTCAGGGGGTATGGAGGGAAGGCTGGGGCGGTGTTCTGAGTTGGATGATCATAATAAATGGCGGTGCAGGCTCGAAGGGCCGAATGGCCTACTCCTGCACCTATTTTCTATGTTTCTATGTTTCTATGTTTTCAGGTTATAAAATCAACTTTACTAAATCAGAGGCTATGCTTCTGGGGAATCTGCAGCAGGTACCTGACACTTAGGGTGTTTTCCCCTTTAAATGGTCACAGACAGATTTCGTTTACTTAAGCATATTTATCACACCTACTAACTTTACACAGTTATTTGACAAAATCAGTCAGGATCTTCAGCGATGGAGCACTCTTCCCATTTCTTGGCTTGGCTGAATATCCTTGCTCAAAATGAACCATCTTCCTCGTCTGCTCTACTCAATATGAATGATTCCAGTCATTTTTACCCAACAAATACTTAAAAAAAAATAAATGGCTGCTTTGTTGGAACAAAAAAATATCCTGTATTAAAATGTCTAAGTTACAGCTTCCCAGTAGTCCAGGGGGTCTGGATTTCCCAGACATCAAAAAATATCAATTAAGTTCCTTTTTATCTTATATGGTTGTCTGGGTTTGCAGGGGCCCCTCCTCAATTTGGCTAGACATTGAAGCTTCACAAGCAAATGCCCTCTTATTAATTTGCTTTTCCTCAATAAGATGAAACTAGTTAAGGAATATTGTCGCAATCCAATAACAATTAATACAGTCACGGCTTGGAGGGCGGTGCAGTGAAAATATCACCCTTCACTCCAGTAACCAGCAGTCTAGATTTTCAGCCTGGCATAATGGATTCTGGATTTAAACTTTGGATTTCTAAGGGTATTTTCCATCTAGGAGATTTGTTTGATGAAGGAACGATGATGTCTTTTAGTCAAATAGTAGTGAAATTTAACATACCCAAAAAGGATCGTTTTCACTTCTTTCAGATAAGAGATTATATACAGAAAAAAATCATTGTTAACTGATTTCTATAGTTCTGACATAGAAAAGAGGGTGCTTCGTTCCAAGGGTGAAGTCTCCATCAGTACTTTTTACAACATCCTGGGGGAATGTTCTTGTGGAGAGGCTGAGCAGCTGGGAAAGGTCTGGGAGGAAGAGTTGGGCGTAGAAATTACAGCTGAAGCATGGGAAGACATCTATGATAATGCAAAGAAAATTTCAGTTTGTAATAGAACTAAAGCACTGCAACTCAAAATTCTGCATAAGTCCATCTGACTCCAGATCATCTTTCGAAATTTAAGACGGGGGTTTCTCCAATGTGTTCTAAATGTAAAGTAAATACTGTAACTTTTACCCACTGTTTTTGGACTTGTTCCAAGCTTCAGGCATACTGGAGTGATATTTTGGGTGAAATGGAAAAGATTCTGAAGATGGAGCTTGAACTGGACCCAGTGTTTTATCTCTTAGGTTTACCCAGCAGTCGTATTCTTAATGCACATCAGAAAGAACTTTTTAACATCCTGACCTTTTGTGTGAGGAAGAACATTTTACTTCGTTGGATATCCGATAAGTCCCCTGGACTTTTTGGTTGGCGTAAATTAATCATGGAATGCATTCCTTTGGACTTTATGACATATATGGTACACTCAAAAACAAATAGTTTCATAAAACATGGCAACCTTTTCTGCAATATGTAGATGTAAACCTGTCTGCTATATCAATAAGGGCTTTTGTATAGGATGTTGGGGTGACGTCTATATTTTGATGGAAGTGTTCTGATAGCTGATATCTGTGAGGGGAAGAAATGTAAATGTATGTGTAAATTGGAAGTTTTGTTATGCTGAGCAAAAAAAAATTAAAAAAGATAAAAAAAGAAACGGTAAAAATGACGGTTCAAATCTTCCATTTGGCATACTTAAAGAATAGATTAATCTATTCTAAATCCAGTATTTACATTAGGGACATGTTTGGTGAACATTGCATGCACCATGGTCCTTAACATTACATCCATGTGTATTTTAATACATCCTAAACTTCATAATGTTGATATATTTGGATAATGTTTCTGATTTAATACTCACCAGTTGTGTGTTGCACAGATATGCTAGTCATGCCTATCCATTAACTTTATTCAATAGTTCTATATTGGAAAAGACTGGTATGTAAATTTAGTTATTAACTTTGTTCCTGCTGTTTGGCAAGTACAACCAGAAATAACAACTTACCTAAAAGTTTCAAGTTTTTCCATTAAGTTGCTTCCAATCAAACTGCTTTATTAAATTAGTCGGAAACCTGCAAAAAACATAAGTGGCGACTGTCATTCAATCATAAACATTCATTCTTTAATGTTGGCTAAAATAGCTGGAGTTTAGAAGAATGAGAGGGGATCTCATTGAAACCTATCGAATATTGAAAGGCCCAGATAGAGTAGCTGTGGAGAAATTGTTTCCTATAATGTTGGAAGACCAGGACCAGAAGGACCAGCCTCAGAACAGAGGGATGTCCCTTTAGATCAGAAAAGAGAAGGACTTTCTTTAGCCACAGGGTGATGAATCTGTGGAATTCATTGCTGCAGATCGCAGTGGAGCCTAATATTCTGTATATTTAAAGTGGAAGTTGACAGGTTCTTGATGAGACAGGGTATAAAAGGTTATGGGGAGAAAGCAGGAGAATGGAGTTGGGACGAATAATAAATCAGCCATGATGGAACTGTAGAGTAGATTCAATGGGCCGAATGGCCTAATTCTGCTTCTATGTCTTATGGTCCAAGTTTTGTACATTTATTCTGCAAAATGGCAAACATGGTGGTAATATTAAATAATATTGTGGGCATCCGATTAAGGGTATAGGAAAAGTGATAATACTGATCAGGAAAAGTAATTGTTGCTTATATTGTTTGAGCAGATAAACATTTATTTAAAAATCACTGCTATAAACAGCAGTTTTAAATGGCAGTTTCCATTTTCAAGTTCCAAGACAAGGGAAGTGTCGGTAGAAAAAACTTAGCCCGAAATGTTATCTCTATTTCTCTCCCACAGATATATTTTCCCCAATTTGACACTGAAGCTGACCACAACATACAGATATTATCAAACCACATCTCATATTTTTTGCCATCAGATTGTTCAGTTTAGTTCTTTCTGTTGACAACATGCAGTTGCCTCAACTTAAAACTATAATTTGAGCTCTTGCATCTATGTTAAGCCTGACAGATTATCTTAAATCTCATTTCCTTTCAGTTGACAAAGATTAGCAGTCACTGGTAAAATTTATTTTGTCACAGATAAAACTAGTTGTTTTAATTCTGCTACGAGATAGTTTAAACTGATGCAAACTGCATTCTTTCTCATGGGTTGAAATCAAGTCCTCTGCAGAAGCAGAGGGTAAGGCTCTCAACCTGCCTCAGTTTCCACATATCTGCAAAATCTAACTGAATAAATATCATTGCAGACTTCAGGTTGACAGCCACATGGAGTAGTCGCAGAGAACCAGCGCTCCCTCCCTTTTATTTCCACACTCCTTCTTCCCCCTTTTCTCATACCAAACTGTTGGACTTTTTGCTCTCCCCCTACTCGCGACTATGCTCATTTCACGATGACCTCAAAGAGTACTAAATCCGGGAAAAAAGACGATTCGGTGGCCTGCGACTATGCTCACTTCACAATGACCTCAAAGGGTACAAAATCTGAAAAAAAAGACGATTCAGCGGCTGGCTTGACAGTTGAGGCTATCTCCACGCTGCTAGACCAACACCATGAGGCGTTAGTGGCCGAATTTAAATCTTTTTTCAGTCTGCTGGAAATGAAACTCGACCAAATCCAATGCAAAGTGGAGGACCATGGCCAACGCCCACTCTCTCTCGTGCTCGCTATGGACGACCTGAGCCAGCGCGTAAGTGAGCTGGAAAACATCTGCTCTAGCTTACGTGAAAACAATATAAAGCTAATGGCTAAAGTTACTGACTTGGAGGGCTGGAGCAGACGGTGGAACCTATGCATCCTAGGCCTGCCGGAATCTATTGAAGGCGGGCGTCCTACTGAATTTTTTTCCAGTCTGCCTTGTGAGAACTTCGGGAAGGAGATGCTCCCATCCCCGTTCACTAGCAGCTAAACCAGCCCCAGGACAGAGACCGCGCCTGGTCATTCTTCACCTGCAGCGCTACCAGATTAAAGATCTCCTGGTTAGAGAGGCCCGGCAGAGAGGAAAGCTAGAATACCACGGCCAGCAGATTCCGGTTGTGGAGGACTACTCTCCCGAAGGTTTGAGCCTGCGAGCCGAGTATAGAGAAGTAATGATGGAGCTATACAACCGAGGGTTCAGGCCTTCCCTACTATACCCTGCACGGCTCTGTATCACACTACCCAGCAGTGACAAGAGGTGGCTACGCTCGGTAGATGAAGCACGGAAATGCATCGACAGCCTCCCCACTACACCGAATTCTTCATAAAATACTTTTCTCCCATACCCTCTGCCAGGTAACGTTAGCAGTGCTTGGATAGCGAGGTCTGGTCTGGCTTGGCCGGGTTAGGTACTGACTACTACAATGGGGGAATAATATTCATTCAGACTGCTCTGTTGAGAGAGTATTTCCTTTTACCTTCAATTCAGTGAACCCTACAACCTTCCATGGGAGGAGCACTGGGTAAAGTTGGTTTATTTTCTTATTTTTTCTTCAAATATCAGTTTATATTTCTGTTTTATGGTTCATTTTTCAGAGCGATGTTTAATAAACCTTGGGGGAATTGTTTTATCTCTCACTAAGCACAAGGTCAGTTTAGGAGTATGGAATGCTTACTGTTTCCTTTAAATATCAATAACAGAGTTGAAGATGACGCTACGAGTGACAGGAAGTTGTACTGTTGGATGACTATTGTTCTTAAGAGCTTGCCGCTACGCTCTCTGGCAGCTATCTTGTTGTGGGTTGGAGGGGTGGGGGGAGGGTACTCCAATGCCGGTACTGTTTTAAGAACCCTTAGAAGTCCTTGCTATACAGGATTTATTTCTGCCCTGTTTCTCTGTTTTACATTTTGCCTCAGAGCTGATACTCGAAATCTTGACACCGCTTATTCTTATCAACCTGTATCTCTTTTAAAGGAGAATGGTTAGTCCATTAAATTTGCAAACTGGAATGTCAAGGGGCTGAATCACCCTGTTAAAAGAAGGAAAGTGTTCTCACATCTCAAACAGTTTAATACAGCAATTGCATTTCTACAAGAAACACACATTCGCAATTCTGACAATTCCCGTCTTATGTCACGATGGGCGGGGCAGCACTTCCACTCCACTTTTCAGGCTAAAGCCGGGGGGGGGGGGGGTCTCAATTCTCATAAATCAAAATGTTCCCTTTGAGCTCCACAATACAATATCAGATACAAACGGCCGTTTTGTCATTGTTTCGGGGAAATTATATAATACATTGGCTAACATATATGCTCCTAACTCGGATGATGTGGACTTCTTTGAACGTTTTTTCTCTGCACTGCCTGATCTGAGTTCATACTCTCTCATACTAGGTGGAGACTTCAACTGTTAGTTAGATCCAGTGCTGGATCGATCGTCTCCTATTCCCAGAGTACTAAGCAAATCTGCCTCATTAATTCAGTCCTTCTTCTCCAACTATGGCATCTCTGATGTATAGCGCTTTCTCCACCCAAATAATCATCTCACACGTCCATTATGCCTTTTCTAGAATTGATTACTTTCTAGTCGATAGCCAGCTGATTCCTGTGTTTATCAGAGTATAGTGATATCAGACCATGCTACTGTTGTCCTGTCTATAATTCTTCCTGGCCTTCCTCAAATAACTAAGCATTGGCGTTTTAATTAGATCTTACTGTCAGATAATCATTTTGTAAAATTTATGGAGGACCAGATACATCCTATCCTCGTTATATGCAAGGGATATGTTCCTTGAAGTTGATGCATAATGTGAATAGTTATTTAAATGGAGAAAATAGGGATGCGTTCCAGAGGGCTTCCTAAATATGTTTTATCTATAATTTATTCACATTTTCATACCAATATGACGCAAAAGCAGTACGACAAGACAATATTTGTATTATGTTTAATCAATTTAAAGTAATATTCAATGTAATAAATCATAGAAAGTTAACATCCTCTGGTGTACAGTACTCATCAACAGTGGCAGGTGTGTTCGCTCCGGGAGATGAGTGGTTGTTGTGGTGCTGGGCAGCTTTACACAGATAAGGTGGATGGTTGTGGTCGTCAGGATCATATCAAGCATAGCAAGGGGTGAAGGAAGACTCACAGAAATCTTAGAACTCCCGGCAACAGAAGATTACAGCGATTTGAATAAAGTGGTGAGGGTTGTTTGCTTGGCAGCATTTTGTTTTTCAGCATAAATTTGCTTGTAGGGAAGAAGGGTTGATGGCAGGGAACAACTGAAATGCTGACTCTGTTCTAAACTTGGGTCCATGTCCATCGCCATTTGTGCCAAGTATTCCGACTTCCACCATTCCCTCACCGTTGGTAAACTCCCGGGATTTTCAAAATCGTCTGTTGCTTGCAGCATCTGAGAGATAGTTCGCCATAAAAAAAAATAGGTACGCCTTGAATGTGGATCACACCGGTCCAGTGGTTGAATCAGCGATGTTGTGTTAGGCAGCAGGAAACGCACTGTTATGTTAGAATGAATGCTGTCCAAATGTTTACGATGGGCTGGTGCATTGTCAAGCAACAAAAGAACTTTAAAGGCAAGATTCTGTTCCTGGCAGTAGTGTCCCAGAGCTGTGTTACCGTCAGCTGATGCCGCGCTGTTTATAATTTCCAACTTTTTTTCAACTATTAAAGCGGTTCCCTGCTGCTTGGCTGACGGCCCAAGACATGACATCGGATGCTTAGGGGGCATAGTTAAATATTTCAAGCACAAAATCACTGCACCGTAGGTAAAACCAACAAAAGTTTCAGATCACGCATCCACACCTTGCCAAAACCAATGCGAGAGTGGCGGGAGTGAAACTGAGGCACGCGCACCTGACTTGTATTGGCAGCAAAGCGATGCTTCTCATCCCAACAGTGAGACTGAGGTGTGCGCACGTGACTTGTATTGGCGGGAAGGCAGTGCTCCTCGCATAACTGTGAATTTTGGACACATATAACAAGCGTTGGTAGAAATAGGTTATTGCATAACTGTGAATCTGCATAATCTGAAGACGCATATAACGAGGATAGGGTGCAACCGTTTTCCTTAATACCAATATGTCACTCCTCAAGCCTGGTTGTTTGGGACGCTTTGAAAGCATACCTCAGGGGTCAAATAATTTCCTATACTGCGAACGTGAAAAGAAAGACCCATAAAGAACGACTAGATCTGGCCAATCAAATTAAAAAAATAGTCCAACAAAATGCTCAAATTAAAAATCCGAAGCTGTACAAAAAACGAGTGGAACTCCAAACTAAATTTGATCTTATTTCCACTCACCCAATTGAACGCCTACTATTGAAGAGCAAGAGCTGGTTCAATATCCATAGTGACAAATCTGGTAAATTTTTAGCCAACCAATTAAGGTGCCTCAAAGCCAAACAACACATTACAAAAATTCGAATGGAAAATGGAAGCATCAACTCGAATCATTCTGAAATTAATGACACATTCAGGAATTTTTACTCCCGACTTTACACTTCTGAATCCCCAAATGATAACATTTCGGTCCAGAATTTTTTAAACAGCTTAAATATCCCCACACTTTCTCCTGATCTCAAAATGAGACCGAATGAATGAGCCAATATCATTAGAGGAAATATCCTCAGCCATCTCGTTGCAGCAGATTAGTAAATCTCCAGGACCCGATGGGTTCCTTGTAGAATTCTTTAAATCATTTTCGTCACTGCTCTTACCTCAATTAACCTTGGTTCTATCAAGGTAAACTGCCAGCATCATTTAATGAGGCATGCATCATTCTTCTATCGAAGAGAGGCAAAGATCCAACAGAGTGCTCCTCACACAGGCCAATCTTTCTGTTAAGTGTCCATGTCAAAATCTTAGCTAAAGTTTTGGCCCATAGACTGGAGAACATCCTACCCTCAATTATTTCTAAAGACCAAATCCGTTTTGTCAAAAACCACCTCCCCTTTTTTTTAAACATATGCTGTCTATTAAATATTTTATATTCACCTTCAGTTGGGATCCCTGAATGTGTCATCTCCTATGACGCAGAGAAAGCATTTGACCGCGTAGAATGGAATTACCTCTTTGCTGTTTTAGAAAAAGTTGATTTTGGACCAAGTTTTATCAAGTGGATTTAGCTGTTATATTCGCATCCCACCGCCTCTGTTTTAACCAACTCTCAGCAATCCCAAACTTTCATCCTCAAACGTGGAACCCGCCAAGGATGCCCTTTAAGCCCTTTACTTTGGCCATTGCATTCCACAGTTGTACGGATCTGACGGGGATTTGGAGGGAGGGAGTTGAGCACAAAGTCTCTCTTTATGCTGACGATCTCTTACTTTTTATATCAAACCCGATCACCTCCTTACCCCCCATGTTCTCACTCATTAACAAATTTAGCCAGTTTTCAGGATACAATCTTAATTTACATAAGAATGAACTTCTTCCAATAAATGGAGAAGCATAAGCATCAGAGTTCCACAACCTCCTTTTTGAGGCAGTGAATAACCAATTTACTTACCTTGGCGTCACAGTAACAAGGAAACATAAGCGTCTTTTTGGAGAAAATTTCATTAATTTGTTAAATCATTCAAAACAGAGCCTAGCACAGTGGTCACCCCTGTCTATGTCCCTAATGGGCCAAATTAATGTTGTCATAATGAACATCCTTCCTAAATTCTTACACCTTTTTCAATCCATACCAATTTTCATTCCTAAAGCCTTCTTTGACTCACTAGACTCAGTCATATCGTCCTGCTTAATGAAGGGCAAGTGTCCCCGACTGAATAAAGTCCATCTTCAAAAATCTAAAAGTGTTGTGGGCATGGCTTTGCACAATTTCTGCTTATATTACTGGGCAGCTAACATACGCTGTCTGATCTTTTGGTCTCATTTTTACACCCAACCTGACTGCGCAATATGGGTGGCAATGGAGCTGAACTCTTATTAAGAATTTCTCCATCTCCGCACTTCTTGGATCCAAACTCCCTTTCCTTATGCCTAAACCAATTGTTAATCCTGTTGTGAGGCACACCCTGAGAGTATGGGCTCAGTTCAGAAAGCATAGTAGTCTCCATGGCTTCTCTCTTTCAGATGATTATACTATATAATCATCTCTTCCAGCCTTCTATACATGATCCAACATTTCAAGACTGGTACAGAAAGGGCATCAGGTGCTTTAAAGATCTTTTTATAGACAACTGCTTTGCATCATTTGAACAACCATCTGCAAAGGTTAACCTACCCAACACTCAATTGTTCAAATATTTGCAAATTAGACATTTTATCAGCCCTTTGATATCAAACTTCCCTGAGGCACCTGACACAAACATCAGTGATACGTTTCTCTGCATGAATCCATTGCGCAAAGGTCTAATATCTACTATTTGCAACAAGCTAGCCATCCTGAGGCCAGACCGCTCTCCCCCACCCCCCGACAAAACTAAAACTCCTGGGAGCAAGATTTAAATTTCTCACTGTCAGAAGATGTATGGGATTCAGTTCTTAAGTTAGTTAACTCAACCTCTATATGTGCCCGCTACTGCTTGCTACAGTTCAAGGTCGTACATAGCTAAAGCTAAATTATCTCACATTTACCCAGATGTTAATCCCTGCTGCGACAAATGCAAAAGGGGCAAGGCTTCCCTTATTCACGTGTACTGAACATGCCCTAGCTTAGAAAAATACTGGAAAGTTGTTTTCCAAACTCTATCCCAAATACTTAATTATAATTTGGAACCTAACCTTTTGATTGCTCTTTTTGGCATCTTCGGAGAGGGGGACATGCACCTAAGTCCGACCAAATGTCACACACTGTCTTTTGCCTCTCTTTTAGCCAGGCGCGCAGTCTTGCTCAGGTGGGGGGATGCCGCCCCGCCCACCCACGCTCAGTGGCTCAGGGACATCATGTCCAGTCTACACCTTGAGAAGATCCATTACTCAGTTCTCAATTCGGACATAAAGTTCCAAAAGGTATAGGGACCCTTCCTTGAAGATTTTCAGAATTCCCAGCCAAACTAAAGGTCCATCCTTTCTTGCTTTTCCTCTGCACATAAATCCATGACTTCCAGCATTTACCGGTAAAATTCTACGGACCCAGACTTGTAAACATACAACAGTCTATGTATTAGGAAAATACACCCTCTCTATACCAATGCAGCTCTGTGGGGACAAAGGTTCTGTCTAACCCTTTTTGCTAATGCAACAATGGCTTGGAGTTGGGGATTGGGAGGGGTGGGTCGGGGCAGGGAGGCAACCAAAGCATGATTGTACTATGGGTGCATCTCTTTCATAGATGTGAATTGTACATTTGATACATTTGTTATGAACTGCGCAAACCTTCTTTATACTATGCTGTCTTTATTTAAAAAAAACAATAAAAATATTTGAAATAAAAAAATAAACATCATTGCAATGAAAATATCAATAATGATACAATTGTGAAATCACTGATCATGCAAAGTCATTCTGATTTTAATTATCTACTGATAAAAAGACTTGCAATTAGATTTTAGGTCCCATGAAAATATATCTTGTAGAAAATTCAGTATTGTGCTTTGTATTAACTAGAAAACACTCCCTAATGGCTAGCTCCATAAAATGAACAAAACATTTAACTTCAGTTCACCATTAATAGCTATTTCTTTCACGGTGAGTGTCGCTGTCTGCTCTTTAGCTCATCTCTGGTGGAAGGATCGCCTATCCAATTATTACCCCTTGATTCGACTACTCTCAAGTACCACTGACTGACCCTCCAAACTCTATTGTGTGTCCAAACATGCACCATTTATCCACCTAGTCTGTGCATAGTGATCTGCATACATTAATCTTAAAATGTCCTCCTTGTTCTCAAATTCTCCACACTGTCGTCCTTTTCTAATCTTGGAATCACTTCAGGCCCTAGAAACCTGCACAAGATGGCCTCTTGACTAGTACAAAATAGGAATTTCACTCCCTAAATGTCTCTTCTTGACTGAGCTTTAGCCATCTGTCATATTATTTCCTTAAATCACCCATTGCCAAATTTTGGTTTGATAACAGTTCTGCAAAGTGGCTCAGGCCATTTTACTTAATTAATGGCACAAAATAAATACTTATTATAGTTCAGTTTTATACTCTTGTTAAAAGTGCCTATGAATACATTAGAAAACACTGAAAATGCTAACTCAAACTGCTTTTTTATTCCTGTCAAATTTCAGTAAATTGCATGAAATCTAAATATTCGGGCAATGGAAAAAAATTGTAAATGATTAATTATCCATTCAGAGCAGAAAGTATTATTGACTTTCCTTTTCTTTGTGGTTTGAGTGCATACGCCAACCCCGATCCAATCTATCATTTCCCTCATTTAAAGAAATCAGTAATGTTCTTTAATCTCATTACACTAAGGTTTCAGGATGACAAAGATGAAAGCTGTATCTCTTATAGATTTCTTTCTTTACCCGTACATAACAATATTTGTAATACAACTGAAATATTGCCTAGAATAAAAATAACTACTCATGAACAATATTCAGTTTAAATACAATACACATTGATGGTCTTTTCAGACTAAATTGCATCTCGTATAGCATTAATACCCAATACTAAAACCTTTTAATATTATAAAACTAATGTTTTTGGCCCTTTAGCCAACAAAACAAGAGATATGCCACTGTGTCTATGTAATTAGGAACACATCCACGATAATAGTTAAATTTTTAATTTGAGAAAACAGCTGATGGAACAGTTGGCTCCAAGTCAAGTGTTGAGATTAGAAAATAAAATGCAAATGTTGGTTGCCTAGAGTCTTTTTAGAGTTTAAAGTTACACTGAAGCCAGGAAAAAAGATGACTGGATGCAAAGCAGCCTCTTAGGATCAAAGAAGCACTACTTTTTTTGTATGTTCAGTCCAAATGAAGGTCTTGACCAGAAACATCAACTGCCCATTTCTCTCCATTAATGCTGCCTAACACACTGACTTCCTCCAGCAATTTTTGTATTGTTCCAGATTCCAGCTGCTACAGTCTTTTGTGTCTCCATGGTTTCTACAGCATCTTATCTGACAGTAGTTGCAGCAAAAGCTAGATAAAATAAGTTATTATAGGTGCTCAAATGTGGGTGGAGTTAGGGTAAATGAGGTGTTCAAATTAACTGCCTCTTTGTCCCTAATGCACACATACTTCTTCGCTCTATGTGAAATATTGGGTGAATAGACTGGAAATAACCTTCATGGTGTGTACGTCAAACATGTGCCCTGACTGTTAGTGTTACAAATCATCGGAATTTTCTCCATCCAGCACAGAATTCTTGCTGGACTTCTCGATTCAGCTGTCTGTAGGATGGCTACTCTTTCCACAATCCAAAAGCCAAATGACTCACATTTGTAGTTGATTAATTCCTTAGATTCTTGGTTATTCTCATCTAACTAGTCTTGGTTCCTTTTGGTGGAGAGACAAAGAGTCCCCCCACAGGAGACAAATATGGATTTCAAGCTATGAACACCGGCTGAAAGTCAACAGGCTGATTGCCTGAGAAGCGTTGCCTTTATAAAGTCCTTGAGAACTTTGATCTTCCTGCAACAATTTTTTGTTAAAGCTGATGTTCTGGGGTCAGGAAAGTGGATATGAAGGCATGGATTGGGTAGAAGTTGGTCTAATCAGAGGTGTTTATTATGGCACGGAGCTGGCATAAAGCTGAAGAGCCAAATAAGAAAGAGTATCTGATTCCTTAGTTCAATATCATCCCTGGACTCTCAGCAGAATCCAGCTGCAGAGCAGGTGGTCAGATGTGGTAGCATTTAACCTCTTAACTTACCCCCAACTTCAGGAAATCTGTGAAACGGGTAAACTGCAAGGGATACAACGTAGACAATTCTCCATTAAACTATGGACAAAAGGCTAATACATTTTAGAGTACTTTTAAGAAAATCCTTCAGGGAAGTAAATCTACCATCATTAACTAATTTGGCTTGAATCTGATGGATCTGTCCATTAATGAGGTTAACTTTCATTGCGCCTTGACACTTTGATGTTCCTAAAGCAAAACACGCCATTAGTCAGATGCCATGCATCAATCTGTCTGTTCTGCAACTGGATTCATCAGGTCTGGTGGCAGAGCAGTGACTTACTTAAGGAAGTCCAGATATACATTTCAGCTTTATGCCAGGAAGATTTGGCATATGAACAGCCTTTCGAAAAGGGTAATTATATGTTGGTACTTTAATGTTTGAATATATAGCTCATTAATACTTTAGCAAGCTTTTTCCAATTGTACTTGACTACAATATATCTAACTACACCAAACATTTAAAAATTGTTGAGAATAAAGCATCAACTTTAATTAGCATATACACTGACATGTATTATGAATTTGCTGTGGTGTACTGGTCACAGCGCGGCATGCAACAAAAAAAGATATTCAACAGTTATAAAGAATAAAGATTAAATAAAAAGTAAAGTTAGAGCTTAAAGGATGGACGTAGAATAAAATGTGCACAAACACAAGTACCAGCATGTACTTACAATGTAAACAGCATTATAAAAAGTGGTTTAAAGTGTCTACAGTGCACTGTCATGACAGGGAAACTTTTATGATTAGATCAACTGCCTAGGGGAAGAAACTTTTAAGATGGTGTGATGTTTTTGCTTTAATAGCCCTATAGTGCTTTCCAGAAGGGAGCTATAAAAAGTCTATGAGGAGAGATGAGCAGGGGATACCAGCCAAAGCTCACTCACTACTTGGATTCTGCTCCACCTTGTTGTTATCAGTGTGGCATGCTCAACTAGCTTTGAGAAGAGCAATGCCACAGTTGATTCATTTTAGGAAAGTCCAAATTTGTTTATTCCATCATTCCACTCTCAATTATTCCATTTTATTGTAGGTGAAAAGTCTTGCTTCACTTTCCTACTTTCGCTGAAAAGCTTAACATTTAAAATGTGCCTTCCAATTTTTTTTAAGTCACACCTTGACAAAACTTTTCTGGATTTATTTTCCATACTGCTGGAAAACAAAATGCTCACCACTCCACCCTCATCCTGCTATATTCTAGAGCAGAATCCTCAATTTCATTTCATTATAATACTGCTGCCAGATTGACAGATCAACCTTCAGAACCATCCTCAAGCTACATTCTAATAACACTGGACAACAAAGATTTTGCTTCCTGAATACCTTTAGGTGTATCTTATGAATTTTGGGCTACTGATCATGAAAATCACCATGAAATTTCCCTATCACGCACCATTTTTTGAAATCACTCATGCTTATTATTTCAATTCATAATTCCAGTCAATTAAAATGTTGACTACAATGTAAGCTGGAAAGTTTCCTATTTTGTCCAGGTATGCTTGGGCATGCTTAGGCGGCGCAGCTGCTGCATGGCAGGACATGTTTTAGTAATAATTATTGGGTTCAGGACTGTAAGGATGGAATTTACTATCACCAGGCACAAAAATTTCTATGAAGGATTTTGATATTTGAGACAGAATAACTGATGCTAAGATTAAGGAAAGCATTTTTGTTGGTCCACAAATCAAACAGGTCATCAATGACAGGCAATTTGAAGAATTTCTGGTGGGACCGGAGAAAATCACATGGAAGGCATTTGAAGGAAATCGTTGAGATTTTTCTTGGCATCTACAGAGCACCAAATTACATGCAACTGGTTGAAAGCACGCTTCAAGCATATAAAACCATGAAATAAAATATGTCACTAAAGATTCATTTTCTGCATTCCCATTTAGACTACTTCCCTGCCAATCTTGGTGCTGTTAGTGACAAGCATGGTGAAAGGTTTCACCAGGACATTGCGGTCATGGAGAAAAGATCAATGCTGGCGAATTATTGTTGGACACTTAAGCGAGATGCCTCAGACACTGAGTACAAATGAAAATCATTAACAAAATATGTTTAACTTAGTTGAACTATTGCAAAGCATCAGTACCATTATGCAATTAAACACATTATATTCAATAAAAGTTAATTTGTTGTTTCTCCGAATTCCTACGTGATACATGTAACGTTCTGTTATATTGGCTCGTGTATGTCTTGGGGAAATCCCGCCCAGCACCTGCTTCAACACTCCCCTCAGGGTCAGTCGCCACCCGAATCAATCACAAACATCAATCATCAGCTAGCACACCCAGTAATATTTTAACAAATACACTTTATAGATATTACTAATTCTATGACATTAATATGCATTTGATACAGAGAGGAAAGTAATGGGGAAAAAAAGGCGCCAACACTTATCAAAGTCCAAGTTCTTCGCGCGCTACCGTTGGAGCTCAATTCGACGTCAGACGACCACCCGAATTCCGTCGACTCACGGCTCAGGACCACCCTGAGTGATCGACCGGAGCCTCTCCACACGTCCGCCGTCCTCCTCGTCTCTCCTCCGACTCCCCACCAAAACCCAGTCCACAGTCATATCATACAGCATGGCATCCGAAAACAAAACGATACATAACCACCCATTGGCTAACAGAACCTTGTTATCATCATTTTAAAGTAAAACAAACTGTTAGCGCAAACTCTCTGCAGCGTTAAAACACAACAAAGCCGCATTCCCCAGATTAACATAACAAAATCGCCATTTTAAATGTAACAAAAGAAAGACCCCGTACACTCTCCCCCCACCTCAAAAAGTCATACCCTCATGACATTAACAGAGTTCACCAGTACTCCTTGTAAAACACAAAACCCAACCCAGGTGCATAAAGCAGTGACATAACTTTGCACGGCAGTAGAGATCACACCCTGCTCTCCCGGCGCTATATAAGTGAGTCTTTCCAGGGGATGCCTACTCCTCTGAGGCCTCTGTACTTCCTCTGCTGACTCTCCCTGTTCAGACACCCCAGTTGACCCCTCGGGCCTATCTGTCAGACCTTCCCCTTCACCGGGATCCCTCTGCCCCTGTGAGCCCTCTGGCTCGGGTTCTGCCTCCACCCTCTCCTCCCCCAATCCTGGCTGTAATACAGGCGGCTCTGCAACACCCTCCCTCGGTTCCCCTGACTCAGTGATGGAAGAGCCAAGAGTTTCTTCTCCCGGCACCGGGGAATCAGCGAACGGAAGCAGGTACCACACGTCCGAATCATCATCTTCCGATGACATATCCCTTCTCGAGGTGGGGACCGGCCCCGTTTTCTTCGCAGTGGGCTCTTCCCGTGCCCCGTGCCCTCGCAAAGTCCTCGTAATAGGAGTAAACTCCCATTCGGGCTCTGGGTCCATCTTCAGTTCTCGACCCAGAGGCAACAGGTGGTTCCGATGGAGTACCTTGACAGGCCCCTGCCCACCCTCAGGTCTCACCCGGTAAACCGGGAGATTCAGCATCTGACTCTCCACCACATATGGGGTGGCTGCCCAACGGTCTGCCAACTTGTGCTTACCCTGTAGCCCTAAATTCCAGATAAGGACTTGGTCTCCTGGCAATAGCTGGACGAACTTTACCTTCTGATCATACCTCCTTTTATTCCGCTGGCTCTGCTTGGTGGCTGCCGCCTCAGCCAACTCGTACGCCTTTTTCAACTCTCTCCTCATATCCGACATGTACTTCAGACATGGCTTTGAAGGTATTTCCCCCGCTTCAGTCCCAAAACACAGATCAATGGGCAACCTCGCTTCCCGTCCGAACATCAGATAGTAGGGCGAGTACCCCGTAGCATCACTGCGAGTACAATTGTAACAATGAACCAAATGGGCAATGTGCTGACTCCACCTACTCTTCCGTCCAATCTCCAAGGTGCTCGCCCAGTGCATGTCCAGTAGGGTCCGGTTAAACCTCTCAGGTTGAGGATCACCCTGCGGGTGATAGGGGGTGGTTCTGGACTTTTCAACCCCAAGCATATCCAGCAATTCATGTATACACCTGTTCTCGAAGTCCCGTCCCTGATCACTGTGGATCCGCCAGGGAAGGCCATAATGAACAAAGTACTTCTCCCATAACACCTTCGCCACTGTAGTCACTTTCTGATCCTTAGTAGGAAAAGCCTGCGCATATCTAGTGTAGTGATCCGTGAGGACCAAGACATTCGCGGTATTGCTGGTGTCTGGCTCAATAGACAGGAAATCCATACGCACCAGGTCCATGGGTCCCGCACTCTGCAAGTGGGATAACGGAGCCGCCTGCG
This sequence comes from Mobula birostris, assembly GCF_030028105.1. Lineage (NCBI taxonomy): Eukaryota > Metazoa > Chordata > Chondrichthyes > Myliobatiformes > Myliobatidae > Mobula > Mobula birostris. The sequence goes on from NC_092384.1 coordinate 61,525,344, forward strand.
CAGGCAAGGTCTTCCTCCTGACGCAACGGCTACAGGTCTTACAGTGTTCTTCCACCTCCCCCCTCATCCGGGGCCAGTAAAACCGGTCCTTGACTAATCCATAGGTCTTCTCTACCCCTAAGTGCCCGGAATCATCATGTAGAGCCTGGAGCACAGCCTTCCGATACTTCTCAGGCATGACCAGCTGCCAGCGCCGGGGGTGGTCCGGAGGCGACGTGACTCGGTACAGGACGTGGTTCTTCAGCTTCAACCGGGGCCACTCCTTCAGTAGTAGAGGAACGGAGGCATGTTTCGCCTTCTCCACCTGGCCCATATCCCCCTGTCTAACCGCGTACCAGATAGTGCCAATGCTTGGGTCGTCACGCTGAGCCGCCTTTACTTCCTGGGGACTCAACTCCGGCAGCTGCCTGTTCCTCAGAGCAGTCACATTACAGTAAACAGTGGGTAACGCGTCATCGTCAGCCCCCAGTTGATCTACTGCCCGATCCGTTCTCATCTGTGCTCCTACTTCCCCATCGCTCCCAACTTGACACATGGCCTTTACTCCTTGGGCAGGGACACTCTTCCACTCCTCGGCCGTGCCCGACGAGACAGGGCATCTGCATCGATGTTCCGACTCCCCGGGCGGTACTTCAGGCTGAACTCATAGGCAGACAAGGCTGCTAACCACCGGTGCCCAGTAGCGTCCAGCTTCGCCGAGGTCAGGATATAAGTGAGGGGGTTGTTATCAGTTCTCACCTCAAACTGGGCCCCGTATAGGTAGTCACTCAACTTGTCCACCACCGCGCATTTCAACGCCAAGAACTCCAGCTTGTGAGTGGGATAGTTTCTCTCAGATGGCGACAAGCTCCGACTGACAAATGCCACCGGCCTCAAGCCGTTTCCCTGTTCCTGGTACAGAACAGCCCCCAGACCGTCGTGACTGGCATCAGTGTGTAGAACATACGGCTTCCGGGGATCAGCAAAAGCCAACACTGCGGCCTGCGTCAGTGCCCTTTTTAGAGATTGGAACGCCTCCTCACATTGAGCATCCCCCCTCAAACCAAAAGGCTCCCCCGGGTTCAAGTATCCTCCTACCTCCGACCCTCGGTCTCCCTTCCTCCTCCTCCCCACAGGTGGATAGCCACATAGCAGCTGGTTCAATGGATGACTCATTTTCGCATATCCCTTCACGAATCGCCGGTAATATCCGCAAAACCCCAAAAACGAGCGTAAGGCGCTCACCTTCTGAGGTCTCGGCCAGGTGGTGACTGCGGCTATCTTACCCGGATCGGTGGCCACTCCATTTCGCGAGATTATGTGCCCGACATAGCTGACCGACGTCTTACAGAACTGGCATTTATCCAGGGAAAGTTTTAACCCTTCCTCCTTCAGCCGACTCAGCACTTTCAGCAGCCGCTCCTCATGTTCCTCCAACGTAGGTCCAAACACTATCAGGTCGTCCAGGTACACCAATACCTCCAGCAGGTTCATGTCCCCCACTGTCCGCTCCATGAGCCGCTGGAAGGTGGCTGGGGCCCCCGAGATACCTTGGGACATTCGTTCGAACTGGAAAAACCCCAGGGGACAGATAAAGGCTGTCTTCTCCTTATCAGTCTCGCTCATCGGAATCTGGTAATACCCACTCCGCAAATCCAATACACTGAACCACTGTGCACCACTCAGACAGGCCAAGACATCTTCCACCCTCAGGACCGTATATTGGTCAGGAACAGTGCGGCGGTTCAGGGTCCTATAGTCCACGCACATGCGTACCTTCCCATTTTTCTTCCTTGCCACCACTATGGGGGACGCATAGGGGCTTCGGGACTCCGCAATAATCCCTGTGTCTTTCAACTGCCGCAAGTGCTGCCGCACATCTTCCACATCTGCTGGGGCCAACCGCCGCGACCTCTCCCTAAACTGGGTGTCATTTGTCACCCGAATAGTGTGCCGAGTGCTCTTGGAACACCCTACATCAAACTCGCCCTGAGAAAAGACATCCCCTAACTTCAGCATCTTCTCCAAGAGTTTTCAAAATTAAAGGCCTCCTCGGTTAGCCGCCTCCCGTTTCCCAATAGTTCTCCTCCAGTGGGCTTCACGGGGGCGCTGGACATCACCATCACCGGGAACAAGTGTGCGAGGGGCATCCCGCGCTTAAAGGCGATCTCCCTGTCCGTTATGTTCCTTACCATCACCCCCATCCGCTGTGCCTGTACAGCTGAGGGTCTCTGCAATTCAGGTCTCACCAGCACCCCAGCCGGGAACCGGGACTCCCTTTCCAGGTCGTCGGGGGCGTCTACTAGCAGGGCCTCTCCCGGCGGTAATCCGGGGGATCTGGGGGTCCCCATCACTAATGCCGCCTCCCCTGGCCGTATCACCTTAGGCCTCGCCTGAGTGCACCACACCGTCCCTCGTTTGTACTCCGGGTCCATCCCCTGGGGGGTCACCCACTCCTTCGTACATCGCTCGGAACATGGAGTGGACCGAGAGGGTCTCCAGAAAGTTCTCCCCCCCCTTCTTCTTACAGGCTCCCAAGAGCCGTCGCACCAGAGGGGAGTTAGTCCCCACCAACAGGGCAGCACCACCGGTCTCCACCGGGTCCGGACAAACCAACACCAGCGTCTCAAAGGCTTCCGATACTCCCACATCTCCCTCCGAAAATTCCAATCTCACTGACAAGTATCCATCATACAGGTAATCACCATCACTTATGCCCCAAATCTCCAATGCATTAAACGGAGTTACTGCCAAATGCTTCAGATATTTGTTGTAGAACGACCGGTACAGTAAGGTAACCTGAGACCCGGTGTCAAGGATGGCTTTCACATCTTTCTGGGGTTCCATAGCGGTTTTCTGGGAACGTGTTCCTCCCGAGACTCCAGTCCGTTCCCTCACTGAGCCTCTCCTAAGTTTCCCGATACCTCTCCCTTCTTGGTGGCCCGGGGGCCCTCCCCCCTCGGCGCATCTCGTCTCTCACGATCCTTCCGCAACTGGCCAGCTTCCCCACAGCGGTAGCACGCCCCCGGCCACTCACATTCCCGGCGGAAATGCCCCTCTCTCCTACAGTTATAGCACCCACTACTCGCCGCCTCTCTCCTCCCGATACGGGCCCCTGGGGACCCCTTGAATTTCTTTGGTCTCACCCCGGCTACCACCTCCTGAACCGCTGAAGACCGTCCCTGAGGGTCTGAGCCCCCTGGTCGGCCCAAAGCACACTCCTCGGCCCGTACCTCTCGGATCAGCTGTCCGAATGATGGAGGGGAGCTCCGCTTAAATGACTGCCGTACACTCCAAGCCACCCTGTCATCCTTCTGGGAACCGCTACATATCTGGCTCATCCTTAACTCCGCCACTTCGTCCTCCCTCACTATCCCTCGTCGCAGCAACCCCGTAAGCTTTCCTTCCAGCCTGAAAGCATAGTCTGAGAGCTTTTCCCCTCTTCTCTGCCCCATCCGTTGAAACTCTGCTAAATGCTGCCAGGGATCCCCTGACAGTCCAAACACTTCCTCCAAAGCATCCAAACACTCTGATAGGGAAGCCAAGGGGCGTGCCGCTCTCAGATCGCGGACCACCTGGGCCCCCCGCCCCTTAAGCTTTCCACCAATCGCTGTCTCTTTTCCTCATCCGAAACTGGCCACACCTCTAACAATTGGGATGTATCTCCAACCCAGGTATCATAGTCATCCTCTCCTTCCGGGGTGGGCTTGGCTCCCGAGAAATTTCTCAGCTTCGGGCGGGGCCCCTCAATCCTTCTCGCCAGGGAGGTAATGGCAGCCGTTAACTCGGCAGTCTCCTCAAGCCCATGGGGGCGAGGCCTGGCCAAACCTTCCCACTCCAGCACCTCCTCACTTGCGTCCTCGGGGAGAGTGTGGAGACCCCATGGCCCCGCCTCCCCCTGGACATGGACTGTCGCTGGTAATTCTAAAGTCATGACATCGGCACTCGTCCGCACCAACATCCAGCTAGCCTCTAGTTCTTTCTCACCCCTTCTAGCTACGAGTTCTACCTGCCTGATACCTTTAATCAAACTCAACCCTCGCACCAGTACCTCTGCCGAAATGCGATAATCGACCCCGCTTACCACACACGCATGATTCACTGGTACCTCCTCCAATTCACACCAACTTACAATCTTATCTCGATCCATCTTCAGACCACTTACCGCAACAAGAAGTACAACTTCCCCGAAAAAGTCCAAATCCAGGACGGTAGCCCCCATTTGTAACGTTCTGTTATATTGGCTCGTCTATGTCTAGGGGAAATCCCGCCCAGCACCTGCTTCAACACTCCCCTCAGGGTCAGTCGCTGCCCGAATCAATCACAACATCAATCATCAGCCAGCACACCCAGTAAATTTTAACAAATACACTTTATAGATATTACTAATTCTATGACATTAATATGCATTTGATACAGAGAGGAAAGTAATGGAAAAAAAAAGGCGCCAACACTTATCAAAGTCTAAGTTCTTCGCGCGCTACCGTTGGAGCTCAATTCTACGTCAGACGGCCACCCAAATTCCGTCGACTCACGGCTCGGGACCACCGAGTGATCGACCGGAGCCTCTCCACACGTCCGCCGTCCTCCTCGTCTCTCCTCCGACTCCCCGCCAAAACCCAGTCCACAGTCATATCATACAGCATGGCATCCGAAAACAAAATGATACATAACCACCCATTGGCTAATAGAACCTTGTTATCATCATTTTAAAGTAAAACAAACTGTTAGCGCAAACTCTCTGCAGCGTTAAAACACAACAAAGCCGCATTCCGCAGATTAAGATAACAAAATCGCCATTTTAAATGTAACAAAAGAAAGACCCCGTACATACAAGTAGTCTGAAATGATATTTGTGTTCATCTTCAAGCAGTCTATCATAAACAGAAAAAAAATCTGAGGAAGCTACACTTCTAAAAAAATTTGTTGTCCAGTGCAAAGTTCAAAGTAAATTTATTATCAAAGTACATACATGCCACCATATACTACCCTGACATTAATTTTCTTGTGAACATTCTCAGTAAATACTAAAGAACACAATAGAATCAATGAAAATCTCTCTGCAATTGGATCCTCGACTTCCCAACTGGAAGACCACAGTCTGTGCGGATTGGTGATAACATATCCTCCTCGCTGATGATCAACACTGGCGCACCTCAGGTGTGGGTGCTTAGCCCACTGCTCTACTCTCTATATACACACAACTGTGTCGCTAGGCATAGCTCAAATACCATCTATAATTTTGCTTCGATACAACCATTGTTGGTAGAATCTCAGGTGGTGACAAGAGGGCGTACAGGAGCAAGATACCAACTAGTGGAATGGTGCCGCAACAACCTGGCACTCAACGTCAATACGACAAAAGAGCTGATTGTTGGCTTCAGGAAGGGTAAGACGAAGGAACTCATACGAATCCTCATAGAGGGATCAGAAGTGGAGAGAGTGAGCAGTTTCAAGTTCCTGGGTGTCAAGGTGTCTGAGGATCTAACCATATCTACAACATATCGATGTAGTTACAAAGAAAGCAAGATAGCAGGTATACTTTATTAAGAGTTTGAAGAGATTTGGCATGTCAACAAATACACTCAGAAACTTCTATAGTTGTACCGTGGAGATCATTCTGACAGGCTGCATCACTGTACGGTATGGAGGTGCTACTGCACAGGACTGAAAGCAGCTGCAGAAGGTTGTAAATCTAGTCAGCTCCATCTTGGGCACTAGCCTACAAAGTACCTAGTTAATTAATTTAATTTGCAACAAGTGTTAAATTAATTTTTCTACTACGGAGAAGTTGCATTTGATTAAGCCAACCAAGTACAACTACTCAGTGAACAAAAGTCCACTGTCAGTTCAATTATTAAATTTGGAGTATTCTGACTGGATACAATTCTACATGCAGCAAATGGTCATGATTTAAGGTCATGATATTTATCTTCTTTAGCGCTTTTGAAATTTGTGATCAAGTATTGGAGGAGGCACTACAAGTATGATCTCAAAGTTCACAGTACATTTATTATTCAAGTATGTATACTATATACAACCTTGAGATTGGTCTCGTTACAGACAGCCACAAAACAAATAAACCCAATAGAACCCATTAAAAGGCCGTCAAACACACAGTGTGTAAAAAAAGAACAAATCATGCAACATTAAATTGTAAGCAAATAACATTCAGAACTAAAGTTCATGAAAGTGAGTTCACAGCCACAAAGCAAGTCATCACTGCAGCTGGTTGAGGAGCCTGTTAGTTGCAGGCCACAGCCTCAATTCACCGCAGAGACAAGTAAACCTTGCCAAGCAGCAAGCTCAACATCAGCTTATCCCTTGCCTGCGGCTCCGACATCCTGACCTTTTCAATTTGGCCTGGTGCTTAAATCGTCCAAACATCAGCTCATTCCTCACACCCAGACCCGGGCCGTGCCCCTTCAATACACTCTCAGGCCGCCCTCAGGATCCATTCTTTAGTAAGCTGCTTTCAAATGATATCATGAATTGAGAATTGCCCACAGCTATTCCCATTCATGACATCGCTGAAAGATAAGAACTCCTGGACAAATTCTCTTTAACAGTAGATGAAAAAGTGAACAAAATAACAGAACTATCCCCATGACCGGGTGGGTTTCCTCCCACATTCCAAAGTTGGACTGGTTGGTAGGTTAATTGGTCATTGTAAATTGTTCTGTCATTAGGCCAAGGTTAAAATGGGGGTTGCTGGGCAGTCAGGCTCAAAGGGCCTACTCTATGCAATGTGCCTCTTACTGTACTGCATTGCTTGACACTCTAAATTGCTATATCATACAGTAAATTAATAAGCTTTGAAAAACTATACTACATTCTTTGATCATCTAAAGGACATCAGCTTTGGTGAATGCCAGGAATTAAATATTGGAAGGATATATAGTACAAATTCTATCAAGACTTGGGACTAAATAGGGAGGACAAGTTATATTAACTTGACTAATATATTATTATGAATAGTACAACATACAAAATAATAGTGAAATTTAATACTTGTTTCTCCAAAACTTGTCAAATTAAACTATAAGTGTTAAAACAAAGAGTTTTTTGATATACATTTTATAGGAAGATAAACAAGAGTTGATAGATGTAGCAACAAAGACTCTAAGAAAACAGCAGAAAATGCTTAAAAGGACAAAATAGCCTGTTTCTATTAATAAATTAATAATAAATTTAAGCTAAAAATTTCACCAGCCCTACACCTTTTTCGAAGATTACGCATTAACCCAGGTATGCAGGCATCATACTTAATATTAGTTAAATTTGAAATTCTATGGCTTTTTGTTTGAATCTCTAACCTATTACAATAAAAATTCAACCAAAAAACAAACTAAATTAGTTGAAAACACTTACATAATCAGAAAACCCTATCAAACATTGCATCCATATCAGTATCATTAAATTGAAGTAATATCAGACACTTTCTTATTTGAGATGGCCCTAGCACTACCTATACATAGATTCATAAAAAATAACAAAAATATTTTTATAAAAATATAAAAATATATTCATAAAAATACAACCTGAAAAGTTATGTTTTCAGGTTGTCTAATTATTTCATGTGCAGAGATCCAGGATATAATTAGACAACTCAGTAAATGACAGAAAAGCAGGATGCCCCATGGCAGGTTCCTGGTGTTTTTTTCTACAGCAGCATCTTGAATACCAGTGCGCATCCTGTTGCAACAGCATTCCCCATCTCAATCTCCAAATGTTGAAACATGATGGAACTGCTCCATCAAGTGAATTAACATCCTCAAAGTATCTCATCATGAACAGCTGATAAAAGAAATGTCTCTTACTCCCTTCAAGTTCCTAAGTGTCAATATCTTGGAGGATTTATCCTGGACCGAGTGCCAAGATGCAACCATGAAGAAATCATGTTGGTATCTCTACTTCCTTAGAGGTTTAAGAAGATTGAAAGGGTTTGACAAACTTCTATAAACGTATAGTAGAAAATATTCTGATTGGCTGGATCACAGTCGGATATGGAAACTGTAATGCACAGGAAGGCAAGAGGTTTCCTCATGGGGTACAGCTCTGCCTATCATTGCGGACATTTGCAAGCGGCAATGTCTTAGAAAGGTAACATCTATCACTAAGGACACCTACCTTCTGGGTTACACCTTCTTCCCAGTGCTGCCATGAGGCAGAAGGTGCAGAAGCCTGAAGACCCACACCTTAGGGTTCAACAACAACTTCTTCCCCCACTGCCATTAGGTTCCTGAATGACCTGAAAAATCCTAGTACTACCCTACAGTATATTTCCCTCAACTAGCACTAATGACATTATGTTTACTTTATTTGGCTGTGGTGTTATGAATAATTTACAGTAAAATATGCTTATGCCAATTTGTTTTTTTCACATTTGTAATGTACTGTACTGCTGCAGCAAAAAGCCCATTTTCATGGCATTTATACCTTGGATACGCATGCCCATGACAATAAATTAGAATATAATATTGTAATACTGATTGACATAGCACATAATGATAATGATGAATATTGATTAGTCCATTCAAGGTGAACATCAAAGAAACATATTTCTTCACTTGTTAGACATATTCCTGTTGATAACTTGGATTAATACCATTAGAAAATTGTATGCAGTAGCTAAAAACTGTTCTAAATATTTTAAAAAGAAAGCTAAGCCAATTTTATGCAGTTGGATGATTTCCAAACACAAGGTCAAAGCCAGATGGAAAGAATAAGACAGTGATTTTTGGTCTTAAATTACTTTTTTTTTGTCATATAAAAAAAAATTGACAGAAAATGGTTGATTCAATCAAATTCACTTGCAATTTATTGACAATTAGAAGGCCAAAAGATCAAAGTCTACTTTTTTTGCCAGCAGGACAACCTAATCATGCCACTGGCTAACTAAAAACTACAATTTGTAGTACATTGTGTCATTGTAATGGAGTTCCTATTTGCAAGTCAAGCATCTTGCAATCGATGGTGTTGAGCTGCAGATATCTGCTGGGTTCGTGAGTCAAACTTTTTTTTGGAGTGGTAGGGATGGTTTTTGGGGACATGGATGAGGGGACTGAGGGGTCAGGGACATTAATGGAGAGCCAGAGAAGGGAGCCGTGGGTTGGAGTTCAGGGCAGAGCACTCCTACGCCAGAGGCCAGCGATTCCCTGAGGACAAAGATCCAAGATCTCAGGCATTTTTGGTGAGTCGTGAGATCAAACCCCAGAGGTGAGCAAGTACAGAAGCGAAGCCCGAGGTCAGCGAGACCGAGAAAGCCCCTAGGTCGGTAAATCCGGAGGCCCGGCAGCAGTGTGTCCTGCGGTTGGATGTGTGTGTGGCGGACAGAAAAAGAGCTAGTTTTGTTGCTGCTGTTTATGATTTTGCTGGCATTTATGTTGGCTTGTGAGCATGCAATGTTGGCAAAGGACTGTGAAGCCACACTTGCAGGCTGCCCATCCACATCCTCAGGTTGGGATGGTTGTTCACGCAAACAATGCATTTCTCTGTACATTTTGATACACAGGAGATAAATACATCTCATCATTTATATAGCTGAAAATACCCAAGATGAAATTTAAAAGCTCTTATTTACACACTGTACATAATCAGCCTATTTCTTTATTTTGTAAAACAGTCCATTTCATGTTGCCCAGTGAATAAACTGTACTGCTTGCAAATCCACAGCACAAGATTGAAAACAATGTTCAGTAGCACAGCATTTTTGAACAATCTTGCTCACTACATATTTATTATCTGCTTTGGTTCCTTTCCTTGCAATCAGTAAACTGACCGGAGAATGAACCAATCTATTTTTTAAAAGCAAGTTCACACCTGAAAGGTGATGAAGGAAAATTGATCAAAAACATACAAAAAAAGGATGAATATTCAAAATAAAAACAAGGGTATGAGGGGAAAAGCTGCGAAGAGGGACAAAAATACACACAGTGGTACCTCCTGTACCTAATAAGGGGGCCACAGAACGTACGTTTGTTGCAGTAGCCCTTCTATTTCAAGGTTCAACATGTTTATTCGGGGATGTTCTGCTGCACATCATTGTTGGAACACATGTTTATTTGAGTTACTGACACCTTGTCAGCTCGAACCAGCCCGGCCATTCTCCTCTGACCTATTTCATTATCAAGCCATTTTCGCTCACAGAACTGTCACTCACTGGATGTTTTTTTTATTTCTCGACCAATTTTCTGTAAACTCCAGAGACTGCTGTGCGTGAAAATCCCAGGTGACCAGCAGTTTTTGAGATACAGTCGGCCCTCCTTATCCACGAGTTCCGCATGCGTGAATTCAACCAACCGCGAATTGAGAAAATCCGGAAGTGCTCTTCCAGCATTTGCTGTTCGAGCATGTACAGACTTTCTTGTCTTGTCATTATTCCCTAAACAATACAGTATAACTATTTTACATAGCATTTACATTGTATTAGGTATTATAAGTAATCTGGAGATGATTTAAAGTATACGGGAGGATGTGCGTGGGTTATCATGGATCAGAATTGAAAAAAAAACAGAAGTTCTCTTACTAAGCAAGTTGGAACAGGTACATCCGGTATTATTTAGTGTCAGTTAGTCAAATGTTTGTCTTAGTATATAGTATATATTTTACCTTTCCATGCATATAAAATACTTAAGAAACGTATGTTTCAGCGCCAGGCTCAGGAACGGAAGTTCCCGAGTTCGTTTCAGTGTCAGATCGCTCCAGAGCGTGCTGTCCATCCCTGCCAGGTTGATGTGGAAGATCAAAAACCCAAAACCCCAAAACCCAATAATTAAACCACTGTGTTGCTTAGTAATAACTGTAGCTTTAATCGAGCAGGGCCTTTCTCATTTTATCCTTTTAAATTGCTCTGATCGTTGACCGACTGTTGCCTAATGCTTTTCCAATGACCGATGGTGTTTCACCTCTTTCTGATTGCTTTATTATTTCCACTTTATTTTAAATTGCGATTGTGATTATTTTCGTGAACAGAATCACTGCGGATTCAGAGCTCTGCCGCCGGGTCCTAATGCCCACCACACTGAGACGAGTTAAATAAGGTCCGGGGTTCCGCTGGGTCCTAAGGTCCACCGCATTCAGACAGGTTGAATAAGGGACTTGAACATCCGCGTTTTTTGGTAACCGCGAAGGGTCCCAGAACCAATCCCTCGCGGATAAGGAGGGCCGACTGTACTCAAATTACCTCACCTGGCACCAACAATCATTCCGAGGTCAAAGTCACATAGATCACATTTCTTCCCTATTCTAATGTTTGGTCTGAACAATTGAACCCCTTAACCATGTCTGCATGCTTTCATGCATTGAGTTGCTGCCATGAGATTGCTGCATTGACAAGCGGGTGTACAAGTGTACATAATAAAATGGCCACTGAGTGTATATGCCTGTGTTGGCTCATAGTCACCTTACTGGCCTCTTCCTGCACTGCATAATTCAAATGGTCTCTATAGTGGAACTTGAACCAACATACCCCTGCCACCCTATTGAGGGTGACAACCTTTGGAGGGCAGAGTTGACAAGTTGAGAAGTTATGCATGGGCTGCTTCTCTCGAGTTTCTAGCTTTACAGCATCCCAATCCTGGATAGTACTTTCTATCTTCTGCCACAAATCATGTACTTTATCAACTTGCACATCTACAGAATATTTTCTATTAATATTATTGTGTTAACATTTTATGTGCTGTACGTGATGTGTGTATTGTGCTTTGCACCTTGGTCCTTGAGGAATATTGTTTCATTTTGCTGTATATATGTGTACAGTTGAATGAAAATAAACTTGAACATGAAAATCCACAAGCAGGACTACCCTAGAGTTTGGTTGTACTGATTCAGCACAACCAAACTACAATTGCAAGAAAAAGTTTGTGAACCCTTTACACCTACACGTTTACTACATTAATTACTCATAAAATGTGGTCTGAACTTCATCTTAGTCTCAACAATAGACAAACAAAATCTTCCTAAACAACTGTACTACTTCTCATCAATCCTGAGTACACCATTTACACAATCACAGTCCAGGTTCAAAAAAGTATGTGAACCTCTAGGATAACGCCTTCTACCAAAGCTTTTTGGAGTCAGGTGTTGCAATCAATGAGATGATACTTGAGGTGTGGGTTGCAGAGGTGCCCTATTCTATATAAAAAAAAAGACACACAGTCAGGTTACTGACAGAGCCTGCTCTTCTTAAGAAAGATCTGTTTATGTGGACCATGACTCAATCAAAACAACTGTCAGAGAACCTTAGAAGCAGAATTGTAGAGCCACATGAAGCTGGAAAAGACTACGAAAGCATTTCTAAAGACTCGAGTGTTCATTAGTGCACAGTAAGAGAAACTGTCCACTAATAGGGGAAATTCAGTACTGCTGCTACTCTCCCTAGGAGTGGGCATCCTGTAAAGATCACACCTAGAGCACAACTTGTAATGCTGAAGGAGGTGAAAAAGAACCCAAGGGTGACAGCAAAAGACCTGCAGAAATCTCCAGAACTTGCTCAAGTCGCTGCTCATGAGTCCACTATTGGAATAAACACCGTACAAGAATGGTGTTCATTGAAGGACACCACTGAGCTTGCAAAACAAAACATTGCTGCATGTCTTAAGTTTGCAAAAGACCACATGAGTGTTCCACAGCGCTTCTGTGACAGGGGGAAGAAGGGGGACGATACGTTGGGATGGAAGGGGATCATTGCCATGGTGCTGTTTGTATGTTGGTGGGAGGGGGGAGCTTTGGGGTTCTAACATTTTAACTCATTCATTCTTCGGGGCACTTCTCTGTTTTCATGGATGTTTGCGAAGAAAAAGAATTTCAGGATGTATATTGTTTACATTTCTCTGACATTAAATGTACCTATTGAATTGCAGAGAGTTTACAAACTTTTTCTTGCAACTGTATTTTCTTCCTAACTTGACTCCATCCTTTCTCCCCGATCAAGTCCCCACTTAGATCAATAACACCTGTGTCAGTTTGATCCCAACAGATTCTTCTTCACATGGTTATAATTATTACTGGAATTGGATTATAGAAAACAATCTAAAAGCTTGATAGTCATTACAAGTAAATTACAAAAATATTACATGGAAAAATCATGCCAAACATTATATAGTACAAATAAGAAGATGTAAAATCTTTTGTAATACACACAAAATGCTGCAGGAACTCAGCAAGTCGGGCAATATCTACGAAAAGGAGTAGACAGTAGATCTTCTGGGCCGAGGACTTTCATCCGTCATGATGCAGGGTCTCAGCCTGAAACGACTACTGTTTATTCCCCTCCACTGCATGCTCCCTGACTTGCTGAGTTCCTCCAGCATTTTCTATGTGCTGAAGATTTCCAGCATCAGCATTTCTTGCGTGATAATAGCTATACTACACAAACAACAGTTTCCCAGCTGTTTGTGTAACATAGCTACTGTTATCATTTAACTGAGTGATGACTAAAAATACATCACCCTTACGCTATGCTTTAAAAGTCGTACATCATGCTGATATGATAGTCTAAACTCATCTGTTATATAGCTTCAATGAATCTCAACAGACAAATTTAAATTCTTAAAAGCAATCATTTATGATTGTACTGCAAATAGTTATCACTATTCTGCGTCCAAAATTATGTTGTGATAGGACTTTAATGTAAAAGAGCAATTAGAGCATCAAGCCATGGGTGTTTATAAATGCCACCTACAGAGAATTACAACCTACACAGAAATTACTTTACAAAAGAGTCACTCCGCCCAAAGTTTAAAGTTCAGAGTATATTTATTATAAAAGAACATATGTGACACCATTTACAACCCTGAAATTCATTTTATTGTGGGCATACTCAATAAATCCAATAACCATAAGAGAATCAATGAAAGACTACATCAACAGGGTGGACAACCAGTGTGCAAAAGACAACAAACTGTGCAAATACAAAAGAAAGAAAGAGAAGAAAAAAAGTTGAACCAGCTTCTCACGATGGGTATCCTCCACATGGTCAACTTGTCTAATCCTAGGTACTCATGATTTTCTGATACACCTTTACCTTCTTTACTTTCAACTATCCAGCTGCGTTACCAGTTCTGCAATGTTGAAACAGTTTTGCCTGCAATCTCCAGCACTAGTGATAAACCACAGCATCAGAAGCATATTGGTTTGTCTTTGGCTCTATCACTGATATTCTTACACCTATATTTCTTTATTCTAAATATGTCAGTTATTTAACAAAACTTATAGAACTGTGCTCTATGTTGTTACTTTAATGTTCATTAATAAATAAAAGGTGTCTTTATCTTTTTCTACACATTTCAAGTTCTGCATTCAGTATCCCAGTGAAATTTTCAAAATCATATGGTAATATTTTAACTCTGGAGTATATGCTAATGTTTTGTTTTAACCATAACATGTCAAGCCATTCTAGATCAGTATTTCACTCAGGTCTGAATTAACACTTGTGTCCTGGTCTTGTCACTTGGTATTTCTCCCTCAGACAGATCAATAACAGGTTTCAGACGGCTACATTTACAATGATGATTGGGTAAGGACGGTAATAAAAAACAGTCCATCGTGAAATCGGACAGGGTTATGAGGAACATAAAAAGGACAGAACTTCAAATGTCCTTGGTGAGCAAAGTTGAAGGAAAACTCAAGGACAAAGAGAGGGAATTTATGCCTCGAGCCAGAGGAAGTGACTAAACTACAAAAGGAGTGCTAACCATCAGTATTCATCATGGAAAAGGACATGGAGTATAGTGAGATTAGGAAGAAGCATGCTGATATTGTAGACCATGTTGAAGTCATTGAGGGCATGTTATTGGGACTTGTGAAGAGCATTAAAGTAGCTAAGTATGCTGAGCTGGATAGGATCTTTTCAGTTTATTGAGAGGCAAGAAATGAGATTGCAGGGTCCTTAACAAAGATCTGTGTATCATTAGCCACTGACAAGGTTGGAGAGGATTATAGATTAGCAAATGCTGTTCCTTAAAGACAAGTCAGGAAGTTATAAACCGATCTGCCTCATTTCAGTGGTATGGAAAATGTATATACTGTATATGCAGTCGGGTGAAGTTTGGGTTGTTTGAGGGGGTGACAAGGTTAATGAAGGTAGAGCAGTTACATGTTCTATATATGTTGTTCCTTTTCGCACCTTGTGGTGCATCAGGCAGCGTTTTTTTTCCCCTGTTTCTGTAGCATTTGACTGCTTTGTACAAGGACGCGCTGCTAGCTCAATGCTCAACCAAACACGGATGGAAGGTGAGCGACCAGATTCAAACTCAGGATCATTTGCCTCGAAGTCTGTTGCTGATGCCACCACACCACTGGCTGGCTAGTTAGTTGCTGTGTATATGGACTTTAGTAAAGTGTTCAGCAAGGTTCCTCGTGGTAGGCTGATCCAGAACTTTACGGCACATGAGATAGTCATACTTTATTGATCGCGGGGGAAATTGGTTGATCCACAGTGATTTGGTAGATTGGGCGAGCAAGTTTTGAATTCAGAAGGTAGTAGTGGAAAGGTGTTACTCTGCCTGAAACTGTGATTTTCCTCGAGGATGAGAGGATGAATCCTCTGTTGTAACATTTGGATGAAAACAAAGGTAAGCTGATTGTTAAGTTTGCAGATGACACGAAAATTGACAGTTTTGGATAATGAAGAAAGTTGTCAAAGGATTCAGCAGGTTATACACCAGCTGGCAATGTGAGCAAAGAAATGATAGCTGGAATTCAATCTGAACAAGTGTGAGGTATTACACTTTGGGAAGTTCAGTGAGATTTACAGGAAGGTGTTTCCCGCTTGGAATTCCTGCCTGCCACTCCTCCTACAATGTCTTTAGGTCAGCTGCAAGGTCATCAGCCAGAGACCACCATTCATTGATGTCTTGCTGCCTTAGCGCTGGTACATCTCCTGGTGACCCAGCAATGACAGGGACATCTCCCTGCCACCCCCTGCAACTTTCAATGGGGGTTAGTCAATCCTCCAATTACTGTACTTCCTCTTCAGCCACAGCCAAAATCTGCCTTTTACTCCCTCCTCAGCCATCTCTCTGGTGGCCTTCCTGAGCGTCGCTCCAGTTACTGCCATTTCATGGAGTAATCTTGTCAATGAAGTGTCAGCATCCTACCTCCACAGGGTATATAATGGTCCTCCAGCCAACTTCCTTACACTCAAGCTGACAGGTCTGAGCAGTTTAGCCTCTTAAGCTCGTGGGCAGCTTCCACTCCTTCCTCCCATCAAGTGGAAAATATACAGTAAGTGGCATTAGAAGCGCAAACGCTCAGAGAGATGGAATGCCCATAGTCCCCTGAAAGTGGCGGCACAAGTAGTTAGGGTAATAAGGATGGCATTGAACATAATTCAGCATCAGTTGGGGATTGAGTATAAAGATCAGAAAGCCATGTTGCAGCTGTATAAAACTTTCATTTGCCCACACTTAGAATATTTTGAATAGTTCTGGTTACCACTATTGGATCCAACTGTTTAATTCTTAGACTGTTTAATTGATATTTTCTTTGCAGTTTAACAATTGTTTGCTTGTATTTTACATAATTGTTTATATAACTGCTTAGTATGCTTCCTAGTGGTCATAATATGTATATGCAAATTCAGTGTGCTTCTCTGGTTACTGTACAAAGTATGATTCTGGAAGTTTCTTGATACTGCATTGTTTGAATAATTATCTCATTGGTTAACTCATATGTAAAAATTGGAACGGAATTTTCTTTATCTGTGGGCACAAAAGCGCTGTACCACAAGGTGTTTTTGATCCAAACCATAAAAATAGCGATACTTATGAACTCCACTATCCAAAATGAAGAAAACAGGCAACCAGCTATAATTTAACTCTAATTACCGTTTAAGACATATAACAACTATTACTTCAACCTAGAAGTAATAATCTTTCAAGCCTTGAGACTCCAAGAACACCGGTAGCTTCTATCCACTTCCATGTACATTACAATTTGCTTTGTTTTTGTTAGGCAACAGATTAACACACACAATTTGCTCTTCACCTTTTCTATAATTTTAGCAATCACTGAGAAGGCAAATTGGATAGCAATTTCAAACTGACAAATTATTCAGATAAATATAATCATGTTAGTGAAAAATATATTAGTAACCAAGTATTGACAGGAATAACTGAACTTGACATGAACATAAAATTCTGGAATTCTATGAGAATTGTGCCACAAAGGATCAGCCCAAATGAAATAAAATTCATAGCTGTACATCCTCTTTTGAAGATCATCTAGACAAATGCAAAGGCACTTTAATATCTTACAAACAAGATTGGCTTATTTTGGATATTCAGCTGCCAACACTATATATTTAAATTAAATAAGCAAATTTTCATCATATTTAATGTATGTTAACAGGTAGAAGGTAACTTCTTTTAGATCAACACAGGTAGATGGGGTTACTTACAACCAAAAGCAAAATATTGTAGGTAAAAACTGACCTGAACCTAATTTAACGAAGAGTTTGCTCGCAGTAACTTCATAAATCTGCAATGACTTAAACACTGACACTAAACTGTGGGTGTGGTTACAGAAATATTTATTAACTTGGAGTTGAGTCAAAGTAGGTGATAAGCATATCTTCTGATATTTTTCTCATTTATTATTTCCATTCTTTCACATATTAATACATCTTGCTTATGACATACTAAACAGTTTGTCTTTGGGATGAAAGAAAACTGTGGTACCAGGGAAAACTGCCATTAAGAGTCACAGAGGTACCATGCAAACACATTCTATACAGGGGACTTCAGAACTGAACTATGTTTTTGGAACTGTGAAGCACAAGCAACATCTGCTGTCCTACAGTACTGTCAAATCTTAAATGTGTTAAATAATTATCTTAAACTTACAGCTTCTTAAATCAGTTTACCATCACTACAAACATACAGTGAGAAAAAAAATTAAGTACTTATGACCTCAGAGCATCTAAACAGAACTTAATAGCTGATGAAGTACTTGTAAAATACTGTCAGAATAAGGAAGCACAGGAGCCAACATGCACTCTGCATGGTTTCAGAACAGCAAATAGAGACCAATATCGAACTACTCATCTGAAAGATCGCATCTCCATCCGGCTTGATAGAACAGCAAGGTTCCAAGGCATTTGTGTGGAGTGGGCCTTGACCCTGTGATTTTCCGACTCACCGGGAGCATTCAGTAAGCCAAGAATGACTTTGAGCCAACACATGGCAGCTCTACAACCATGTTCATAAAGTCTTCACAAAATGAAATTAGCCTATGCAAGACCAACATTAAATGTCTTCTTCAACCTGGCCATACAACAATCATCTAAGAATTACTGAACAGAAAGGTCCTTTTACATAAATTTATCATTCTGTTGAAGGGAGAATTCCCATTCAGGCTTTACACAACAGCAGAGATTCTCATGATTAAAAGACATCACAACATGAAGATCCCAGAAACCTTTATCAAGATAGGAACATGTTCCATAAAATTACTTCCTGTTTTAGATTTGAATGTATGTAGTTCCAGTGGTTTAATTCTGAATATATCACAAGTTACCTTTACTGACATAGAAACCTTTTGGTCCTGCATGAATGAACCAACTGCAAATGTGTTCTTCTAAATTTCAAAAATCACAAAGAGTATAGTGTGTTTCTGTCCTTGCTGAGTTCATCAAAAATCAATTATAATTCATGAAATCAATGTTATTTCTCTTCCTCTTTTCCTGCTTCATTGTTCCTTGGCTGTGGACTTCTAAAGTACACGAATGACCACTCAGTGCCACATCAAATTACTCAACAGGAACAGGATTTTAAGTGCCTTGTTAGCAACTGGTAAAATGAAATGAAGAAACTGAATTCAAAATACTGTGGCACCATTTTGGAATAAAAGCAATTTCCTTATTTTTGTTTTAAACTCACTATCGGGGAGGCATCCATTCACACCACGTCGCCACTTTCTTATTGAGATGCCTATGTATCCTGACCTGAGAGGAATGTGTGCAGCACTGACAATATGAAGTTTCATATTTCTACTTTGATAATCACATTATTGATGAAAAGCAGCAATCCAGTGGAATTTCTGTCAATGGTGTCTTGGGTGCACTGTGCATATGGCTCTTAAGACTGAAAGAAGCAAAGTCCCAAGTGGGAAAGACCAGATTCCTTCAAGCAGCTGGTCACATTGATCAGCTGTTGTAAACCGATAAAAGTGGTATACCCTTTTAGAAACATTCTTTCCTGCTCAGACAAAATGGCTGGCCAAGTATTACCTTCCTGTGATTTAATAACTTGGCACCAGGAATGCCATTGACCACAAGCACAGAAGTAGCCATCACAAACCAAGTTGTACTGTCTCATTATTGAGCCAAATTAATGGACTTGCATGTATTTATTTATTCATTGAGATACAGCACAGAATAGACTCTTCTGACCCTTCGAGCCATACCACACAGCAATCCCCCGATTTAACCCTAGCCTAATTATGGGACAATTTACAATGACCAATTAACCTACTAACTGGTACATCTTTGGACTGTGGAAGAAAACAGAGCACCCGGAGAAAACCCGGCCATTCCACAGGGAGGGTATAAAGACTCCTTACAGATGACGCTGGAATTGAACTCTGAACTCTGATGCCCTGAGCTGAAATAGCATCACACTAGCTGCTATGCTACCTGGAAGATAACTAAATGGTATATAGTTGAAAAACGATGCAAAACGAATAAGCTTTTTTGAGGACAAATTCTGAACCCTATATCACTTATCCTGTGGTAGGTTACAGATGACTTTGAAACCCAAAGAGGCTTTTTATATCTTCATTAACAGGTTTAAAAACATAACCATGAAATAACATAAAATCTTTCAAATACAACACACGAATAATAAACAGGGGTAACACACATGAAATGGTGGAGGAACTCAGGTCAGGAACATCTATGGAAATGAATGAACAATCAATGTTTCGGGCCAAGGCACTCTATCAGTACTGGGAAGAAGGGGGAAGATGGCAAAATAAACTGACAGTGGGAGGGAAGGAGGACAAGCAGGCCCCTTGCTTTATGATATTGATCCCGACGTAAAAAAGGTTGGGAACCTCTGAGCTAGAAGGTGATAGGTGAAGCCAGGTGGTTTGGGGGGGGAGGGGGAAGAGGAGGAATGAAGCAAAAGGCTCGTAGGTGATATGTGGAAAATGCGAAGAGCTGGAGCTGGAAGTCGAGTAGAACAAGATGGTGTCAAAGACAAGTTCCCAGGAAGGATTCGTGGCTATAGGAGGGAGTCTGGGTGAGCACACGGTTGAAGAGTCAGAAGGCAATGAGCAGTGAGAGAGGTTCTCAATTAACTCCTGAAGATTACTTTCTTTTATTTGGCTTGGGTCTAACGCAACCTTTGAAAACATAACACATTCATTTTTTTCTAGCAACGTGTGTTGGGAACTTGGCCAAGTAGTTAAGGCATTTGTCTAGTGATCTGAAAGTCATTAGTTCAAGCCTCAGCTGCGGCAGCATGTTTGTGTCCTTGAGCAAGGCACTTAACCACACATTGCTTTAGTGTCTGTGTGAGGAGTGGCGTACCACAGACTTCCAATCTGCGCCTTGTAAGGCATGAAAATGCCCGACGCAGGCCTCTCTTGGTCTGAATCGACGTTCCCTCCCTCCCTCCCTTTCTAACACTGGAAGTGATGCATATTGTATACCAAATATATTTATTTCAATCAAGTTTAACAGAGGATGATCACAAAATAGTTGAAAGAATCGAAGAGATCATATCAAGGCTTGCCATTATCAAACCACTTTTTACCTTCCAATACTATATCATCATCATCATCAGGTGCCATGTCCAGTTTGAGCTTTGTCTGCCGTGGCCCACACACTCGTGTTTCAGGTGAGGTGGATCAATTCGTTGGTATTCATTTCCAGTTCTCTTGCTGCTGTCTCCATTATCATTTGTCTTTGTCTTCCTCTTGCTTTCTTCCCTTCAATCTTTCCCATAATTACGGTGCATTCTAACTGCTCTTTCCTAATCACATGTCCAGTGAAGTTACGTTGCCTTTTCATGATCTCATATATTTCTCTTTTTGTGTTTGCTCTGTTCATGACATCCTCAGTAGATATTCGTTTCGTCCATGATATTCTTTGCATCCTCCTCAAAAACCATATCTCTGCTACTTCAATTCGTTTCCTCATGTTACTAGATATTGTCCAACATTCTGAGCCATATAACATAACTGGATAAACATAACATTTCAGTACTCTGAGGTGGGTTGTCATGCCTAGTTTAGTATTGGTCAGTATACTCTTCATTCTCATAAAGGTGTCTTTTGCCATCCCTATTCTTCTTTTGATGTCCATGTCGCACCTGCCATCTGATGTCACCCAGCTTCCTAAGTAGCAAAAGTTCTGTACTTGTCTTATGTCTTCCCCATTTATTCTTAGCCTGCAGATAGGATTCTCTTTCTTTTTGGATATTACCATATATTCTGTCTTTTTACAATTGATAGATAGACCCATTTTTGCACTTTCTTCAACAATTATATCAATTAAGTTTTGTACTTCTTCCTCCGTACTTGCAATTAACAGTGTCATCTGCATATCTGAAATTATTGATGTTTTCACTGCCAACTTTGTTTCCCAAGATGTCTCTTATTTTTTGTGATACTGTTTCACTGTACACATTAAATAAATCAGGGGAGAAAACACACCCTTGTCTAACGCCTCTCTTGATTTTCGTAAACTGATGAATATGTCCAACTTAAACTGTTTATTTTTGACCACTACATAAATTATTAAGTTTACTGACACAGGGGAAGGTAATTTTGGTTGTAAAGTCTGGTCATGCAAAGCAAATCTGAAGTTGCAAGCCCCTCTCTTATTTCCCTGTGAACTCACAATTTATTTTCACATGCCTACAATGCTCCCTTTGCCCTTTGTTCTGGCCAGTAAAAGATAGTTTACCTAGCCAATTATTCTGTTAGAGGCAAAAGATTAAGATTCTAATTTCTTACAGGATCACCATTCATTAGTTTGGTAATTATAACCTAAAGCCTAGCTTCCTTTGTAATGTCAATGTACCTCAAGAGAGATGAAACCTATGGTAAGCCGAACAATATATCAACAACCAAAATGGAACAAAATAAAATTCTTGTATGAAGCTGAAGGTGTAAATTCTATAGAGCAAATATCTCTCTTAAATTTATTTCTCAGGATATAGGCTTTCCAGTTGAGAAAGAGATTTTGTGCCCATCGAGAAGGTTGTTGCGAGTCACCTGCTTGAGCCATTTTATTCCTTCCCACACAAGTATTCCCACTTAGGGAGCTCCAGGATTTAAATGCCATTCTGAAAGAACAAATGGTGACCCCAGGACATTAATAGTGAAAAAAACAGCAATGGTAACATCACTGCATTCAAAGTTGAATGGTCAGAAACCCTTTTCAGATATGATCTTTGCCTTGCTGGTTTACCTTGCAGATATTATTTGCCATATAAATGCCCATGCCCGAGTGTTGTTTGCTTTACCACAGATGTTGTTTAGTTCATTTTCTGAGGAATGGCAAATGGAATTGAAGATGCATTAATCAATGAACATCATTACTTCATTGATAAAACAGCAGTGTATAAGATACACACCTATGGATCTCTGCATTGACATCCAGGGGTTGGTATGATTCACCTCCAAGAACCAAACTAATTTTCTTTTGGGCAATACATGGCTTTAACCAATTGAGCAGTTGTCTCCAAGGACATCAATTTTGCCAAGGCTCCTTGATGTCAAATGCTCCACTGAAGTCATTCTTAAGCATCGCTAGAATTCAGATGTTTGGTCCAAGTCCTTGTCAATTAAGATTTAGAGGCAAGTGGTCATAGTAATGCCCAAACCAGGCATTGGTGGTCAAATACAGCTTGAGTGTTACTGACATCTTCCATTAGCTTGCTGATGATTGGGAGAGGACAGATAGTGAAGCAATGAATGGATTTGAATTACCATGTTTTTGGTAAACTGCAAACATCAGAGGAGTTTAACACATTGTCTAGTTCTTACCCAAGAATGTAATTACACTGGAACAGCTAAGCTACAGGTCTGGGTACTACTGGAGTGCAAGTACTATAGCCAGGATGGCTCATCTAACAGCCTGTGCTACATTCAATTTCTCAATTATTTCTAGATATCAGAGACAGCAAATCAAATTGACTGATGACAAGATTATGTCTTTGGTGAACACTGCAGAAGGATGCAGAGATGGATTATTCATGGTACTCATGGATGAATATGATTGCAAAGTTCTTTAGTACTTAGAAACTGGGCCAAAACATCACTGAAGAAGAGGATGCTCCTGAAGCATCCTCAACTTGTAAATGTTTACATTGAGACATAGCTGTGAAGCACTGATGTACTACATTGGTTGTGGCATCACTAAGCTCAGATACATTAAGCATGTGTGTAGCCATTTGATATGTCATCATGCTGTTTATTCCCCTTCATGGATACTGCCTGACCTGCTGAACTCCTCCAGCTTGTAACATCATTTTGCTTATTAATTGCTGCAGATGGTTTTCCCAGACTGAATTCAATCAGTGATGATGTTAGCAAGCCATTCCAAATGGGCATTGCCTCATCCTGAAGTCATAGAATCAGCCAAACATATCCACGTTGACTAAGATAGCTACCAAACTAGTCTCGTTTGCTTGCACGTGGCTTATAATATTCTAAATCTAAATGTTGTGCCTGCTTCCAGAATGTCCTCTGGCAACTCATTCCATTTACTCACCATCCTTTGTGTGAAAAAGTTTCCCCTTGGGTTCCTTTAAGTCTTTCCCTCTCACTTTAAATTTATGTCCACCACTTTTAGACTCTCAGACCTTGGGAAAAAGATTGTAACCCATCCACCTTATATACACTCCTCAAGAATATATACATCTCCTCCTATATATCCTTTTAACTCAAGCTCTATAGTCCCAGTAACATCCTTTCTGGCTTAACAACTTCCTTACTATAACAAGGTTATCAGAACTGGAAGCAACACATACACAATGGTGGAGGAACTCAGCAGGCTAGGCAGCATCTATGGAAAAGAGTTGATTGGTGAGGTCTTTATCAGATTCCCCCTTCTCCAGCCCTGTATCTGATTCACCAATCAACTTCCCAGCTCTTTACTTCACTCCTCCCCACCTCCTGGTTTCACCTATCACCTTGCATTTTTTCCTCCCTTCCCTCCACCTTCTTACTCCGATTCCTCATCTTTTTTTCGCCAGTTCTGACAAAGGGTCTTGGCCCATGTTTTTCCATAGATGCTGCCTGGCCTGTTGAGTTCCTTCAGCATTTTGCGTATGTTGCTTGGATTTCCAGCACCTGCAGATTTTCTCTTGTTTGGTGTCACAACTGGACACAGATTGCATACATTTGTTCCTTCAAGATCTTGTTAGGATAAGCACATTCATTAGCTGGGTAAAGAAAATAAGTGCTAATCAGGAAAACATATTCCTCCACATGTTTGATTTTTATTATGAAAATTCATTAGGTTGGGTTTAATGTTAGGCTCCAAAGGTTATCTCATCTAATATGCATGTCACAGCATTGCTATCTCTGGTGGTGGATCTCGTCTGCTAAGGACAGGACATAGGCAGGGATTATACTGAAAGAATATGGCAAAAAGTCTGTCACATTCCCACAGAAGTATATGTTAATTTCTGGCTACTGCTTGACTAGTTGTGGCACAGCACTTAAAATTTAGACTCCAGTTCCCTGATATTCATGGAGGATTCTGCAGGTTGTGTCAAGTATGAGTGACTTTATCACATTCAAATTCATTGCCTAGATCAATGGCAAGTAATGTCTCTGGTTTAATCCTTGAATGGGGAATGATTATAGTTGGCTACACATATCAATCACAGCTCTGAAGCTTGTTTAGTTTACACCAAATGTTTAGAACAAGAATGATTTTTAGAACTTCTTTGCTAACTTCAATAGCTTTGCCAGTATAGAACTATTGAGGGGTTAGACACCAACAATATAGGCAAATTACACAGATGGAATCAAGAAAAAAAAACAATTGACAGATTTTGAAACAACGTGAATTAAAGGTGATCTATAAAAATATTCAATTAGTCTTATTCAAGGGTTATTTTATAATACAGTAACAATTAATGTGCCATTTTAATTTGAGGTTGATATGCAGGTGCTAAAAGAGTGGTGCGAGCATCTTTGTTAGAGCTTAAATACATTATTCAAACCCTATCGTTAGATCATAATGACATCACCACGATCAAATTTGTTGAGTAACTTTGACACTAAAAATAATACCACGTCCTTCCTTTTCTTAACAACCTGACTAGAGACCAACATTGCAAAACTACCTTGAAATAAAAGTGGACTTGTTACTGAAAGATGTACATCACTAATTCAGACATACCATATCTGTTTGACTACTGCAAGAATCCAACTGAGCACTGCCTTTTCCTGGCATCAAACTTCAGGTAGATAGATAATTTATTGATTCCAAAGGAAATTACAGTGTCATAGTAGCATTACAAGTGTAGATACACAATTAGAAGAGAAGTAAGAAAGAATAAAAAATAAGTTACCTCAAACAGTCAAATGGCGGGGGGGAGGGGTCATCACTTCCTCGCTATAGGTTGACTCATTATAGAACCTAATGGCAGAGGGTAAGATGACCGTATATAGTGCTCTTTGGAGCAGTGCAGTTGTCTTAGCCTATCACTAAAAGTGCTCCTCTGTTCAGCCAAGGTGGCATGAAGAGGGTGAGAAATATTGTCCAAAATTGCCAGGATTTTCTTAGGGTCCTTTGTTCTATCACAACCTCCAATGTGTCCAATTTAACTCCTATAACAGAGCCAGCCTTTCTAATTGGTTTATAGAGTCTGTTGGCATCATCTGTGTTGATGTATTTGCCCCAGCACACCATCACAGAGATGATTGTATTGGCGATAACAGGCTGGTGGAACATGTGAAGGAGAGGCCTGTGTACTCCAAAGGACATCAGTCTCCTCAGGAAGTACAGGTGACTCTAGCCCTTTCTGTACACAGCCTCCGTGTTGGTGCTTCACTCAAGGTGCACTCCCAGGTACTTGTAGGTCCTCACCATCAAAAGTAACAGGGAGCAGTGCAGGCTTAGTCTTCCTAAAGTTCATCACCATCTCCTTTGCCTGACTGATTTTGAGCTGCAGATGTTTCAGCTTGCACCATTTGACAACGTCCTCCACCAGGGCCCTGTATTCATCCCCTCATCCTCCCTTCATACACCGACCTATTGCTGAGTCATCAGAGAATTTCTGCAGGTGACATGACTCAGTGTTTTATCTAGATTCCGAGGTATACAGGGTAAACAGGAAAGGGAGCTAATACAGTCACTGTGGGGCTCCAGTGCTGCTTCTAGCCATGTCTGACCCACAGCTCTGAAGCCACATAAACTGTGGCCTGCCTGTCAGGTAGTCCATTATCCAGTCTACAGTGGAAGTGCTGATCTGCATTGAATGGAGCTTTCCCCCCAGCAATGAGGGCCATACGGTATTCAAGGCACTTGAGAAATCAAAAAACATGATCCTCACAGGCAACCCTGCTTATCTAAATGGGAGTAGGCTCTGTAAGGGAGTGTTCCTGTGTGACAGGTTCAGTAAAGCAAGCTTCAACATATTTGTCTTTGTCTTTACAGGTTCACAAGGCAATAGAAACTAACCAATTAAATACTGCACCTCCTAAAACAGGGAGCTTAGACAGTCAATACCATTATAAATATAATTCAACGCACACAAAATACTAGAGGAACTCAGCATGACAGGCAGAAGGGTCTCAGCCTGAAACGTCGACCATCTATTCATTTCCATTGATGCTGCCTGACCTGCTGGGTTCCTCCAGCATTTTGTGAGTGTTGCTTTGGAAATCCAGCATCTGTAGACTTTCTTATGTTTATAATTACAATTCTGTGTACAACACTCCATTCAGAAGTTCTCACTATTCAGCTATTACACATAATTCAGCAGATTTCAAATTCAAGACATTTTATCTTAAACAAGTGTTTAAAATATATTTTTGAAAAGTAACTGCCTTTCCCTTTGGAAACAAAAGTTCAATTGAAACTGTGTAAAAGAAATTAAATGAGAAGGCGATCCTAGAGGATGCTTACATGACAAGTGCATAATAGCATACTCCACTTCTGAAATTCAGTTCCATTTCTATAATCCCTAATTGAAGTAGTCATACTGAAATTTTTTATACTTTGTTTTAAGTAAACCATAAAGGATGTATCAAAATATAAAAGTAAACTTTAGGAATTAAAAACACACAAATAAATGCCTTATTAAATGTTTTCAAAGAGTAATTTAACAATGCACTAAGAAAACAGCCATCAACGCTTAGCTTAAGAAAAAGTTTACTAAACAAAAATCTTAACTTTTAATTACTTAAGGTAGCCACTCCTAGAAGATTAATTGAAACTGATTTACATGGCTCTTTACAAAAAAGCATTTTAGCAACAGTAATTAACTTGACCGAAGTACCAAAGATAAACATGAAATATCTTTGTAAGCAATTTTCTTTTTTAACTTGTATTTTAAAATATTACTGGATCATGGGACATTTTACATTTTATCACATGCAACTAAGTGTGTTTTCACACACAAAAAAATCAACCGATCAAGATGGATAAAATTTGCACTGGAATTGTTGATTACAACCAACAGAATCACGACCTAGAAGTTCACATGCACAACATCCAAAACAAAACATGACATATTTGCATTAGCACCACACCAACAAATTTAGAGCACAATTCCAATAGTTAAGAAAAGTGATTAAAATTACAGACTTTTTAGTGTTCTAACTCTTTGTACCTTAGCATGGCACCCCTGGCTTCCCACTGCCCAAATGCCAGGAATAGTAATGTTTACACCTAAATTGTGTGTTTCTGCTGGGATTTTCAACCATATTGATTTAAATCACAACTGACACTGACCTCATATAAAATAGCTGTTATTAATTAATGCTAAAACTGAGCATTACTGAAAGAGTCATCAAGCATACCTCTTCAAGTCATAAGCAGAGTGCAAAACAACTCTACAGAGTGTTGTCAAAGAAATCCAAGTGCAATAAACATACTAGCGAATTCTTGTAATTCATCGCCACAACCATATCTCACCAAAAACACAGTTTGAGTATTAATATTATCATTGTTGTCAATTGGGCAAATTAAAAATGGCAAAGATATGAGGGTGCAAAAAGTTATCACACTAAAAATGTCCACTTAGTGACCAGTTGGTGTCAGCAGATTGTGCCTCCAAAATTTAGTGGAAAGAATGCCAGAAAGAAAAAAATTGTAAAAAGGTTTTGCCGAGCAAACAAACACAAGCACCGGCAGTACTTTCAAAGTTTGGCTCACCCTCACTGTCAGGAATTTTGCTTTTCATTGCTGCTTGCTGCTGAAACTTCCTTTTTGATCTAAATAAAGCTTTTGCGTTCAGACACAGAAGGGACATTTAACTACAATGCAAGCATTCACTCATGCCCTCAGACATCTTCGTACGTGTTACCTTTTGCACAAGACTGCCTCCTTTTTGCATGTGTTTTTCAGAAACCAACGTTAGATCCACAGACTTCCTTCCCACCACCACGCCCATCTGAGCAAGACTCTACAACCAAACTTCCATCTTGTAGCATGAATTCATTGCTTGCCAACAATCCTTAGTAAATTTTATAATATTGTTATATAATGGTATAACCCTGTAAGGGCTATATGCTGAGGTCAGAGCTCTGAGGAAAAGTTCAATAGTACAAGTACTACCACTAACACCCCATTTTCTTAAAATCGAATGACATTACACAGGAGAGTCCACAAAACCATTTTTGAAGCTGACTCTACAAAAAGTCATGTTGTGTTTTTCTTAAATTTATGAGTAAGGTTGTTAACACTGGAAAAATAGATAGATTTCTGGACCTACCTACCATAACCCCCAACCACCTATTACTTCTATTGCAATTACCTTAAATTTATATGATTTCACTATTGAGAAGTTCAATGGGGAATTTCATACACATACATCCCAATATTTTTCATCATTCTAACCAATCAGCCTAGATTATTACTCTTCCTGCAGAACAGAACATGTGCTACCTAGCTTAAGCACCAACAAAATTATAGCACAACAGCAAAAAAAGATGCTGTAACAACTGAAAGCAGCATCTGTGGAGGACAATGACCAAAAAGACCACAAGACATAGGTGCAGAATTAGGCTATTCAGCCCATTGAGTCTGGTCCACCATTCAATTATGACTGATTTATTTTCCCTCTCAACCCCATTCTCCTACTTTCTCCCTATAACCTTTGATGCCGTTTACTATTCAAGAATCTATCAACCCCCACTTTAAATACACCTAATGACTTGAACTCCCCAGCTACCTGTGGCA
Source organism: Mobula birostris (assembly GCF_030028105.1). Lineage (NCBI taxonomy): Eukaryota > Metazoa > Chordata > Chondrichthyes > Myliobatiformes > Myliobatidae > Mobula > Mobula birostris. The sequence goes on from NC_092384.1 coordinate 61,554,697, forward strand.
ATGAATTCCACAGATTCACCACACACTGGTTAAAGAAATTCCTCTTCATCTCTGTTCTAAAGGGACATCCATTCTGAGGCTGTGCCCTTTGATCCTACACTCTCCCAATGTTGAAAACATCCAAATGGACAGCAGACCTCCAGATGAAAGGTCTTGACCCAGAACATTAACTGTCCATTTCCCTCCACAGATACTGCCTGAACCACTATGTGCCTCCAGCATCTATTGTTCCAGCTTCCACACGTACAATCTTATGTTTTTATCAACATTACGAATCTTACATATGGCCATTTGGTGATGATCATGTGCTGGACCTTCATTATTTCCACTGCCCCAACTATTCCCCATGATCATGCCATGGGTTTCTAACCTAAAAGACCAAATCATTTCATCTTTCAAAATACAATCCTGGATGACTAGAAGTGCCATATTGTAAAAACTGATGATTGCCAAGAGGTGTTGAGGTATATAAAAAGTCACTCAATGAATTTCAGAGGAAAATAAGGGGTACCAGACCAGAATTTAATTTTGAAGCAGTGACAAACAATATTATTTCACTTAGTCAATATTTAAATACTTTAAATGGTATACAGTAGGGTGCAAAGTCAAGAAAACAGAACAATATACCAAGAGGTTTGGAAAATATAAATTGTTCCACACTTGTGCAGTAAAAGTCACTGTTCAATTCCATTCACTGGTTCAATTACCTTTACTATAATGTCTACCTATGTTAATTTTAAAATCAATTTATTAAAGCTGCATTCTCTTAGAATACATTGTTTGAAATAATAAAACCTTCTTGAGTGTCACCAACATTGTGCATCACAGCAGTCAAATAAGGTTGATCTACCGATGCTAAATGATAATAATAAATTACTTCTACTTTGCCAGGTAATGTGAAAAAAGTTAGCAATGCCTGACAAATAATCAATGTCCATTATTCCAGTAAATCCAACGAATTAGTTTTATGCAGATTGCTACCGCATATAGTTGATTACAGAAATAAACTGTACAGGCTTATGTTTGAATGTGATCAAAGAATGTAATCAATATGTGACCTAAAATCTAGATTTTTCACAATTATACACTCAGTTAAAGATTAATGATATATCTGACATCCATGTCAGATAAGAGTAAATAAAGCAGAATATCCTGAATTCATAAAAAGTTTACGTTGGAATCACTGTGTCTGCCAATACAAACACTGTAAATTACATGGTATTATTTCTTAGGTGTAAACACCTGAAAATATTACAATCTGGTGCTGAATTCAAAGATGCAGCCAGTCAGCTCTTCTGAAAAGATCTGTGAATTCTGACGAAGCCACACATTCAGTACTGGAGACGAAAGAGCCAACTGTTCCCTTTTAGGAAAGAAAGAAGGGGGAAATACAAGCAAGAATTGCTGCAATGAGGTTGGGACACATACTAGAAGAGATCATCATATTATAATAAAACCAATAATAAATTATAATTGCACATAAGACTGTGCTTGATTCCACAACGCATGCTAATATACTAACAGAGATTTAAAGAAAGATTATAATCAAACTTTGTTTATTTTAAGCGGGACAGTGGCCTAAACCGGATTGAGATTAAGTGAGGCCGGACAGGGCAACGATAATTAAAACGGATCTTTCTTAAATCAAACAATACAAAAGATTATACATACCTGTCAGCTTGAAATGCCGCAGCAGGAAATGAGTTGAAATAGAAACAACGTTAAAACAAACACAACCGCTTTCGACAAGAGTTTCCCATTTTTTTTTAATCTTTCCCCCCGCCCTCCCTGTGCTAGGAAACTCCTCTCCGCCACAGCGACCGAGCCCCGAACACGCGCCGGAGCGCCGCACTTCCGCAACGGCTTCGGGAGCCTTCGGGCGCACTCGGAGAAGCTCGTGTGGACTCGGGGAAGAAGCCAAAGAAAGGCGGGGAATTGGTCGAGGAAGTCGGGCGGATTCGTGTGGGTTCGGAAAACATGGAGCGATCGCCGGCTGAGCTCTAACACACGGGGTGTGGTCGGGTTCGTGAGAAGAAGCTGGGAGCCCTGTGCAGCATTTGTGACAAATAAGTTTCCATAGAATATGGAAAGTTTAATGTAAGAACAAAAAGCAGTTAGGTATAAATCTTGAGATGTTGCTTCTAAGAATGTGAATCCGCTAAGTGTGTTTACAGATAATTACATCCATCTTTGGCACAGAAGGTGTTGGTGAATTTCACCATCAGTGTCTGCCTTGCTTGAGCTTACGCTTGAAATGCGGGAAGGAGGCTCATGTTTTCCATGTCTTATTGTGGAACTTCATATATAGACGCTGGTGTTGTAGAACAAGGACTGGTTGGTAGTGGGGTTTATGTTTGCAGATGTTACATGTAAGGCCCATTTCTTTCTTGTGCTATGGTAGTTAACAGTTTGGTTTTGTGTGTGCAAATACTGTCGATGCAATGCAATTTAAGTTGTAGCGTATTTGGTTTTGAAAAGAAAGCGAGGTAGGTTGAACAGCTTCCAGTTTGGATTAATTTATTGTCGTATATGTGCCAAGATGCAATGAAATTCCTTGCTTCCATAAAGGGCATAGAGTAAACTGTAAATTTGGTTATAATAAATACAATGAAAGATAAAATGATGAGCCCTAAGCTACAGAATGAAGTTGTTTTGTGCTTCTCAAAGATTGTAGTGCAAAAAGAAATGCCAAAGTGACAATAACAAAATAACTTGTACAAAAAATGTGAAAGCACTGCCCAGGATAGTTCAAAGTAAATGTATTATCAAAGTACATGTATGTCACCATTTATTACCCTGTGATTCACCTTATTGTGGGCATTTGTAGTAAATTGGAAGTAGTATCATGGAATCAATGAAAAACCACACATGACAGATAGAGAAGCAACCAACGTGCAGCAAGAAGAGAGCATGGCCTGGGTGGTGAAGAATCCCTGTTGATGAATGATGCTTACCTGTGACAGCACTCCTTGTAAATGGCTGTATATAATGGGTATGAAAGAGGTGACTGGATTAGGAGATTAGCTGCACTTCATTGGAAAGCTTGATAGCAATGAGGTGCAACACTGGAAGAAGATTGGAAAAAGTTTTAAGGAGTCAACACAACCTTGTCAGACATCATTCTGTACTGAAATTGGGACTACTGTTAAACCTCGGGTTGAAATTATAGTTTATTCCCTGGCATAAAGATGATGTAAAGTGGAGACGAAATCCTGTGGGAAGCCAAATTTGAGAAAAAAGCTGATTGGAATCCAAGGTGTACTGTGAGGCCATATAATGAACACCATGTATAATGGTTGATTTTTTTTTTCCTACACCTTTAGAGTTGAGGCATGGTGGAAATCATGTACATTGTGCCTGCAGACAGATAGAATCTATAGCCCTTTTGTCACTGGAAGGAAGAGGGTGGTGAGAAAGCAATGATTATAACTGTGGCAGACCGTATGGAGAGCCTATCTAATAATCATATTTGCCTCCTTTCTTGAAGATAGTTACAGTTATGAGAACTTTTGTGTTCTTGACATATCCTTCTCTTCCCAGATGTGGAAGATGAGTTTATGATTTTGTGCCTGACATTCCATTAGGTTTATTTTACCTTGTTTCTCAGTTGGTACGATCTTATTAGTCTGAGGCGGTGGTAGTAGTGCGCAGGATGGTTTACTGTGCAACAGAACTATGGTTGATTTATTTAAAGTCTTACTTACAGCAGATACTGATACGTTTTCCTTGGCTTTCAGAATGGGCAGGCCCATGGAGAAGTTGGGCAATGGGTGGTATTGACAACATTAAACATTACACTCACAATGGTAATCAGTGAGTTGCTGGGCCTTGCATTCTTCCACCTGCCATCATCTTTGAGTCATGATTTTTCTGCTATACCTTAGCCTCTGGGTACTTCAGAGAGTATTCTTTTGGGTACTTCAGAGAGTATTCTTTCACCTAAGGTTGTGGATGATAACATTTTGAATCCGAGGACAGTTTGCATTTGCAGTGATTTGGAAGTGCGCATATGCCGGTCGTGCATGCAGCCTGGTACAGCCGTTCCGATCTATTCTTACTTTCTTCTTACTTTTTAATTTACTTTACTTTTTTGTATTTTTTTTTCTCACGGTAACACATCGAAGCTGCACCCTCTCTAACATGCTGGTAGAGAGAGTTTTATTTGGGTTTTCTTTAGCGCTGGAAATGGTTATATCCCGACACGCGGGACAGAAGCAAGGTCGTATTGTGTATTCCACAGACCAACAAAGACCGGCCGGCTTAGCAAACAGAGCGGTGGACACCCCTGCTGAAATCCGGAGGAAAACACACAGGGGGATCACAAAGCCGAGGAAAGAGGACCGGGTCGAGACAACAGAGACTTTTGGAGAAGAGGAGTTCGGTGGGTAATACCATTGCGGCTGACCGGAAGTGCACTGAGAGTGGTAAGCGTAAAGGAGTTGGGTGCTTACTGTTCTGGCTAACAACGGATGGTGCAATCCAGGGTATATTACGATCGAGGAACATGTTTGCAGACTGGATACTGAACTTTTTACTGTTGGAGTTTGGCCACATTCCACCGTGATACAACACTTGGCAGCACGGGTGGTCGTTCCTGCCTGTGGCCATCGAACGTGCAGCTCCTCCCGTGGAGGGTCTGACACCCTGAGCCAATAGACTGGTCCTGGACTTATTTTCCTTCTGGCATAGTTTGTATTTTGGTGTTTGATTGTTGGGGTTTTTTGTATTGCTATATTTACGCTCTATTCTTGGTTGGTGCGGCTGTAACGAAACCAAATTTCCCTCGGGATTAATAAAGTATATCTATCAGAATCAGGTTTAATATCACCAGCATATGTCATGAAATTTGTTAACTTTTTGGCAGTAGTACAATGAAATACATGATAAATATAGAGGAAAAAATCTGAATTATGTTAAGTATGTTAAATAGTTAAGTTAAAATATGTGGTGCAAAAACAGAAGTAAAAAGAAAAATGAAGTAGTGTTCATGGGTTCAATGTCCATTTAGAAATCAGATGGCAGAGGGGAAGAAGCTGTTCTTGAATCGCTGAGTGTGTGCCTTCAGGCTTCTGTACCTCCTTCCTGATGTTAACAATGGGAAGAGGGCATGTCCTGGGTGATGGGGGTCATTGATGATGGAAGCCATTTTACTGAGGCACCGCCACACCTTGAAGATGTTTTGGATAATATGGAGGCTAGTACCCATGTTGGAGCTGATTAATTTTACAACTCTAAATTTTTAACTCCCAAATCTGACCATATTCATTAAACTAATCCTGGTATCATGTAGTGGAGAAGCCAGAAGTTATTCACAGGTTCTAATTATAGTGGACTTCAGAGCTGTCCACCTCCTTTTAATCACCAGGTTGTCTTTGATGCACAGTCTGAGGAAGACAACAAGGAGTCTTTCCAGTCTTCTTGAGATCTTCATCGTTGATTTTCTTACAACAATATTTCAAAATTGAGTTTATTATCAGAACCACAATTACATATATGCACTTGTGCAATGAAAAACTTAATTGTGGCAGTCAGCGTCACAGACACACAGCATCATATAAGGAGCATTCACAAGAAAAACATAAATATAAATTGTTCACAATTTTTACAAGAAAGCAGAACTAGAATTTTTAAAAAAGCTGCATTTTAGTGCAATGTGGTTGCAGTGTTACTACACTGTAGTTATTTGAGTTTTACCCTTTGGTTCAAGATCAGTGGCTGAGGGAAAGTAGCTGTTCTCGAGGCAGATGGGGTGGGTCTTCCTAGGACAGAAGCCAGCCCTGGCCCCTTTCAGCCAATTAATCATTTTTATTTGGTGCTACTTCCTATACCAGTGGAGTTTAATGCTCAGAGAAACCATATACTGCAGAGAATCAAACCACAAATGGAACTTGAAACCAGAAGTTGGAAAAAGAAACTAGAATGATTCTTAAGGTAACTTTTATTAGCTATCAAAGAAAGGAAATAGAGCCAACTGATGCTTGGATATCTAAGTAGTAGTTTTGGAATGTTCTTATTATTGCCTTACTGCTGAGTAAAGGGTTACAGATTCAGTGTTTATCTACTATGCGCTGTGGTTTCACTGTAGTCCTTTCCAGCTGTACTTTCAATGCAGCAGCCGGGCTGAGTTTGATCCCAGCAAGTACGTTGACATGTATAGTATTTGCTGTTGGAACCACTGGGAGTCAAATGTATTTTGTTGTCCTTGCCTCAGTAGTTGGTAAGTTCAGTGGTAAAGAATCCATTTCAATTCCTCCCAAGTTCACATTTCCTCTTAATTTCGAATACTTGCAACTGAAGAGGACATAATTCAAACTTACAAAAATCTTCACCTGAAATACTTTGCTTTATATTTGGGTATAAAAGAACGCCAAATCCTCCATGCACGTGGGCGTCTATATCGGCTTATTGATTGATTGGGATGTGGCTGTCACTGGCAAGGTTAGAAATTTTGTCCAGATCTTGTTACATTAGGCATGGACTGCTTCACTTTTTTTTTTGAGAAGGAATGCAGTAAAAAAAAATGCTGGTTTGCAGCAGATCAAGTGAAGAGAAGTCAAGTCACTTTTTATTGTCATTTCGACCATAACTGCTGGTACAGTACACAGTGAAAACAAGACAACGTTTTTCAGGACCATGGTGCTACATGAACAATACAAAACCTACACTGAGCTACGTAAAACAACACAAAACTACACTAGACCACAGACCTACCCAGGACTGCATAAAGTGCACAAAACAGTGCAGGCTTTACAACAAATAATAAACAAGACAATATGCACAGTAAAGTATGCACTTGTGCCACTGTGTCTTTGGATTAATGCAAGCAGTATCACTTCTTCAAATAAATGTAAGTTTAACGATAGTGGAAATGAAAGCATATGTATATTGCCACACTCCCTGCCAATGCTGATGGTCTAAAATGATGCAAGATTAAAAGTCAATATGTAAAAGTGGAATTAGTGTGCTGAATTCATGAATCAATCAACTCCCCAGCAGTTAGAATCAAATATTTTCTGATTTTGTGTTTAGATTCATTTCCAGCATAAGTAATTCCAGATTCAAAGATGAACCTTAGATTCTCCTGTACCTCTTTACAGGTTGGTGGGATGGGGTTCCACAGTGAAGGAGTGGGAGGTAACTGACAACAGAAGCAAATGTGAAAGCCATTGTGATGACAAGAGCAAGTCAAAGGCTGCAAGTGGTAAGAAAAACAAACTGATGGAAGAACTCAGTGGGTCTGGCAGCATGATCCTGCATGACCCACTGAGTTCATCCAGCTGCTGTTTTCTTTTTGCTCCAGGTTCCAGCATTTGCATTCTTTTGCCTCTCAAAGACAGAGAGTGTCCTATGATGAGTGGAATCTACTGATTCCCACAGGGAAAGAGTCAGGGAATTGATGAAATCTATCTACCTGGATGAGTGCAGCTCTAATAATCATCAAAATTCTACTATTTTAAATATCCATTCCTTTCATTATTGTGACTGTGTTCAGCCCGTCTACAAAGTTAAACGCAGTCACTTTATTCTCATGATTGTGTAGCTAAGAACAGCTCCCAGTGCCATATTTAAGTTTGCTGCTGATGCCACTATTGTTGGTCAAATCAAAGCTGATAAGGAATTGGCATATAGGAGAGAGATTGAAAACCTGGTTGAGTGGTGCCACAGCAACTCAGCATCAGCAAAACCAAAGAGCTGATTATCAACTACGAGAGGAAGAAACTGGAGGTCTATAAGCCAGTCCTCATTAGAGGAATGGAGGTGGAAGAGGATCAGTAGCTCTAAACTCCTTGGTGTTAACATCAGAAGTTCTGTCCAATTCAGAAATGTCATCTCAAAGAAAGCATGATGATTCCATTTTCTTAGAAGTTTGTGTATATTTCGCATGTCACCAAAAACTTTTCAAAATATTCAGGATTGTTTAATATCATTTCCAGTACACAAGTGTAAAAGAGAATAAAATAATTGTCATTCTGGATCTGATGCAGAACAAAAACAAACAGTTAGATAACCCTATCTTTGAAACATTGCTACAACCTAAGTACGTACTTTCAAAGAGTCTCCATCTCGTGTTCTCAATATTTATTGTTCATTATTATTATTATTATTATTTATTTTTGTATCTACACAGCTTGTTGTCTTTTGCAGACTGGTTGAACACCCAAGTTGGTGAGGCCTTTTGTTGATTATATTATGTTTATTATTTATTATGTGTTTATTGGGTATGCCCACAAAAAATAAATCTCAGGGTTGTTTATGGCGATATATATGTACTAAATTTACTGTGAACTTTAAGGGAGGGATTTCTAGAGTCATGGCCCATGGTATGTCATCTAAAACACTGGCAAATTCCTATAGATGCACACTGAAGTGTGTTCTGACTGGATGCATCATGGCCTGGTATGAAAATACCAATGCCAGAGAAACGCCTACAAAAAGTGGTGGATGCAGCCCAGTACATCAAAGGAAAAGCCCTCCCTACCATTGAGCATACCGTCAAGGAATGTTGCCATAAGAAAGCAGCATCCATCAACATCCAGTCCATGCTCTCGTTGGTGCTGTTATCAGAAGAAGGTCTCCTACCACTGGGCTGAGTAACAGTTATTACCCTTAAATCCTTAGGTTCCTGAACTGGTGTGGATAACTTCACTCACCTCAACGCTGAATTGATTCCACCACCTACGGACTCACTTCTAAGAACTCTACAGCTCATGTTCTCAGCAACACAAAATGCTGGAGGGACTCAGCAGGTCAAGCAGCATCTATGAAAAAGAGTAAACAGTCGATGTTTCAGGCCGAGACCCTTCTTCAGGACTGCATCTTAAAAATAATTACAGATACAATGTAAATTGTGAACATTGGAGATGAGGATTACATGGACGTCAAATATATTTAAAATACACCCACATTCTGAATTATTTAATTTGTATTTTACAAAAGTTAATGCTCAAAAATTGAAAAATTCCAATACTGGAAGATTGGAAAAAGTAAACTGCAACTTTTACAAAAGGAAATTCAAGAAAAACAGGTGGAATGATGAAAACATAGAGGTGCTTCTTTGAGGTAGTTTTAAATATTTCCCTTAATCAGCTTCAATCATTTCAAAGCATTTGTATTAGTGCAGTAGCAGCTAGGTTATGCACAAGAAAATATTGTTAAAATAGTTAAATTAGGACTAAATAGCCTTTTTTGAGTTATCTTGTAAATAAATGTTGAGAAGGAGACTGAAGAGATCTCCTCTATTCTTCGGATCATACAATGGAATCCTTTTATGTCCATTTGAGGGGTAACAGGGAATAGGTTTATCATTATGGATGCTGTCCAAGTTGCATGCCATCTTGGACAATGTCTCCCATCCACTACATAATGTACTGGTTGGGCACAGGAGTACATTCAGCCAGAGACCCATTCCACCGAGTTGCAACACAGAGCGTCATAGGAAGTCATCCCTGCCTGTGGCCATCAAAGTTTACAACTCCTCCCTTGGAGGGTCAGACACCCTGAGCCAATAGGCTGGTCCTGGTCTTATTTCCTGGCATAATTTATTATTACTATTTAACTATTTATGGTTTTATTACTATTTAATTATTTATGGTGCAACTGTATCGAAAACCAATTTCCCCTGGGATCAATAAAGTATGACTATGACTATTATCATCCAAAAAATGACACATCTGACAGATTAGCTGAAGTATTAGACTAAATATTTGTACAAGTCTCTGGAATATTGCGATTTTTTTTTTGAAACTTGTATTTCTAAGCGAATGAGGAGGCTCATATGAATCTATCATTCATCATTGTACCATGTAAGCCAGGTAATTTTGGATATATTTACTGCTTTCATTCTGAGTACAATGTGTGGCCCACTTCTGTATTCTTAGGAGGAATTCATCGTAGGGGTGAAAAGGTTCCAGTGCAAATATTCCCTACCATTTCACAAACGTGTAGTGGAGCTTATTGCTTTGGCCTTCAGCTGATTATTCAACAACAGGGTACTTCTGCCAGGGCTGGCAACGTGATCTATAATACCTTCAGATTACATAGGATGTGGAGATGTTATACATGCCAACAAGCCTAAGGAGTCCTGTTCCAAGGTAAGACAAGGGTTGGATGAAGCCAAAAGGTAGTTTATGGCAGAATTAGAAAATTGAGAACATGAAAACCCTTATGGGAATATAGGAAATGTAGTGAGATATTTAGAAAGGTAATTAGCAATTGCAAGGAAATGCATACAAAGTAACAATAGCAGGCAAGACTAAGGAAAATTCCTAATTATATGTATACAGTATAAAGCTGTAGAGAGTAAGCAGAAAAAGAGCAGGATCCGTTAGGGACCAAAGTGTCAATCTGTGTCAGTGATATTTTAAATAAATAGTTCTTATCTATTCACTATGGGGAAGAAGATATTTTAGTTGGGGAATTCGGGAAGCGGGAGGTGAAATTCTCAGACAAATTACCATTTTAAAAAAGGAGATATTAGCTGTATTAGGCTAAAAGGTGGGTGACAAGCTATATGCTAGGTTGGTGATAGAAGGCAGAGGGTGATAGTCAAGAGTTGTTTTTGTGATAGAAAGCTTATGACCAGCAATGTATCAAATGAATTGCTACTGATATCCTTGGCTGTTTGTTATATGCAGTAATTCTCTGGATGTGAATACGGTAGCTATTAATAAGTGTACAATAGACACCAAAATTAGTGAGGTTATCTACAGTGAGAACATTAGTCTTTACCTGCAGCAAGATATTGATGAGTGGGTAAAGTGGGCAAGAAATGGCAAATAGAACTTAAAACTGAAAAATGTGAGGTGATGTGTTTTGGGAGAACAAATTAATCTAGACCATACACAATAAAAAGAGGGCTGTAGGAGGTACTGAGGAACAGAAGTACGGTATATTGCTATACATGACCAAGGATACTGGAAGTTAACAGACTAGGTATATAAGCTAATTAAGAGAAAATATGGGATAATTGCCTTTATTAGCTGGGGCACAGAATAAAAGAACCGGGAAAGTGTGCTTCAGTTATAGAGAACATAAGTTAGGCCACAGCTAGAGTAGTCTTTGCAGTCTGGTCACCAAAGTATAGAAATTATGTAATAACACTGGAGAGAGTGCAAGGAGTTCCCAAGAATGGAATTTTTAGCTATGAGAAGAGATTAGATAGGTTGGGTTTGTTTCCCCTCTGTATAGGAAGCTGAGGGGTGTGGATCTGACAGGTATATAAAATTGAGGGGCTTGTAGATGGGGTCGACAGTTCCTATACAGATGTCGAAAGCGAGGGGACCTATGTGGGTAGATATGAAAAGGTTATGCCTTGAAGAAGTGTCCATCATTGATTGCAGAGGTTTACAGTAAAATGTGAGAGATTTAGAAGGGATTGGAGGAAGGATGATTTCTCTCAAGATGGTTGAAATCTGGAATGCATCTCCTGTTGAGCAGGGGAATCAAATATTTTTGCAATGACTACTTAGATGGACATTCTAGAAACAGATGTATTCTAGATACTGGAACTAAACCCACAGACTGAAAACTATATATATTGTATCCCTATTTCAAATATTAGCTTTCCTGAAGATCTGATCACTGAAAATTTTATAAGACGGGTATTTGAAACAATGTGAGTTCATGGAATCCTTCCACTATTTGAAGACAATTTATATGGAAAACCTGTTCTCGTGTTGGAGGCCCAATGTCTGCGAGTCTGGGGCCGAGAACTGGAGGCCCAGAGGAAGCCAGTCTTGGGGTTGGATGCTTGTTGGTGGGTAGGGTTTTGTTGTTGTTGTTGCTGCCTGTGTTGTTTTGCTGCACATTGTCAGCATCCAAATGCGTGGTAACACTTGTCTCTGGCGCGTCACTGGGAGTATTTGTTGTATGTTTCAGTGTTCTGTACATGTGATGAATAAACCTGAATCAATAAAAATAAAGTTAGGAAGCGATTTTATGTGAGGGAGGGAGAATGAGAGAGTTAGGAAATTGACAGAAATGAGAATATGATTTAGGTCGATCACTAATGATACAGACTTTCACTTAACTAGGTGTACATGTCAAGAAATTCTATCAAATAGACTGGAATTTCCAGATGGCAAATTTTAATGGAGAGGTAATGAAAGATTGCTTACAAGACTTTCCGCTGGGTTGGTCAGGCTAGGTGAGGGGTGTGGAGTTGCTCCCTAGAAGAAAATATCCATTATGGTTACCAGTAATGGATGATTTGTGAAATAGAATTGATTAATTGGGCTCACTTGTTTCTTTTTCCAGCAAAGAAATTATGAAGGATTAAGGTTAATTTATAGTTACACAAGGTTGGTCAAAGGATCTCAAAAGACTGAATAATAATTGAGGCTTGGTTTATCTACTTTAGGAGTACCTGGCTCTAGTGTAGCCTTTGAGTCAGAAGTTTGTGGGTTCAAGTCCCATTTCTGAAGTTGAGGATTACAAAAGATCTCTGCTACAGTTCTAATGAAGAGCATTATTCTGGGTAGCCGTAGGCTAAGATTTATCCCTTAACCAGCATCCGATAAAATAAAAGTATTTCTGCTTTTGGCAACCCATGCTGTGCATTTTGGCTGCTGCATTTCACACATTTCAATGATTGCACTTCCAAAGTGTGGTCTACTAAATATACTATAAAGCTCATTGGGACATACTATAGTTGTGAAAAATGTTATATAAATGCAGATATTCCTTTGAGGGCATGTTGTCTGGGAACCGCTTATCCTGAGTTCTTTCTAGCAAGTCTTGAGCATGCAGCACCATTCCTGATTTTTCTATGCATTAAGATAAATGGAAGAAAATTACATTGCAATGACATGGTTTATTGAAAGGCGGTGCCTGTGACTTCGATTTTTGTTTTTGCTGGCAATGCTGGATTATGGAATCAGCTCTTATGTCAAAATGATGTTGGAATATAAGGCACTATTTATAGCTACTGATTTGAGGCTGGAAGAATGCCAAGAAGCCTGCTGGACTCTGTTTAACTGAGGTATAACCACTTTAAAGAAATGCAAATTCTAGTCTATTTTCTTATAACATTAGTTAATACTTCATTAGAGTCAGAACTCTTAATTGTAAAAAGCTTGTTTATGATTATATAAAATTCTTTGTTGTTTTTGTTGTCTCTCTGAGGTTGCTGTTTACAATAAAATGGTGTCCCACTGTACTGACTATAGATCTCTGTAATACTTTGAGAACCACAGAGAAAAGTTGTCCAATTAGATTACTCAGAGTGATTTGAATAATGGCCAAATTGTAGTTAACAGTAAATCCATTGGATGCCTAATTAAATGAATAGAGTCATAGAAAAGGAATTGATGAGATTAGTGTGCTGAGCTCATTGTGAAATGATAATACTTATGTCAGCAAAATTGGAGGTGGAGTACTGCAGTGATTATAGAACTAGATTAGCAACACAGCAGCCCTGGGATCGAGTTCATTTATGGTTCATTATAAAACTGAATTCAATACATGAGGTCAATTGTGGATTAGCACCAGATCAAAATTATTATAAAAATTGTAATTGCTCGAAACAGAAACAATGATGCCTTACCTGGTTGCCTCAAATAGCAACATAGAAGCTACAGATGAGTGATAAATATCCAGGTTGCACAAAACAAAAGCAGTAGGGTGATCTATCATATAGCTGCACCATGTGACTTCTCAAACATAGCAATGTGAAATCTGAATATACCCCCAGTTCAAATTTAAAAAGTAAGTTCAGTTCGTCTTCCTTGGATGTTTGTCAAGTCGTAAAGAACTAAAGTGTATTAATGACCTTGAGGTGCAGATACGCCAAGCCTTACTAGAAGGTGGGAAGGATTTTAGAGCTTAAATGGCTTACATCTATTTTCTATATTATGATTTGATAATTATAGGCAAAGATCAGTACTACAGAGTTGTAGAGAATTACAACATTGGAACAGACCCCTCAACCTACCAGGTCTGCACTGGCCATAAACCCACTCCTGTATTTACATCAATCCCACTTTTAAAATTCTTCACACTTTTTCCATTAGCTACCCGCTCAGATGTTACCAGTCATCTATTAGGGACAATTTACAGCAGCCAGTTCGCCTACCAGTCTGTACAACTTTGGAATGTGGGAGGAAACCGGTGCATGCAGAGGAAACACATGCAGTAGTGGGGAGAATGTGCAGACTCCACACAGACAACACCTGATATATTTGAGCCCAGATCTTTAGCTCTGTGAGACAGCGCTCTTTCAAAATGGGCGTGAGGTGAATTTTCTCTCAGAAGTTTGTCTCTGGGATTCTCTGTCTAAAATATGATCGAAGCAGGATCTTGGAATATTTATAAAACCTTGTTAGATTTTTGCGGTTGAAAGGTTACCTCAGGAAGATAGGGAAGGTGGAGTAGAGGTTACAGGTAGCTCAGCTGTGGTCTTACTAAATTTGTAGAGAATGCTTGAGGGGCAGAGTGCTTCTGACCATACATCACTCCGTGCAATATTATGATGAGGTTGTATAAGGCATTGGTGAGGCCGAATCTGGAGTATTGTGTTCAGTTTTGGTCACCAAATTACAGGAAGGATATAAATAAAGTTGAAAGAGTGCAGAGAAGGTTTACAAGGATGTTGCCGGGACTTGAGAAACTCAGTTACAGAGAAAGGTTGAATAGGTTAGGACTTTATTCCCTGGAGCGTAGAAGAATGAGGGGAGATTTGATAGAGGTATATAAAATTATGGGTATAGATAGAGTGAGTGCAAGCAGGCTTTTTCCACTGAGGCAAGGGGAGAAAAAAACCAGAAGACATGGGTTAAGGGTGAGGGGGGAGAAGTTTAAAGGGAACATTGGGGGGGGCTTCTTACACAGAGAGTGGTGGGAGTATGGAATGAGCTGCCAGACGAGGTGGTAAATGTGGGTTCTTTTTTAACGTTTAAGAATAAATTGGACAGATACATGGATGGGAGGTGTATGGAGGGATATGGTCAGTGTGCAGGTCAGTGGGACTAGGCAGAAAATGGTTCGGCACAGCCAAAAAGGGCCAAAAGGCCTGTTTCTGTGCTGTAGTTTTTCTATGGTTTCTATGCAGTAAATGAGTAGTGTATATCCAACTCCTCCAGTTCAATTTCTTATGTATGATAACCATTGTAAGAATTAGTAGTTGGATTTTCTCGATAGAAATTTCAACTCGTGGAAAATGAGCTACAAATGTGATATAAGGGTTGAAGGGTTGATAAAAGGGGGAGAAGCTGACAGCGATGCAGGTGGATGCTTTCCTGGTGTCATGGATTCTTGATTACCTGACTGGCAGACCACAGTACATGTGCTTTCAACAGTGTGTGTTCGACAGAGTGATCAGCAGCACTGGGGCTCCACAGGGGATTGTCTTGTCTCCCTTCCTCTTCACTATTTACACCTCGGACTTCAACTACTGCACAGAGTCTTGTCATCTTCAGAAGTTTTCTGATGACTCTGCCATAGTTGGATGCATCAGCAAGGGAAATGAGGCTGAGTACAGGGCTACAGTAGGAAACTTTGTCACATGGTGTGAGTAGAATTATCTGCAGGTTAATGTGAAAAAGACTAAGGAGCTGGTGGTAGACCTGAGGAGAGCTAAGGTACCGGTGACCCCTGTTTCTATCCGGGGGGGGGGGGTCAGTGTGGACATGGTGGAGGATTACAAATACCTGGGGAAATGAATTGACAATAAACTGGACTGGTCAAAGGACACTGAGGCTGTCTACAAGAAGAGTCAGAGCCGTCTCTATTTCCTGAGGAGACTGAGGTCCTTTAACATCTGCCGGACGATGCTGAGGATGTTCTATGAGTCTGTGGTGGCCAGTGCTATCATGTTTGCTGTTGTGTGCTGGGGCAGCAGGCTGAGGGTAGCAGACACCAACAGAATCAACAAACTCATTCGTAAGGCCAGTGATGTTGTGGGGATGGAACTGGAATCTCTGACGGTGGTGTCTGAAAAGAGGATGCTGTCCAAGTTGCATGCCATCTTGGTCAATGTCTCCCATCCACTACATAATGTACTGGTTGGGCACAGTAGTACATTCAGCCAGAGACTCATTCCACGGAGATGCAACACAGAGCGTCATAGGAAGTCATTCCTGCCTGTGGCCATCAAACTTTACAACTCCTCCCTTGGAGGGTCAGACACCCTGAGTCAATAGGCTGGTCCTGGTCTTATTTCCTGGCATAATTTACATATTACTATTTAACTATTTATGGTTTTATTACTATTTATTATTTATGGTGCAACTGTAACGAAAACCAATTTCCCCCGGGATCAATAAAGTATGACTATGAATAGTTCAGGAACAGTTATTACCTTTCAAGCATCAGGCTTCTGAACCAATGTAGATAACTTCATTCTCCTCAACTCTGAACTGATTCTACAACCTATGGACTCACTTTCAAGGACTCTACAGCTCATGTTCTCAGTATTATTTATATTTGGGCAGTTTTTTGAACTTGTGTTTAGCAGGCTTTGTGTGTAGTTTTTCATCGATTCTATTATATTTCTTTGTTCTGTGAATGCCTGGAAGAAAATGAATCTCAGTATACATACTTCGATAAATTTATTTTAAACTTTTGAACTTTGAAGCGCCTAGGGTGAATCCCAGCGTCTGGTATACTTCATTGTCTTAAGATGTATAGTACTAATGGAACTGAACACAGCACATTTATTGAGTGGGAAGGTGTGGGGAAACCTTTTTAGTCTTCTGATTAATGAGCATTCTTTGATGAGGAAGCAGTTGTCCTAAAATGCTTCTCTGAAGAACTGTAATTATTCACTGACAATTTAGTGATTAATTGTAGTTATTAAGAGCTATTTTCTTTGTGCTTTGTTTGAATTTGCCTTATGGCAACATTACCTTTAATTCTGTTTGCTCCAGGCAAAGGTTGCTGCTTTACATTGACCAATAAACTCATCAAAGCACACATTGCTATAAAGATACCATGAATATTAATCTTTTTATACTGTATTAGAATTAAATAACCCTGAGGTAAACATAGTTAAGAAATAGAAAATATTCAATATATTGGAGGTGAAAGTAGGTTACTGCTGAGAAAGTATATGTATTTTTGAAAAAATTTTAACGAATACCATTTTAATTTGATTGCAGTTAAACTTGGCTATGTAGCACAGGTATCTATGATTTTTTTTAGAGTGACAGAAGAGTTAAATCTCTAAGAGTTCACATTAGTCTCCTCTGAATTAATAACTGATCTGGAGGCAGAAAGGATTTTATGAATTCATCAAGGGTAATTAGTTTATATATCCAGTAGTTCTTTTACTAGTATCAATTCAGTCACTATTTTACTTTATGCCTTCCAAAATGCTGTGTAGGAGTCACGTGAAAACAGATTACACACACAAGCAATTCATTTCAATTCTAGCCCCATTTATTTGCAGGAAAATGTACAGAAAATGAACCAGAGATTGTTGCTGAAGTCATGTAATTGGAGTAGTGCTTGTGCATTTAACCCACTCGTGTTTCTCTTATGATAGGCACAGTTAAAAATATGCTGCCCATCTCGGGCATCCCAGGCTTTGGTCAGGTTCGAGTTAGATATGGCCCTTGTGGCTACGGGGGTCAGGGGGTATGGAGGGAAGGCTGGGGCGGGGTTCTGAGTTGGATGATCAGCCATGATCATAATGAATGGCGGTGCAGGCAGTATGAAGACTGACACCTGGTGGTTGGAGGTGATACAACCTATTTTTACTACGCTTAACTCATTTTAGTGCCTGGTTTAACACAATAGCATCCATTCCAGTGAAATCGCAACTTCCAGGTGTTAATACGTTTTTGGCATCATTCAACGCAAGTTGCCAAGAAATGGCAAAGTCAAACCTTTGTTTTTAACTCCTGATAAAACAAGTAGAGCCACAACTACTCAGCCAGAAGACGCAAATTAAATGGCTTTAATTGGGGCACAGACATGCAGTTGGCTTCATGTACATCTTTGAGCTATCAGCACTGTACGTAGCTGCTGGGTTTCATACTGCTACTGCAGACTTTCAAGCTGAGGCTTTTCTTAATCATTAATTTCTTTGCACACGTACAGGGAAACTTACTCTGCTCGTGGACTGTTTTGTCCCAGTCCCATCAGAAGTATGTAGCATCCACACCAGGACCACCAGACTCAAAAAGTTACTTTCCCCAAGCAGCAAGGCTGATCAACACCTCCACCACCATTACTTTATCATTTCCTGTCAGTCACCTTATGTGCAGACAGCTCTGTACCTAGTGTCACTGCGTGTACATATAATCAATGTATATAAGCCATTTTATGTATTTATTGTATTTTTTATTATTGTGTTCTTTATCTTAGTGTCTTTTTTTATATGCTGCACAGGTTCCAGAGTGACAATTACTTTGGTTTCTTTCACACTTATGTACTGGAAATGATACTGGAAACAATCTTGAATCTTCTCAAATGGTTTAACTATTTTATCATATAGCATGAAAGCAAATTACTCAGCCCACAGCATCTACTCCAACTAACAGGCATCCATCCATATCAATCCAATCTTTCAGCACTTGGCCCATAGCCTTTCATGCCCAAGTGATTCAAGTGCACAGGTTTGGTGACCATCTCCCAAAAAAGATACACAGGCACTTAAAAAAGTGAAAAGCCTTGAGGTTAGTTATTCAGAACTGTATTAAAAATGAAATAATCTTTGAGGTAGTGCATAATATTGCAGATACTAGAAAAACAAAATAAAAACTGAAAATCCTGAAAATACTCATTATTTCAGGTCAGTAGGCTGATCATTCACTTTCAATCTATTCTGTTTCTTTTGGTGCATCTGCCCCCTAACCAGCTGAGTATTTCCGGCATTTTCAGTTTTCATCACAGTTTTAGAATAGTAGATTAAAATTTAAAATTAATTTGCTTCATTTACGTAGTGTTTCAAGCATGAAAATCAAAGCATAAATTGAATCCTGTTCCTAATGTCATTTCTACGCAAGCTTTGAAAAATAAAGGATCATATCCATACGTAAAACATTGTAATTCTCAACAGCATTTTGAAAATAAATGCTTCCCCCCCCCCCCTTTCTTAGGTGACATTATGATGCTTAAGCAGAAAAAGGATTTGTGGTGAAATCTGGAGTATCAGGAAGTGCTGAATGTGTCCAGAAGCCATGAATTTATTCCAGTCAGATGCCAACAATTTCAGTCAGAATCTAGTTACTCAGTTTATTCTGAAAAATAGGTGCTGGGTGGAGAGACGTCTCTACCAAATGAGGTGTAAAGGTATAAAGTGCTTTTTCCCTCCGCTAGCCTGCAGGTCACCCTTGGGCAAGGCGTTTAGACAACCCCCTATGGATCAGGGTCATGTGAAGCCATGAAGCAGGTGGTGGATGGTCGTATCAGCAGCATATCACAAGTCCTGGTTATGCAACCACCGACGCCAGGCAGACAATCTCTGAAGGGTACTGATAATGGCTGGGGTCACTTGTCTTGTAAAGACATTGCTTGGAGGAAGGCAATGGTAAACTGCTTCTGTAGAAAAATTTGCCAAGAACAATGATCATGGATGGACTATGATCGCTTATGTCATACTACACAGCACATGATGACAGTGATGATTTTGAAAAAAAGAATCAATGCACAGGTAAGGATAGTACTATTTTACCTAGCCATTAGTTTGTGATCTGGATTATTTCAGATGAAAGCGTGGTGAAAGCAAGTTTATTAACAACTTCCTAAAAAAGGAATTATGAAAGTGTTAGGGAAAAGAAAATTAGAGCTGTAAAGTTAATCAGCACCATGATGGGCACTAGCCCCCATAGTATCCAGGTCATCTTCAAGAAGTAGTATCTCAGGAAGGCGGAGTCCATAAGTAAGAAATTCGGCCAGCCAGGTCATACCCTCTTCTCACTGCAGGAAGTGCAGAAGCCTGAAGGCACACTTACAGATTCAGGAACAGCTTCTTCTCCTTTGCCAACCAATTTCTGAATGGGCACTGAACCCAGAAAAAACTGCCTCACTACTTTTAATACCCTTTTAATATCCTTTTTTTTTTGAATGTTGTCAGCCTCCATAAGAATCTTGTCTAAACACATTATTCAATTTGCATTTCAATAAGTCACTGTCATACCTGTGATGCAAATAATTTTAGACATTTTTACCTGTGGTTCTTTCCAATCCAAGTGTTCGGTTTCCTGGATCAAATTGTACATTTTTGTTCCAAGAAACATGAATAGACATTTTAAAGCTTAAATAGTAAAGGCAAATGAGATGAGCTAATTTACCGTGATAGAATTGAAATGGCTTCTACCTTCAGTCACTCATGAAACATAGAAACATAGAAAATAGGTGCAGGAGTAGGCCTTTCGGCCCTTCGAGCCTGCACCGCCATTCATTACGATCATGGCTGATCATCCAACCGTGAAGGACCGTGATCCTGTTGGAAGCAAAATTATTTATATTTTTACACTTAATATGTAACTTAAGCTATGAATCCTGTGATTACAAATTTATGTATGTAGAACTTGGATATGTCCATGAGCATAGGACAGGAGGTTTGAAAGCAGCAAAGGAAAATGTTACTTGACCTATATATTCACCTTCACATTTTAAACACCTCCAATAAAGTTCAGAGTTCTAAGTAAACTTTATTATTTATGTGCATTATGTCACCATGTACAGCCCTGAGATTCATTTTCTTGTGGGTGGCATACTCAACAAATCAACAGATAATAACTATAACAGAATCAATAAAAGACTGTCCAACTAGGGTGTTCAACCAGAATGTAGAAGGCAACAAACTGTGCAAGAGCAAAAAGAAGAAACAATAATATAAATAAACAATAAGCATCTAGGATATGACATGAAGAGTTCTTGAAAGTGAATCCATTGGTTATGAGAGCATTTCAATGTAGGGGCAAGAAAGGTTGAGTGAAATTAGCCCTTTTTTGTTCAAGAGTCTGATGGCTGTAGAATAGTAACTGTTTCTGAACCTGATGATGCAAGTACTGAAGCTCTTGTACTTCCTTCCTGAAGGCAGTAGTGAGAAGAGAACATGTCCTGGATGGCGGGGGTCCCTGATGATGGATGCTGCTTTCCTGCATCTACTCTTACATTCGGCACACTCTTGGCCTTCTCTTTTGCAGTTGAGTAGTTTGTATTATCGTTCACAATTTGATTTTGTAGACAGATTCTTGATAAGTCCACACAGGGTACACTTTGTAGATTCTGTTTTCCAATTGGTACACTGAATGGAACAGGAAGTAAATAAGAGAGGCAGCATCTGTGGAGGGAAATAAACAGTCATCATTTCTGGTAACGGTCTTTCATCAGTATTCATTCTTGACGAAAGGTTTTGGCTTAACGTTGATTTTTTTATTTTGCTCCATTGACGCTGCCTGACTTGCTGAGTTCTTCCAGTGTTTTGTGTGTGTGTTTCTCTGGATTTCCAGCATCTGCAGAGTCCTAAACCCAACCAATTCTGGTTTTACTAGAGTTGGGGCAAGTAATAGAGTTTATAAAATGGTTAAAATACATGAAGAAAGCTTACAAAATTTTGAGAAAGTATTATACATTTTGCTGCTATGAATTGAATAGTATATAACCAGCCTTTAATATTTGACCATTTTTTGACCCATGAATAGATCTTCCAGACCCTGAAGCCTATTTTGTCATATAGTGAATTCGTGGATTATCTGTAATTGAATGCCTTATGCCTGTTTTTCTTATCACTCAGTGGCACTTGGTTATTGAAAGTAAGTCAATCTGTGGCTTAAACTTAACACATTGTCTAACCAATTATCATTTCTATTTTTGTCATCCTTCCATTTGAAACATGTAATTAAACTGGAAAGAGTACAGGAAAGATTTACAAAATATTGTCAGGGCTCAAAGGCGTAAGTAAGGGAGAGGCTGGGCAGCCCTCTGATGTTATAGATGTGTATAGAATCATGAGGGGGCATATAATCGGGTAAATGCTCTCATTCATTTTCCCTGAGCTGGGGAATCAAGAACAAGAGAGGTAAACATAGGTTTAAGGTAAGAGAGGAAATATGTAAGAGGAATTTGAAGGGTAATTTTTTTTTAAACATGGTGTGTGTGTGTGTGTGTGTGTGTATATATATATATGTAATGAGCTGCCTAAGGATATCGTTGAGGCAGGCACAATAACAACTTTTAAAATACAATTGTGTAGGATCAGTTTAGAGGGATATGAGCCAAGTGCAGATAAGTGGATGGACATGCTAGCCAGCCTGTTTCAATATGGTATAATTCAATTCCCTCTATGTCATTCCACCAGTACATCCTTGCAACCTATTCTCTTATTTACACTGTTTTAAAAAAATCAGTAATCTTTAAAAGTAATTCATAAGTGCTTAATGCAGTTAAAACTCATTTGAAACATCTAAATATGATAACACTTGGTCCCCTTGTGCAATTATTCAGTGTGAGAAAACTTTGCAATCAGCAGAGGTTTTTTGAATGAATTCCCCAATGAACAGTTCAGGACTTAGATTTTCACATGTGTGAGCACAGTTATCCTGAACTTGCTGACATTTAAGTAGGGAATTGCAAGAGGATGCAGAGGGTTGTAGACTTATCAGCTCCATTGTGGGAGGTGGTGCCTCGAAGGCGGCATTAAGGATGCTCACCAGTTAGGACATGTCCTCTTCTCATTCCTACCATCAAGGAGTAGACAGAGAAGCCGGAAGACCATACTTAAAGGTTTACAAATAAACCACCCCAGTTTCCTTGGCTGTGTAAGTCTAGGGAAGACAACCTCCAGTCCTGCCAAACTTATGAGATTGAGGCGTGTATGATCCCACCCCAAACCTCGGTTTGTGTGGATTCTGTGTCATTTGCTACCCCGTTACAAATTAATGCAATGAAACAACAGACAGTACACTGCATATGATTAATGGAATTATATTTATGAATCTTAACTGAAGGATTAGTAAAGAATAACGAAAAGAGAAGGGCCCATTCTAATTAAACAGTCAAATGTATACAAGTTGGAGCTCATCTTGAACTTTATCACTCACACACTGGGCCCTCAGTCCACGTGAAAGCACACACCACCTTCTGAATGTTGCTTGCAATCCATCTTGAATAAGCGGGTCCTCCACTGATTGTATCCTATGACCGGTTCTCCCCAGCGGCTTCTGTCTTCAAACCAAAAGAAAAACCTCAAGCCCAACCTTATTGTCCCTTGCCAAGAAAACCTGCCGCTAATTCAATGGCACACATTCCACATCATCACTTATTTTCAACCATAACACAAACAGTCTGAATGAAAGCAGAACAGCAGCTCTTATGGAGCTGCTAAATGAAATACCTACAGCATAACAGTAAAGATGCAAACCAGGGTATGACACAAACATCTTCGTCCTTTCCATCGTCAGATTCATGATTCATGAACTATACCTCACTATTTTGCTTTTTTTGCACTTTCGAAGGTACATTTAATGTCGGAGAAATGTATACAATGTACATCCTGAAATACTTTTTCTTCACAACCATCCATGAAAACAGAGTGCCCCAAAGAATGAATGACAGTTATATGTTAGAACCCCAAAGCACCCCCCAGCTCCCACCTCCCACATGTAAGCAGCAGCAAAGCAACGAACCCCCTCCCCCACCAGCAAAAAAACATCGGCGCTTCCCCCACCAAGCACTCAAGCATGCAGCAAATTTGCATTTATTTATTTTGTATGTAATTCAAGTAACTTTATGTCTTTACACTCTACTGCTGCCAGAAAAACAACAAATTTCATGTCATGTAAGACTATGATAATAAACCTAGATTTTGAATTTCAGCACTTTCATCCAAAATCCCTGCCAGTATTTCATGGCAGACCTCCAAGTTATAGACTGCAGTATCCATGATTGAGCTGGGGTGAAAACTTAAAATTTTTTTTCTTGCACAGCATGATGTTGATGACTGATATCCCAAATTCTTCCTGATTTTAATATTGTTGCACCTTCATTTGAATAGAGAGGATTGCGAATCACTGACATAAAATTAAGTATACCAGGCAGAACAGATGCAAGGAGAGAAATGGGAAAGAAGCTCTAGGATGTCTTGCCATTTGCTGATTGAAGCAAGGACCATTCAGGAATAGGCTAGATAACGAGGGGGGGTGGGGACGGGGGCACGGGAAGGAAAATCTGCTCCCCCCGCCCCCCCCCCCCCCGAAAAGAGCCAACTAAGCCAAAGTATTTGGGTACTTTAGGGCTTGATATTTACCACAACTACTTCATATATTAGCAAACTTCAAGTTCTCACTACTCTTTGAATGAAAAAATTCCTTCTGAATTTGAACCATTAGTGACTAGCTGACAGTTAGTGGCTAAATGCTTTAGTTTAGTTGATAATAACCAAAGAAGTGTCTCAAACACCTAGTTAAAGGTACAGTTTTTAAAATGCTTAAGTATTGTTTTGGCATTTAAGTTTATAACTTCAACTGCGAGGTTTTCTCTGACCTCAAATTGCAGCTATTGTATAAGCTTTCTGAATAATCACATTTGTTTGCAGACATAAAATATCTGAACCAGGAAAAAAAGAGATTGTAGTATCTTTCTTTATTTAATATATTGCTGAAAGCTCAGAGAAAAGTTGAGAAATAGTCAAAAGGCAACAGGTAGCTTTTGCATGTGCAGGTATTATATGTTACTAATGTTGTATATCACTGTTGAAACTGAAAGTATTTGCTTTCGTTTTATAAATACTTAAAATATCCAATTTTGCTTTAAAATGTTGATGACATATTTGTACACCTCCCTGCCATCACTATCACCAGCAACTGATCCAAAATCAAAGGGAAAAACTGAAAACTCTGAGCTTTACTCATATCTATTGACAAACTTCAACTCATTCAGAATGCAGCAGTCAGACTTTTAACTAAAAGCAGGATGAGAGAGCATATCATTTCCATCTTAGCTACTCTGCATTGGCTACCTATATTATTTAGAACTGATTTTAAAGCCCTCTGATTTATATTTAAAGCTCTTAATGTTCTGGGACTGTAGTGCATCGTAGAATTGTTATTGTTTTTGTTTTCTAATCCTGCTGAAGCTCGCTGTTCTTCAGCCTATCTCTTAAATTTAAACAGTCTCCTGTAAAAGATAAAAGGAGGAATTGATCAGCGCTTGGGGAAAATAACTCGTTTTGAGTCTTGTGGTCCTGGTGTGGATGCTACGTAGCTTCCTTCCTGATGGAGTGGGACAAGCGGTTCATGAGCAGGGTGTGTGGGATACATCATTATGTTACTGGCCTTTTTACAGCACATTTTTGTATATGTATCCTTAATGGGCACGTGGCCAAGTGGTTAAGGCATTCGACTCGCGATCTGAGGCTCATGAGTTTGAGCCCCAGCCTAGGCAGAATGTTGTGTCCTTGAGCAAGGCACTTAACCACACAGTGCTCTGCGACTACACTGGTGCCAAGCTGTATCGGCCCTAGTGCCCTTCCCTTGGACAATATCGGTGTCGTGGAGAGGGGGGACTTGCAGCATGGGCAACAACTGGTCTTCCATACAACCTTGCCCGGGCCTGTGCCCTGGAGAGTGAAGACTTTCCAGGCGCAGATCCATGGTCTTGCAAGACTAATGGATGCCTATTATTATCCTTAATGAGTTGTTCTGGTGCCAGTGATGTGCTGGGCAGCTTCGACTACCCATTATAGAGCCATTCTGTTCACTGCTGTTCAGTTTCCATACTATACAGTGATGCAGCTTGTCAGGATGCTGTCTGTTGTGCATCTGTAGAGTAACATGAGTATGGATATGCCTAGTCCAGTTCTGTTCAGCCTCAGAAAGTAGAGGTGTCAGTGAGCTTTCCTGATTGTGTAGGATGTGTTCTGGGACCATGAGAGGTTGTGTGGGATGCGCACTCCCAGGTATTTGAAACTGTTTGCAGTTTCCACTGCGGTGCTACTGATGTAAAGAGGGGACGTGAGTGGTGCGAGTTCTCCTGACATCAATTACAATCTCCTTTGACTTGTTGACATTGAGGAAGGGGTCATTTGTATAGCACCAGGCCTCGAGCTCTTCCACCTCCTCTTGGTAGGATGATAAGAGATAACATTATTTTATGTTCTGAGATAACATTATTTTAATATCACAAACGAGAGAACCTACAGATGCTGGCAATCTAAACAAAACACACAAAAAGCTGAAGGAACTCATCAGGCCAGGCATCATCTATGGAAGAAAGAAATAGTTGACGTTTCAGGCCGAGACCTTTCATCATTTAAACATGCTTACTAAGGTTTTTCAGCTTAGCTTTTCAATTACAATATTATTTTATACTCAGAGGTACAATATCATCATAAAGAAAGGTTTGAATACAAGATGCATAAAGTGTCATTCTACAACCTGTGAAAGTTAACAATTCTGCGTACTTCTGATTAGAATTCAGATACTGGGGCTTGATAATAATCCTCTTCTGGGTTTTTGCTGCAATTCCAGTGTTTTCCCACAAGAGGGATAAAATTGCAGCTCCAGTAAAGTCTACAAAATTGTTCTAAACATGAGAGATTCTGCAGATGCTGGAAATCCAGAAGTAATACATGCAAAATGCTGGAGGAACTCAGCAGGTCAGATTCATCTACGGAAAGGAATAAACAATTTATTAAACAATGTCATTTCTGGCACTGGGGCGAATGCTTCACTCCCAGACAAGCTCAGCGCCATTTATGTTCACTTTGAAAAGGAGAATAAAACTAAGACTATGCAGATCCATGCAGCACCCGATGACCCTGTGACCTCTGTCTCAGAGGCCAACATCAGGCTGTTTTAAGGCAACAGGCCCCAATGGAGTACCTGGCAGGGCTCTGAAAACCTGCGCCAATAAAAATTTTCAGTCTCTCATTGCTACAGTCAAAATTTCCCACCTGCTTCAAAAGCACACCAATACTCAAGAAGAGTACTATCATCCAGTAACACTCCCATCTACTGAGATGAAGTGCTTTGGAGAAGTTGGTTATGGCTAGAATTAAGTCCTGTCTCAGCAAAGTCCTGGAGCCACTGCAATTTGCCTATCGCCACAATAGGTCTATGGCGGATGCAATCTCATTGGCTCTTCATGTGGCCTTGGATCACCTGAACCATACAAATGCCAATGTCAGGACGTTGTTTATTGACTACAGCTCAACATCTAACACAACCATTCCTACAGTTCTGATCGAAAAGCTCCAGAACCTGGGCCTCTGTACCTCCCTCCTTAACTGGATCCTCAGCTTCCTAACCGGTAGACCACAATCTGTGCGGATGGGAAACAAAATCTCCACCTTGCTGACAATCAAAACTGGCACACTGCTCTACCCTCTCTACGTCCATGACTGTGTGGGTCGGCACAGCTCAAATGCCATCTAAAAATTCGCTGACAATACAACCATTGTTGACCAAATTTCAGGGGGTGACGAGAAGGTGTACAGGAGCGAGATATATCAGCTCGTTGAGTGGTGTTGCTGCAACACCTTTGCACTCAACAGCAGAGAACTGGTTGTGGTCTTCAGAAAGGGTAAGATGAGAGAACACACACTGTTCATCATGGAGAGGGATCAGAAGTGGAGAGAGTGAGTAACCCCTGGGTGTCAATATGTCTTGAGGATCTAACCTGGACCCAACACGTCGATGCAGCTACAAAGGAGGCACGACAGTGACTATATTTTCAGAGTTTGAGAAAATTTGGTATGTCACCAAAATAACTCAAATTTCTACAGCTCTACCACAGTGAGCATTCTAGGTAGTATCACCACTGTTTGGTATGGGGCGGGGGACTACTGGATGGAATCAAAATAAACTTCAAGGAGTTGTAAACTTTGCTCCATCATGACCACTAGCCTCCGTAGTATCCAGAGCATCTTCAAGGAGCAATACCTCAAAAAGGTCACATCCATCATTAAGGACCCCCATCACCCAGGTCATGCGTTTGTTTTTATTGCTCCCATCAGGAAAGAGATACAGAAATGTGAAGGCACACACTCAATGACTCAGCAACAGTTTCTTTCACTCTGCCATCCGATTTCTGAATGGACATTGAACCCATGAACACTACCTCAGCTGAGACCCTTAATCACTTTTTTTGCTAAAGATATTCCTGTAGTGCTGTTGGCCAGGGAATTCCTGGGAGATGACATGGACCGGATACTGTAAGTGGGTGGAATGCCACCCTGGTATATCAAAGTATGTAAATATATCAGCCATTCTTGAAGATTTGTTAAAATAGCTACCTAATCTCCATTCAGTCCATGCTCATTCAGTCCGATGGAGACGGAGACAGAGTTAAGATGGCACTAAACGGCGACTCCTTTGCTTGCATCTTCGGAAACAACTCTGTTTCCATCTTTAATATCTTTATTTTTCCATATTTTTCTTTTGAAGACCCTGACCTGGAATTGAACGCTGACTTCGGCTCCTTGCGGGAATGGGACCCATTCTCAAGGTTTCGGGACCGGCTGATGTTTGGCACGCCAAGGGTTAGGCCTGAGAGGCGGCCTACTGTTTGGAAGCCTAAGATCTCGGGGCTCTGGAGACGGGCGGATCGAGGGTTGGTGTCACGGCAGGAGACTCGTGTGTCGTTGGGGAGGCCGGAAAATCTTTCACTGTGGACCCGAAGACCCGAGATCTTTGTGATCTTCAGACACAGAGCTCGTAAAAAAAAAAAGGCAACAAAATGGACTTTTTAACATCGTGAATCAACAGGTTATTGTTACGTCTCCCGCTCACTGTGAAAATGGGGGACACCTCCTTCACCCTTGTTAGGGAGAGGGAGAACCTGTGGATTGCCGAATGCTGGATGGGGTAACTGTGGTCTGTGTCTTTCCTATCGCTTAGCTCGCACTTGTGCTCGGTAGTGGGTGTGCTTTTTGTTTTACCGGTGGGGGGAGGAAAATTGTTGCTCACCGCTTACTCACGGGAGGGGGGAGCTGGGGGGGGTAATCTTTGGGGCGCTTCTCTGTTTTTGTGGATGTTTTGTGAAGAAAAAGCATTTCAGGATGTATACATTTCTCTGACATTAAATTGAACCTTTGAACTTTTATACTTTATTGTCACCAAACAATTAATACTAGAACGTACAGTCATCACAGCGATATTTGATTCTGTGCTTCCCGCTCCCTGGATTACAAATATTAAGTATTAAAAATATTAAAAATAGTAAAAATTAGTAAATGTTAAAAATTTAAATTGTAAATCATAAATAGAAAATAGAAAAATGGGAAGTAAGGTAGTGCAAAAAAATGAGAGGCAGGTCCGGATATTTGGAGGGTACGGCCCAGATCTGGGTCAGGATCCGTTCAGCAGTCTTATCACAGTTGGAAAGAAGCTGTTCCCAAATCTGGCCGTACGAGTCTTCAAGCTCCTGAGCCTTCTCCCGGAGGGAAGAGGGACGAAAAGTGTGTTGGCTGGGTGGGTCGTGTCCTTGATTATCCTGGCAGCACTGCTCCGACAGCGTGCGGTGTAAAGTGAGTCCAAGGATGGAAGTTTGGTTTGTGTGATGTGCTGCGCCCTGTTCACGATCTTCTGCAGCTTCTTTCAGTCTTGGACAGGACAACTTCCATACCAGGTTGCGATGCACCCTAGAAGAATGATTTCTATGGAGCATCTATAAAAATTAGTGAGGGTTTTAGGGGACGGGCCAAATTTCTTTAGTTTTCTCAGGAAGTAAAGGTGCTGGTCGGCCTTCTTGGCAGTGAACTCTGCTTGGTTGGACCAAGTCAGGTCATTTTTGATATTGACCCCGAGGAACTTAAAGCTTTTGACCTGTACCACTTGCGCACCGCCGATGTAAATTGGGTCGTGCGGTCCGCTACTCCTTCTGAAGTCAACAACCAATTCCTTCGTCTTGCTGACATTGAGGGATAGGTTATTGTCTTCGCACCATGCCACCAGGTTCTTAATTTCCTCTCTGTACTCAAACTCATCATTACCCAAGATACGGCCTACAATTGTTGTGTCATCAGCAAACTTATATATTGAGTTTGATGGAAACTTGGCTACACAATCATAGGTGTACAAGTGAGTACAGCAGGGGGCTGAGTACACAGCCTTGTGGGGCACCGGTGCTCAGAGTGATTGTAGAGGAGAGCTTGTCCCCTATTTTTACAGCCTGGGTCCTGTCTGTGAGGAAGTTGAAGATCCAGCTCCAGATCTGAGTGCTACGGCCCAGATTCTGGAGCTTTAGGAATCTGTTTATTTGGAATGATGGTATTAAAGGCAGAACTGTAGTCAATGAAAAGGAGCCTTACATATGCGCCTTTATTCTCCAGGTGTTCTAAGGAGGAATGTAGGACCAGAGAGATGGCATCTGCCATTGACGTGTTGCTCCGGTATGTGAATTGCAAAGCGTCAAGGTTGACTGGTAGGCTGTGGTTGATGTGTGCCATAACCAATCTCTCGAAGCACTTCATAGCAATTGATGTCAGAGCCACAGGTCGATAGTCATTCAGGCATACCACCTTGTTCTTCTTCAGCACTGGGATTATCATTGCCTTCTTAACACATGAGGGGATCTTAGACTGAAGCAAGGAGCAGTTGAAGATGTCAGCAAACTCTCCAGCTTGCTTGCACAGGCCAGGAGAACCCGTCCTGGGACACCATCTGGGCCCATCGCCTTCCTTGGATTTATCTTCAGGAAGGCCCTTCTAATGTCCTCCTCAGTGACGATCAATCTCATTCTCATTTTTAAATCTTTTTTATTAATTATTATTGAAAATCAACAACAAAGAAAAATACATCAAAATAATCAAGATAACATATCCATATGTAGAATAAGAGTTAAACTATCATCCAAACTGAACAGTATATCAATAATAATAAAAAAAACAAAATGTTAAAGCTATTTTTTTTGGCAAAAAGAAAAAAAGAACAAAGAACCCCCACTAACCAAAACAAAAAAAAACCCTAATAACAAAAAAAAGGGGGAAAAAACCCAGTTGGAGCACAAACCCGGAGCTATAAGCCATACAAGCTTCCATAAAAAAAAAAGACATCAATCCGCCAACCAAATCCATATACCCAAGCATCAGAAAAGGACCATCTTTATTAACTCAAATCAATTTATAATAACAGGCAAAAGAACCCCACCTTTTCTCGAAGTCAAATCTAGGATCAAAAGTTTGACTTCTAATTTTTTCCCAACTAAGACATAACATCACCTGAGAGAACCATTGTATCAAAGTGGGAGTAGAGGCATCTTTCCACTTTAATAAAACAGCCTTTCTAGCCAATAATGTGACAAGTGCAATTACGTGTTGGTCTGATATAGAAATATCGTGAATATATTGAGGAATTATACCAAACAAAACTGTCAATTTATTAGGTTTTAAATTGATTTTTTAAGGCTTTAGAAATTGTAGAAAAAATAGATTTCCAAAACTGTTTCAATACAGAACACGACCAAAACATATATGTCAATGTAGCTATCTCAGTTTTGCATCTATCACACTGACTATTCACATTAGGAAATATTTTGGACAATCTCTCCTTTCTCAAGTAATAATGATGTACAATTTTAAATTGAATTAGAGAATGACTGGCACAAATCGCAGAAGAGTTAACCAGCTTCAAAATTCGCAACCAATCCCCTGTTACCAAGGTCATATTAAGCTCTCTTTCTCAAACTTGCTTAATCTTAAGTAAAGGATAGTTATCCTGTTGTAATAGTAAGTTATAAATTTTCCCAATGAAACCTTTCACTAAAGGGTTCATTTTTAAAATAATGTCGAACAGGTCAGAGTCTTGTATATATGGAAAATTACTTAAATATTCTTGTAAGAAATGTCTGACCTGTAGATATTGCAAAAATGTGAATATGAGAATATTTAGTTACTAATTTCTCAAAGGACATCAATCGGCCTTCTTGAAACAAATCCATAAAGGAACAAATTCCTTTATTCCTCCAAAGAGAAAAGGTAGGATCATTAAGTGAAGGTTTAAATAAATAGTTTCGTTAAATTAAACTAAAAAGTTAAAATTTTTTAAGATTAAAAAACTTACGAAACTGGTACCAGATTTGTAATGACAGCTTATTCATAGGATTTATATTTAAAATAGAAATTTTGGCTAATTGTACAGGTAAAGGAGCTCCTAATAATGAAGTTAAATGAAATTATTTCACAATTTTCAATTCCAGATCAACCCATGGTGGTTGTTCCTTTTTATCGGTCCAATATAACCAAGAACACACATAACGTATGTTAACCGCCCAATAATACATTCTTAAATTAGGCAAAGTTAGACCTCCATCCTTTTTTAATTTTTGTAAATGACATTTTCCAATTCTTGGTCTTTTATTATTCCAAACAAAAGATGAAATAATAGAGTCAACCTGATCAAAAAACTTCTTAGTTAGAAAAATAGGAATATTTTGAAATACATATAAAAATTTTGGTAAAATCATCATTTTAACTGCATGAATTCGACTGGCTAACGAAAGTGTAAGTGGATTACATCTAGAAAAAAATTGCTTTATAAAATCCACTAAGGGAACTAAATTAGCTCTATAAAGATCTCCATAATTTTTAGTGATGATAATACCTAAATATTTAAAAGAATCTAACTTTTAAAGGAATGTCATCATATATAGAAGCAGAATCATTTAAAGGAAATAAATCACTTTTATGCAGGTTTAATTTATATCCTGAAAACAATCCAAATTCATTTAATAATTTCAATAAACTAGGAATAAATTCTTCAGGATTCGAAACATAAACCAAAAGATCATCCACATAAAGGGAGATCTTATGAATAGTCCCATTTATAGAAATTCCTTGAATATTTTTTAGCTTCACAAAGTGCAATAGCCAAAGGTTCCAACATTAAATTAAATAACAAAGGGCTTAACGGACATCTCGTACCCCGCGAAAGTCGGAAAAAGGGGGATCTACAGTTATTAGTAATAACCATGGCAATAGGGCTTTTATATATCAATTCTAATCCATTTATTAAAATTAGTACCAAAGCTAAATCTCTCTAAAACTTTAAATGGGTATTTCCATTTAACTCTATCAAATGCCTTTGCAGCATCTAGAGAAACAACACATTGGGGAGCCTAGAGAGGGATGAGTATACAATATTTAACAATCTCCGAGTGTTAGAAAAAGAATAATGGCCTTTTATAAAACCTGTTTGATCCTGAGAAATAATTTTATCTAGTGTATTCTCCATCCAATTAACCATTATTTTTGAAAGAATTTTAGCATACACATTTAATAATAAAATAGGTCTATAGCACAATCAGTAGGGTCTTTATCTTTCTTAAGAATTAAAGAAATAGAAGCGTTGTAAAATGTGGAAGGTAACTCTCCTAGCAGAAAAGAATCTTTAAGCATTTCCAACATATAAGGAGTAAGCAGATCTTCAAATTTTTTATAAAATCCTGCAGAAAAAACATCCAATCCAGGAGCTTTACCAGATTGCATTGAAAGAATAGCTTTCTGAATTTCTCTTTCAGTAAAAGGAGCATCAAGAATTTGCTGATCTTCAACAGATTTTCTAGGAAAATCAATCTTTTGTAAAAAGGCATACATATTAGAAGGGTCAGCTGGAAACTGAGATTTATAGAGTTCACTGTAATAGTCTTGAAAAATTTTATTAATATCTTCATAATTACAAGCTAAGCTACCATCTCCCTTATGAATTTTTAAAATTTGTCTTTTAGCTCCCTCTGCTTTGAGATACTAACAGCTTATTACTTTTATCTCCAAACACATAAAATTGACTTTTTAATTTAAGCAAATTTCTTTCAATAGGATAAGTTAATAGTAAATTATATTGTGATTGAAGTTCAACCTTTTGTTTAAATAAATCAACATTAGGAGAAACTGCATAAGTGTTATCCAGGTCTTTAATTAGTTTTGAAATTCTATCTAACTCTATTTTTGTCTGTCTCTTGAGTTTAGCCAAATAGGATATTATCTGACCTCGCAAATATGCTTTAAGTGTATCCCATGTAATCAATTTCAAGACACCACCTGTATTATTAAGAAGAAAGAAATCTTTTATCTGATTCTCTATAAATTTAACAAAGTCCGAACTTTGTAATAAATTTTCTGGAAAGCGCCAAGGCAAGTTTACATTACTAACATCATTTAACTCAAAAGTTAAGCTTAAAGGCGCATGATCCGAGACAGCAATAACATCATATTCACATTTCTGGACTTTGGACAAATATCGGAAATCAGCTATAAAATAATCAATTCTCGAATATTTATTATGAACATGTGAATAAAAAGAGTAATCTCTATCATTAGGATGTAAATTTCTCCAGATTTCTATCAAACCATAATCAATTAAAAATGAATTAATAAGTGTTGCCGAACGACTCGGAAGCTGCTGATTGGTTGAACTCTTGTCAATCAAAGGGTTTAAACAACAGTTGAAGTCACTTCCTATCAGCAGCATATATTTATCTTAGTCTGGTAATAAACCAAATACATTTTTAAAAAAAGGATAATCTACATTAGGTCCATATGGATTAACCAGGACAATTTTTCTATTACAAATTGTTCCTTTAATAATTAGAAATCTACCATTATTATCTGAGACAATGTCTTCTTGAATAAATAGAATATTAGATTTAATAAAAATAGATACTCCCTTTGTTTTATTTTGACAAGTAGCATGGTATTGAAGGCCCTTCCATGTTTTAAAAAATCTATTTTGATCACCTGTTCCGATATGCGTTTCTTGAGCAAAAATTATATCGGGCTGGAATCGATTATTAATTTTAAAAGTCTTCCTTTGCTTAACAGGGTGATTCCAGCCATGTACATTCCAACTAATAATGTTTATCTGTTTAAGTACCATTGAATATTAATCTTAAGCACGACAATACACGCATACCATCGCGGGCTAATCAAAGATGGTGGTGATGAGTATAACCAAATAGAAAACACGCATACTCCGGAGATCCATAATGGGAAAAAATACAGGAAATGTGTGTGAAAAAAATAAAATCCCACAATAAACCTCCAAAAGCAAAAATATCCCCAAACCTCCCACCATCCCCAAACCATAGAAATCTGGCAAAAGAGAAAAAAGGCGGGAACGTATCCCCAAGAAGAAAAGCAAAAGGACAGAACTCGCGTGCTGCTCAATTTAAATAATGATTTAAAAGTGTTTACTCTCAATTCCCCCCTCCCCCTTACAATGAAAATGCTAACCTTAAAATAAGAAAGCCTAGCAAAGAAGAAAAAAAATGTTTATACTTAATCATTGAAAATAAACTAGGGAATGCAAAAAACAAGTCTCCAAAGACGCTAAAGCAATGCTATTAGCCCATACAGTTTAATCTCTAAAGGGAGAAAAGCAGCGCCACTATTCTTTAACTTACTACCCTATTTAACAAAAGAACTGAAGCTAATTATCTATTACTAAACACTCCATAATATAAGAAAAAAAGTGTATAAACTGTAAGCAAACTATCACTTAATTAATAAAGAAAAAGGAAGATAGAAACAGATAACCAAACCAGTTAGCAATCTATCGGCTGTATTAATTCACTCCGTATACTAAACAGACTTCAAAAAAAAGTCATTCTTTAGTCAAACCAAGAAGATCACCTCTTCTTTAAGTAATCCATCGATCAAAGGATATCTTCAGCGTACCAAAATCTTCAAAGCCTGTTTTCTTGCAGAAAATTTTTCAGCAACTCTAATATCCTTCATACATCAGCCGATTCCACAATAGAGTTGACAAAATCCGATGCCACTTGGGGATCCAAGAAGACACGAGGAGTAGAATCTTTAGGAAATAATTTTAATCTTGCTGGATATCTCAGAGATGGAAAAAGTCTTTTTTCATGTGCGATCTTCATGACAGATATGAATTTGATCCTTTGTTCCATAACTTCCCGTGGATAATCTTCATAAAAACCGATCTTGGAGCCATTAGATTTAAAAACTTCCTGTTTTCTTGCACATTTTATGATTTGGTCTTTAACTTTAAAGCGAAGAAAGTTGACTAAAATTGGTCGAGCTTTATCTGACGAAGTGAAAATTCTGTGAGCTCTTTCAATATCGGTAGGCTGAGATAGAATATCCGGAAACAGAGATTGAAGCAAATTGGCAAAATAATCCAATAAACTCCCATTCTCAGAGCCTTCTCTAAGACCCACAATTCGAATGTTATTTCTACGCAATTTTGTTTC
Organism: Mobula birostris; assembly: GCF_030028105.1. NCBI lineage: Eukaryota > Metazoa > Chordata > Chondrichthyes > Myliobatiformes > Myliobatidae > Mobula > Mobula birostris. The sequence goes on from NC_092384.1 coordinate 61,590,796, forward strand.
TAAATCGACGATTTTGCGTTGAGCCTGTTCCAAGCAGGTTGAAATATCCACAATCTGACCTTTCGATTCTTTAAACTTAGTATTCAAGGAAACAATATTTTCCTCAATAGTCTGTAAACTCTGTCGGAACGACTTCATCTCAGGAGTGTTATTGTCCATTTTGTTGTCGAGACCCATCAACGCACGTTCCAAACGCTCAGCCCAGACAGGCATATCTTCTGATTTTTCTTTAGAAGTTTTTTCCTTTCCATTGCTGGGTTCAAAAAGCTGTTTTCCACTTCTTAAAGGATACGACATAATGATCACTATTTCCCTCCAAGATACAAAAAATAAAAGTTAAACAATTCAAAGTTTGGACTGGGGAAAAGCAGGAATTAAAGGCAGCCACAAAATTTATGTATTACTCCATTGAGCTGCAGGCGGAAGTTCCCGATGAATCTCGATGCCACCAGGTCCGGTTCATCCGGAGGGAGCGGGACGCTCCTCTTCTGTTCAAATCTTGCGTAGAATACGTTAAGTTCATCAGGAAGAGAAGCACCACAGTTACTGATATTCCCAGTCTTTTCTCTGTGCCCAGTGATCTCATTTAGACCCTGCCATAGTCTACTGGCATCCCTCTGGTTAGCCTGGGCTTCCAAATTTGAAATTTACCTTATGATAAATTTCAGAGTTTTAAGGGACTGAACAGGAATTCAATAGCATTCCTGCAAAGGGAGTGTGGAATACTCTACAGACTCCGTTGAACTAGCTGGTCAGATCTGGAATTGTTTCCCATGGTCCACTTAAGCCCACTATCTGCACAGGATGCAAAGAGCCTATTTCACTGACCCTCCACACTAAATACAAGACAAGTATGATTGTCGCCTTGAATCCTGAACCAAGAGCACACCGCATCAACGGTGCATACTCGCTCTATTGAAAGGCCTGAAATATCATTGACACCTGCAAACCTGGGATGGGGCTTAGCTTTGAAAGCTCTCATTGATGTCAGTGACATTCAAAATTATTAAAATTGAAGGAAATGAAAGGAATATTTAAGCAAAGCAAAATAAAGCTTAAGGTTCAAACACATATATAATCAAAAAATTAAACTATAATGAAATATATTTTTTAAATGTAATGCACCCTCCACATTTCATCCTAAATCTTTGACTATAGTCCCCAATTAACTCAATGGACATCTCAGATCCTGGACAAAGTCTGATAAAAGATTGGATGCTAATGTCTGGACTTCATGTGAAATCCTGCAATGCAGAGAGCTGACCACCCTTCCAAATCTGCAAAGGGATTCAGTTTTGCCCTCTTTTCACAAAAGTCCAAAATATGCTTGAACTTTGATGGCTGAACGACAATGGTTCAAACCAGAATTACAGTAATTCACTGCCACTACGTAATTTCAATTGACTGTTCTATCAGGGTCACAGAACCTTTTCTCAGTTACATTCAGAACAAAGGATGATCTAAAATATAATCAGTTAGGATAGAAATAGTTGCTAGACGGTCAGTCTGGGACATAGGTCCTGGTTCTACGCACTTTCTCTCTATTACTCAGTGATTCTATGTGTTTGTATTCAATTTCAACTCTCCTTGACTATCACTTCCTTTTTACATTATACCGACAGAAGGATATATTTTTTCTATACATAGATCAGTACAGCACAGTGTAAGTTCTGCGCACGATGTTATGGCGAACCTCTAACCTGTTTCCTCACACATAGCCCTCCATTTTTCTATCATCAATGTGCTCTACTACCACACACCTGCCTCTCTCTGTTAAAAAAATCTACCACTGACATCCCCCCTATTCTTTCCCCAAATACCTTAAAGTTACGCCCCCTTATATTACAGTAGCCTGTTCTGCTCTGGGGAAAAAGTCTCTGGCTGTCCTGAAGAAAGGGATAAAAGTACAGAAGTCAAGTACTCAGCTCGTCACACTAGCACTGGCAAGAAGTATGTATTAAGTTCTATTTCCTTGTCCAATCTCCAAAAGATTCTAAATGTTCCTTGTGTAAATGTTTTATCCACTTTTCAAAACCAATTGCAAAGGTGATCTATGCTACAGTGTGGCAGCTGTGCATTGTACTTCACGTCTAAAATTCAGTTCTATTTGATTAAGGGGATACAAATCTTGAAAGTGGTTTACATTGTAATTGGTCAGCTGCTGAATTTCAATGTATCTATAACTTAGTGAACGAGAAATCTAATTTCTCACTTCATTTGAAAATCTGTTTATTTTATCCAAACTCATGATGAATTTGAATGTGCCTGTTAAATTTAAAGGCAGTCCTTTAAATTCCTTTAAGTTCCTTTAGCTGAAGTGAGCATTCTGTTGCAAGGCGATGGGTTCAATTTCCTTTCCAGAAGCTCGAGTGCAAGAATCCATGCTGATGTTCCCCTGCTGTTCTGAGCGTGGCACTATAGTGATGGAGGTGCTGGCTTTAGAATTAGAATTCAAACCAGAATCAGGTTTGTCATCACTGACACATGTCATGAAATTTGTTGAATGACATGTTAAACCAAATATCCCATCTGCCCCAACATTTGGAATAATAGAGGAGTAATCCCTGATGTACTGGCTGATAATCATAAAAACACAAAAGGTTAAAAAGAAAGGGGGTACTCCTTCCCTACACCTTATTCTGATTTCTTACCCCTTTCTCTCCAGTCCTGATGAAGCATTTGGGTCTGAAACATCAACTGTTTTTTTTTTCTCTTCATAGATGCTGAGTTCCTCCAGCACTTTGGATGTGTTCCTTAAGATTTCCAACATCTGTAGAACCTCTTGTGCTTACAAATGGTTTAAAGCTTGCCCTTAGACATAAGTATAAATCTTATATATAATTGTGAACATTCATTTCTGAACTTGGTTTCAATCAAATGTATACCTCATTATACTGCTGTTTGTGGGATTTCCTGATGTGCTTGTTGGCTTTGGCGTTTACTACAATGACCACAGCTCACAAAGCAGTGGTCAGGTTACTGGACGAGCACAAGCATGACGACTAGGGAATTTGTATTCAAGTGATTACCTAAAATAATCTGGAATTTGTTTGTCTTTGAAGCTATTGAACTGTTTCAAAAAGACTGTCTGGTTTATTAAGTACTTTTCTATGGCATTCTCATTTGGCTGTGGCCCATATGTGACTCCAGATAAATCAATGTGGCTTCACATAAGAAAACAAATTTTTAGACCAAGATCCTGAGTGACAAGTCATGCAAATTGATGGTTCCTGGCAGTCCAGCCTGTAATTCCGTTGATCCACCACTGGAGGAAAGCATCAATGGGAGAGGTGCTTTCTCTGAGCCCAGATGCCATGCTATGGTGCAAGACTAAGGACTGAGGCCTAGTCCTAACTACAACAGAGGCAACATTGTTGCCTTGCTGCCTGTCTTACCACCGAACAAGGGAAGCAGGCATGTGGCAATCAAGAGAAAATCTGCAGATGCTGGAAATCTAAGCATCACACACAAAATGATGATGGAGGAACTCAGCAGGCCAGGCAGCATTATGGAAAAGAGTACAGTCGATGTTTCGGGCCGAGACCTCGTACCAGAAGGTGGGGCCATAAATAGCTTTGGTACATTGGCCTTCATTAATCAAGGTACTGAGTACATGAGTTGGGAGGTTATATTGAAGCTGTATACATAAGACACTGGTGAGGCATTATTTGGAGTATTATGTGCAAGCTCTGGTCACCTACGACTGGAAAGATATCAACGTTTGGAAAAAATGCAGAGAGAATTTACAAGGATGTTGCCATGACTTGAGGACGTAAATTATAGGGAAAGTTTGAATAGGTTAGGGTTTTATTCCCTAGAGTGCAGTAAAATGAGAGATTTGATAGAGGGGTGCAAAATTACGTGGTAAATTGGATCAGCAGGTTTGCCGATGACACTGAGATTGGAGACATTGTGGACAGCGAGGAAGGCTTTCAAAGCTTGCAGAGGGATCTAGATCAACTGGAAAAATGGGCCAGAAAATGGCAGATGGAATTTAATGCAAACAAGTGTGTGGTGTTGCATTTTGGAAGAACAAATCAAGGTAGGGCATACACAGTAAATGGTAGGGCACTGAGGAGTGTGGAGGAACAAAGAGATCTGTGAGTTCAGATACATAATTCCCTGAAAGTGGCATCACAGGTAGACAGGGTTGTAAAGAAGGCTTTTGGCATCCTGGCATTCATAAATCAAAGTATTGAGTATAGGAGTTGGGATGTTATGGGGAGGTTGTATAAGACATTGGTGAGGCCAAATTTGGAGTATTGTGTACAGTTCTGGTCACCTAACTATAGGAAGGCTATCAGTAAGATTGAAAGAGTGAAGGGAAGATTTACTAGGATGTTGCCAGGTCTTCAGGAGTTGAGTTACAGGGGAAGATTGAACAGTTTAGGACTTTATTCCTTGGAGTGTAGAAGAATGAGGGGAGATCTGATAAAGGTTTACAAAATTATGAGGGGTATAGACAGAGTAAATGTGAATGGGCTCTTTCCACTTAGATTAGGAGAGATAAGTACAAGAGTACATTGCTTTAGGGTGAAAGGGGAAAGGTTTAGGGGGAACATTAGGGAGAACTTCACTCAGAGGTTGGTGGGAGTGTAGAACGAGCTGCCATCTGACGTAAATGCGGGCTCTCTCTTAAGTTTCAAGAATAAATTGGATAGGTACATGGATGGGGGAGGTCTGGAGGGTTATGGACTAGATGCAGGTCAATGTGACTGGCGGAATAATGTTTCAGCACAGACTAGAAGGGCCAAATTGCCTGTTTTCTGTGCTGTAGTGTCTATGGTTCTATGGATATAGATAGGGTAAGTACTAACAGGTTTTTTCCACTAAGGCTAGGTGTGATTCGAGCTAGAGGTCATGGGTTCAAAGTTCGAAGTAAATTTATTGTTGTAGTACTTATATGTCACCGTATGCAATCCTGAGATTCATTTTCTTGTGGGCATACTCAATAAATTTATAATAGAATGTAACCTTCAGGTTCGGCCATCAAGCGTTTGTCTAGGGGAAGACTGCCTCTGGCCCAGCCAAACTGAGAAATCTCTCGAAAAAGAGTGAAATCCCTGCTCCCAGCCCCACAAGAAAGAACAGCATCCCTGTCACTGGATAGTGCACGTTCCAAAGCGTCCGTTTTCTCTAGTCATAACCCAAATATTGCTGCTGCAGAGAAACCATTACCTTGGCAGTGAAACATTACAGAGAGGCCATTATATTAGCAGTGAAACCTTACAGCACGTTACACTGTCCCCCCACCAAATTTAGTCATGTCCTCATGATGTTGAGATAATTCGCCGACCCTTCCTGCCAAGCACAAAGTCCAACTCAGGTGTAAAAGGCAGTGACCTAGTTCTCCAAAATGGTAGGGGTCGGACACTGTTCCCCCAGTGCTATGTAGGCCAGCCTGACTGGTGGTCTCCTAATTCTCTGAGACCTCCGTACCCCCTTACCTAACTCTTCAGGTTCAGACACTACTGGAGATACTTCCAGTCTACCTGGTGATGCCTCCCTCGACCTATCACTCGTGCCCACTTGCAACTCAGACCCCTCTGTCCCGTGGCCAAGCACCGCTTCATCCCTTGCAGGGTCCCGCTGCAATCCAGACTGTCCCCCCACTTCACCTGACTCACAGGAGAAGGAATGGGTCTCTTCCTCAAACAATGGGGAGTTAGCAAAAGGCAGCACATACCACAGATCCAGGACCTCATCCTCTGAATCAGTATCCTTCTCAGGGGTGTGGACCTGCCTAACCTCTCCTGCTGTGGGCCCTGCAGTCGCCTCGCGTTTCTGCAGAGTCCTCCTACTAGGTGTAGGCTCCAAGTCAGGTTCTGGGTTTACCTGCACCTCTTGTCCCAGGGGCAGCAGGTGGTTCCAAGGGAGAATCTTGACAGGTCCATTCTCATCCTCTGAAATCAATCGAAAAACTAGTAGGTTTGGCATCTGACTCTCTACGACATAGGCTTCGCCGTCCAGCGGTCAGCCAACTTGTGCTTTCCAGGTAGCTCCAAATTCCTTATGAGGATCCGGTCTCCCAGCAGGAGTTGGTAGAATCTCACCTTTTGATCATACTTCCTATTATTTCCTTGATTCTGTTTGGCAGCTGCGACCCCAGATAATTCATAAGCCCTTTTCGGCTTTCTTCTCATGTCAGGCACATACTTCAGGTAAGTCTTTGGTGATAAGTCACCCTCCTCAGTCCCAAAACAAAGGTCAATAGGCAACCTCACCTTGTGCCCAAGCATCAGATAATGTGGCAAGTACCCAGTAGCATCATTTTGAGTACAGTTCTAACTGTGAACCACATGTCCAATATGTTGACTCCACCTGCTCTTCTTGATGTCCTACAGGGTCCCGAGCATGTATAGCAAGGTCCAATCAAACTTCTTGGGCAGGGGATCACCCTACGGGTATAGGGTGTGGTCCTTGACTTCTCGGCCCCAAGCATGCCCAGTAACTCATGGATGAGTCTGCTCTTGAAATCCCATCCCTGATCACTATGTATCCACCTGGGAAGGCCATCATAAATGAAGTAATTCTCCTGTAACACTTTGGCCACCATCGACGCCCTCTGGTCTTTGGTAGAAAACCCTGCGCATATCTGGTGTAGTGGTCCGTGATAACTAAGACATTCGCCGAGTTGCTGGTATCGGGTTCTATTGACAGGAAATCCATACACACCAGGTCCAGAGGCCCTGTACTCTGCAAGTGGGATAAGGGAGCTGCCCACGTAGAAAGTGTCTTCTGCTGTATGCATCGAATGAACGACTTGCACTATTCTTTGACCACTGATTTCATCCAGGGCCAGTAAAACTGGTCTCTGAGCAATCCATAGGTATTTTCCACCTCAAACGTCCAGAATCATCATAAAATGACTTCAACCCAATGCTTCTCCAGCAGAACCAACTGGCAATGCCGAGGTTGGTCAGGGGTGACGTGACCCGGTATAAGATCTGGTTCCGCAACTCCAACCGAGACCATTCTGTCAGTAATGGAGGCATCGATGTGTGTTTCGTCTTCTCTGCCTGAGCCATCTCTCCCTTTTTGACCACTGACCAAATGGTACCGGTGCGTGCATCATCTCGCTGAGCAGCTGCCACTTCCCCAGAACTCAATTCTGGCAGCTGATTTGTCTTCAGAGCAGTCAGGTTACAGTAAACCTGGGGGATGGCGTCATCAGAAGCTCCTAATTGATCCACCACTCGATCCTGCCACCTTTCTCTCTGCCCTCATGGAGATGGCAAACTGACACATGACCTTCACCCCTGGGGCAGGAATGTTCTCCCACTCTTGGCCCTTATCCAGTCCTTCATGCACCCGTCAGGATAAAGCATCAGCGTCAATTCTCCATCTTCCCAGTTCTGAAATCCTAGGCAGACATTGCTACAAACCACCGATGGTCTGTGGCATCCAGTTTCACTGAGGTCAGGATATAAACTAGGGGGCTGTTGTCCGTCTTCACCTCAAACTTGACCCCGTAGAGGTGGTCACTCAGCTTATCCACCACTGCCCATTTCAACGCCAGAAATTCCAACTTGTGCGTGGGATAGTTTTTCTCGGAGGGCGACAGACACCGGCTGTCAAGTGCAATGGGTCTCGACCCGGTTCCCTGATCCTGATATAGGATGCCCCCTAAGCCCTTTCAGCCGGCACCCGTGTGCAGTACATATGGAAATTGGGAGTCTGCAAAAGCCAGCACCAGTGCCTGGGTCAGTAGCTTCTTCAATAACCTAAAGGCCTCTTCACATTTTGCATCCCACCTTGGTCCAAAGGACTCTGAAGGGCTAAGATACTGTCCACCCTCCTGTCCTTTATTCTCCTCCCTTTCTTCCCCAAGGGAGGGTAACTGCACAGAAGCTGATTCAATGGGTGACTCACTTTTGCGTAGCCCTCCACGAACCTCCAATAATAACCACAGAATCCGAGGAATGAGTGCAGAGCGCTCACAGTCTGGGGTCTTCACCAAGTGGTCACCGCTTCTATCTTAGTCTCAAGGGATGGAGTAGCTACAGATCCAGCTTTGTGCCCAACATAGCTAACATGTTTTACAGAACTGGCACTCGTCCAGGGAAAGTTTTAACCCTTCAGCTTTCAAGCGACCGTGCATCTCAGTAGCTTCACTTCATGTTCCTGCAAGGTGGATGCAAACACTATGAGGCATTCAGATACGCCAATACCTCAAACAAGTTCATATCCCCCGCTGTCTTCTCCATGACCCGCTGGAAGGTTGCAGGGCCTCCCGATATGCCCTGGGGCATCCTTTCGAACTGGAAGAATCCCAGGGGACACATAAATGCTGTCTTCTCTTTGTCGACCTCACTCTTCGGGATCTGGTGATATCCACTCCTCAAGTCCAGCACACTGAACCACTTTGTACCACTCAGGCAGTCCAGCGCGTCTTCAATCCTGAGGACCATATACTGATCAGGGACGGTTCCCCTGTTCAGAGTCATATGGTCCATGCACGTCCATATCTTTCGACTCTTCTCTCGGGCCACTACTGTTGGGGACGTGCAGGGGCTTCGTGACTCCGTGAGGATCCCAGCTTCCTTCAACTTACACAAATGCTGCTGAACGTCTTCCACCTCTGCAGGGGCCATTCTCCGTGACCTCTTTCTAAATGGGGTATCCCTCAGCCAGCCAGATAGTGTGACGAGTGCTCTCAGAACAACCCACATCAAACACGTCAGTGGAAAAGACATCTTCCAGTTTCAACGTCTTCTCTAGCAACTTCCTCTTCCAACCTGCAGGAACCGGAGAGTCCCCGAAGTTGGATGGCTCAGTGGTCAACTTTCCCCCTTTTTCCAATAGTTTTTCCTCGTCTTGCCTCAGAGGGACATTTAGACATTACCGTCACTGGGAACAGATGAAACATTTCCATTCTCAGTTCTGCAACAATCTCCTCTACCACTCCCCGGGGTAGGCTATCTGTGGTCACTTCACCGGAGCGGACTACTACCGAGGACTGTACTCTGCTGACGGAGGCCTCCTGTGCCGCCAACGCATTCTCAATGGGGGGGGGGGGGCGCGTCTTACGAGACTGTTGGAGACCCCAAGCTATCAGGTCCTGGGACTGGGCGCCCCTGGCTATCTGGCCCATTCTTAACTGATCCATCTCAGCCGCCTGAATGACCCCTCTGCGCCGCAAGCAACTTAGCTGGCTTTCTAGCCGAAAAATGCAAACAGAAAGATTCTCCCCTTCTCCTGATTCATGTTCTGAAACCCCACCATGAGCTCCAGTGGGCTCCCTGTCGTACCAAAGGCGCTGTCCAATGCGCGCAGATAATTGGCAAAGTTAGCTGAAGGATGGCGTGTTTTCACAGCTCTCACCACATCAGTAGCCCGCCCACTCAAACTTTCAAACAATCTCTGTCGCTTAATGTCATCAGAGCATTGCCACTCACCTAACAACTGAGGGGGCTGCTCTGCCCAAATCTCATACTCCTCCTCCCTCTAGAGGTGGGTGTTATTCCAGAGAATAGGTGGAGCCTACCATAGCAGGGACTTTGAACCTGGAGCATGCTTCCATTTATTCGCCAGAGAGGTTAGGGTCGATACGACCTCAGAATTCTCACTCTTCATTGGGGGTGTGGACTACTTAGACATTCCGAATCCGACCATTCCTTCCCCTCACTCCTCAGAAACGATAGAACCCTGTCTTTGAAGTCTCCGCTCCCAGCTATGGGAAACTGGACTTTTGACTCGGCCTGCTCCACTACATTCTCCTTCTCCCTGACAGTATGGACAGGCCATGTCCATGCCTCACCGGGGGCACCGATGGAAGCGGGCAGTTCCACCGCCATTACGTCAGCACTAGTCTGAACTAAAACAATGTCTGAGCCCATCATTTTGTCAGACCTCCCCGCAAATTTGTCAACAGCTTTAACAGTACTCAAAAATCGAATTAACAATTCATCTGGGGTACGAGTATCCACCCTACTCAACACGCACACATTAGTTACCAGGAACACCATGGAGGCACACCACCGCTCCACCCTGGCAGCATCTATACCAGCACCGACTTAAACACACAACCCACTGGTTCAATACTCAGGGTAATCACACAGCATCCAACTGAATCAGTCCTGTACGATACCCCACAATTGTAATCTTCAGATTTGGCCAGCATGCGTTTGTCTCGGAGAGGACAGCACCTGGCCCAGCCAGATTGAGAAATCTCGTTTGTGTGGATGCTGTGTGATGTGTTGCCTGGTTACAAATACGAACCACAAGATATCAGACAGTACACCCTTTGTAATTAAACAATTGAACTTTATAAATCTAAATCTAACTGTAGGGTTAGTAAAGTAAAAAGAAAAAGGGCCTATTTTAATGTAACAGTCTAATGTGCACATTTGAGCTCACAGATTCATCCACTTGTACCCCATCGACCTCAGAGCATTGCAGACCGTCAGACCCTTGCTCCGAGTCCTCTCCATCCACCAGTTTACCGACTCTTCCCATCTGCGTCTTCTTTCTTCATCTCTTGCCGACAAAAGACTGTGAAATCCCTGCTCTCAGCCCCACAAGAAAGAACAGCATCCCTCTTATTGGATAGTACACATTCTAAAGCCTCCGTTATCTTTAGTCATAACGCAATCATTGCTGCTGCAGAAACCAATACCTTAGCAGTGAAACATTACAGAGAGGCCATTACTTTAGCAGTGAAACATTACAGAGAGGCCATTACCTTAGCAGTGAAACATTACAGAGAGACCATTACATTAGCAGTGAAACATTACAGCACGTTTCAAGAATAAAAACCATAACAGAATCAATGAAAGACCTCACCAACTTGGGCATTCAACCAGCGTGTGATAGACAGCAAACTGTGCAAATACAAAAAGAAAGAAATCATTGTAATGCCCTGGTTAAGATTTCTACTGCTATGCCGTGAGGTATTTGTAGTTTAGCAGTTTTTTTTGTAAAAGCAGTGTGTCCTGTTAGTAATCAGGCTGAAGATATAGAGCCATGTTGTCCAAGTTAGGAATGTTGTGTCAGCCAATTGTCACTTTATACCCAGTGAAAGATTCGGGAGAGCTGGGCGGGATCATTCCTGAAGGACAGTCGTGTGGTTTGGGGTTTTTTGGTGGGAGCTGCTGAGTGGGGCTCAAGGGAAGAGGCAGAATGTCACTCGAAGGAGAGACTTTGTAAGAAGTGCTTTGTGCAGATGAATGGCTCCAAGGAGGAAGGGCCAATACTCCTGAGAGAGCCAGTTCTATTGAGATGGCCCTTGAGGGAAGTTTGAACTATGGCTGGTGTCCTTCACGTGGAATGTGGGTGCAGTGTATGAGTAAAGCGATACCCCCGACTACTCCAGTAATGAGCTCCAATGTTTATGTGCACATTTAGACTGGTTAAAATGTTACAGGCCCTTTTGTTTTCCTTTTTCTATTAACCATTTGATGAAGTTGAAAAATTGGTAAATATACTTTCTTTAAAGCTTTATACTGGTGTACAATCTGTCATTTTTTGGTGACCGTTAATTGCGTATGGGGCAGTATTTACACAGCATTTTCTACAATCATTATTCCTTAATTGGAGCATCCCAGCCTTTCTGTTTGGTTGAACACCAAATCATACTGACTCTAAACATATATTGCTTATGAAAGGTGGCCTTCTCACCTCTGAGTCACGGGGCTGTTAGCAGAGTTAGCTAACAAGCCAAGTTTGCATATTATCCAGGTGAGTGGGCTACATAATCAAAAGAAATAAGCAATAAATGTTGAGAAAATAAGATGAATAGTCCTTGAAAGAGAATCCGTAGGTTGTGGGAAAAGTTTAGTGATGGGGCAAGTGAAGATAAGTGAAGTTAGCCCTTTTTGTTCAAGAGGTAGATGGCTGAGGGGTAATAACTGTTGCTGAACCTGGTGGTGTGAGTCTCAAGGCTCCTGTACCTTCTTCCCAATGGCAGCAGCAAGAAGAGAGGATGACATGGGAAAGATGAAATGTTTAAGGGGAACTTCGTTACACAGAGTATAGTGAGAGTGAGGAACAAGCTGCCAGCAGAGTGGTAGATTCAGGTTTGATTTCAACATTTAGGAGAAATTAGAATAGGTGCATGGATGGAAGAGACAGGGGAGGCTATGATCCAGGTGCAGGGCGATGGGACTAACCTGTTTCTGTGCTGGACTGTTCTATGATTCTATCAGATTTGTGTATCTGCAGTTTCCTGTGAGTTTCCATTTTAAACTTTTGTTCTAGTTAATAATACCTTTGCAAAATAGACCTTAAAAGAATCACATCATTTACATTATTAGATTTTTACTATTTTACCATTGTTTTTGTTTATTTCAGAGGAAGGCAAATGTGTACAAATCTCTGAAAAATAATTTGTGCTGACATAAATGATCTTAGAAAAACTTTTTGATACAGTTTAGCAATGAAGAATTTATACATGTTTGTCTTCCACTGAAATAAACAAGCAGAATGATAAGGTAATAGATGTCTAATAATGCATATGATGTGATAGTTTTTAAGGTGCCTCTTGCAAAGGTATTACAAGACTCACAGGAGACTGCAGATACATGAATTTGAAAGAATCCTAGAATAGTACAGCACAGAAACTGGCTAGTCCCATCGGCCTGCACCTGGACCTTCCATATCTCTCTCATTCGTATACCTATCCAAATGTATCTTAAATGTTGAAATTGAACTCAAATCCAGCACGTCTACTGGCATCTAGCTCCACTCTCTCACAGAACTCTGAGTAAAGAAGGTCCCACCACATGTACTGCTTAAACATTTCATCTTGCTCAGCTCATGCTCTCTTCAAGTTGCTGCCGTCAGGAAGAAGATACAGGAGCCTCACAACTCACACCGCCAGACTCAGGAATAGTTATCACCCCTCAGGTAAGTTCAAATCCTTTCAAGAAAGTTGAGCATAACAATTCAGATTGATAGTTCAGTTCAGAGAGTTACCTTGTGGACCATGGTCTCTTTCGAACAGGATGTTAACTCAGATTTTCATGTACCCACGTAGATGGATGCAAGTGTATGGGGTTTCTTCTTTGTTATGTTAAAATTAAAATGGCTTCTTTGTTATGTTAATCTTTTAAACTGCTGTGTATGTGAATTAAAATGGCTTCTATGTTATGTTAAATGCTGAGAAAGTCTCTAGCTAGAAATTTGCTTGGGTTAATACGGATAGCGGAGGTACTATCAGCCAGTGGGTGTCCATGTTATTCTTTCTCGGGGTGATATGCTGTTTCATCTGACTGGGAACCAGGGGCTTTTGGCGGGGAGTTGGAGGAGAGACCGTGAGGACGATCATCTGACTGGGAACCAGGGGCTTTTGGTGGGGAATCGAAGGAGAGACCGTGAGGACGACGGTCGTGGGGGAAGGCTCAGGTTGATCACTCTGGGTGATCCCCAGCCGCGAGTCGCCGGGGTCGGAGGGGTCCCGAAGAGGGTCCTGAGCTCCAAAGTGTGCACGAAGAAATTGAACTTTGATAAGTCTGGCACGTTTTCTGTTCCTTTTTTTTGTATTGAACTTATATTAGTTTCACAGACTTAGTAATATCTATAAAGTGTAATTGGTAAAAAGTACAGTGTGTGCTGGCTGATGATTGATGTTTGAAGCTGAATTCGGTGGGAAGTGTACAGCAACCGACACAACCAAGAGACCAGGCGGGCGGCGGGCGGGGTCTGAAACCCCGAAGACGGGTCCCATTCCTGCAAAGAACTGAAGTCAGCGTGTAACTGCAGGTTCGGGTCTTGAAAAGAACCCAGAAAGGGAAAAATAGAGATATTAAAGATGGAAGTAGAGCTGTTTCCGAAGATGCAAGCAAAGGAGTCGCCGTTTCGTACCATCTTAACTTCACTCCGTCTCCAGATGCTATATTTACATATACAGTATTGTGCAGAAGTCTTAGGCACATATAAGACATTGGAGCAGAATTAGGCCATCTGCTCTGCCATTCAATCATGGCTGATACTTTTATCCCTCCTCCGCCCCACTCCCTGGTCTTCTCCCCGTAATTGTTGATACCATTGACAATCAAGAACCTATCAATCTCTGCCTTAAATACACCCAATGAGGGGCGTGGGACAAGTGGCAGAGAAGGAGTGCTGGGGCTAGTGCAGACACCAAGCAAGTTCTTTTGATTCCAAAGAACTGGTTTATTGGTCGTTACTGGATGTCTCTTTGCTGCTTCCCACTCCTTCCCCTCTTCCTTCCCTTTTCCCTTTCCTTCCCTTGTGTGGGAAGCCTTCAAAGGGGAAATTTTGAGAGTGCAGAGTGTATGTTCCTGTCAGGATTAAAGGCAAATTGAATAGGAGTAAGGAACCTTGGTTCTCAAGGGATATTGCAACTCTGATAAAGAGGAAGAGGGAGTTGTATGAAATGTATAGGAAACAGGGAGTAAATCAGGTGCTTGAGGAGTATAAGAAGTGCAAGGAAATACTTAAGAAAGTAATCAGGAGGGCTAAAAGAAGACATGAGGTTGCCTTGGCAGTCAAAGTGAAGGATAATCCAAAGAGCTTTTACAGGTATATTAAGAGCAAAAGGATTGTAAGGGATAAAATTGGTCCTCTTGAAGATCAGAGTGGTCGGCTATGTGCGGAACCAAAGGAAATGGGGGAGATCTTAAATAGGTTTTTTGCGTCTGTATTTACAAAGAAAACTGGCATGAAGTCTATGGAATTGAGGGAATCAAGCAGTGAGATCATGGAAACTGTACAGATCGAAAAGGAGGAGGTCCTTGCTGTCTTGAGGAAAATTAAAGTGGATAAATCCCCGGGACCTGACAGAGTGTTCCCTCGGACCTTGAAGGAGATTAGTGTTGAAATTACGGGGGCCCTGGCAGAAATATTTAAAATGTCGCTGTCTACGGATGAAGTGCCGGAGGATTGGAGAGTGGCTCATGTTGTTCCGTTGTTTAAAAAAGGATCGAAAAGTAATCCGGGAAATTATGGGCCGGTGAGTTTAACGTCGGTAGTGGGTAAGTTATTGGAGGGAGTACGAAGAGGCAGAATCTACGAGCATTTGGATAGACAGGGACTTATTAAGGAGAGTCAACATGGCTTTGTGCATGGTAGGTCATGTTTGACCAATCTATTGGAGTTTGTCGAGGAGGTTACCAGGAAAGTGGATGAAGGGAAGGCAGTGGATATTGTCCACATGGATTTCAGTAAGGCCTTTGACAAGGTCCCTCATGGGAGGTTAGTTAGGAAAATTCAGTCGCTCGGTATACGTGGAGAGGTGGTGAATTAGATTAGACATTGGCTCAATGGAAGAAGCCAAAGAGTGGTGGTAGAGAATTGCTTCTCTGATTGGAGGCCTGTGACTAGTGGTGTGCCACAGGGATCAGTGCTGGGTCCATTGTTATTTGTCATCTATATCAATGATGTGGATGATAATGTGGTAAATTGGATCAGCAAATTTGCTGATGATACAAAGATTGGAGGTGTAGTAGACAGTGAGGAAGGTTTTCAAAGCCTGCAGAGGGACTTGGACCAGCTGGAAAAATGGGCTGAAAAATGGCAGATGGAGTTTCATACAGACAAGTGTGAAGTATTACACGTTGGAAGGACAAACCAAGGTAGAACATACAGGGTTAATGGTAAGGCACTGAGAAGTGCAGTAGAACAGAGGGATCTGGGAATACACATACAAAATTCCCTAAAAGTGGCATCACAAGTAGATAGGGTCGTAAAGAGAGCTTTTGGTACATTGGCCTTTATTAATCAAAGTATTGAGTATAAGAGCTGGAATGTTATGATGAGGTTGTATAAGGCATTGATGAGGCCGAATCTGGAGTATTGTAAACAACAGGAATTCTGCAGATGCTGGAAATTCAAGCAACACACATAAAAGTTGCTGGTGAACGCAGGAGGCCAGGCAGCATCTCTAGGAAGAGGTGCAGTCGACGTTTCAGGCCGAGAACCTTGTTCAGTTTTGTTCACCAAATTACAGGAAGGATATAAGTAAGGTTGAAAGAGTGCAGAGAAGGTTTACAAGGATGTTGCCAGGACTTGAGAAACTCAGTTACAGAGAGAGATTGAATAGGTTAGGACTTTATTCCCTGGAGCGTAGAAGAATGAGGGGAGATTTGATAGAGGTATATAAAATTATGATGGGTATAGATAGAGTGAATGCAAGCAGGCTTTTTCCACTGAGGCAAGGGGAGAAAAAAAACAGAGGACATGGGTTAAGGGTGAGGGGGGAAAAGTTTAGAGGGGACATTAGGGGGGGCTTCTTCACACAGAGAGTGGTGGGAGCATGGAATGAGCTGCCAGATGAGGTGGTAAATGCGGGTTCTTTTTTAACATTTAAGAATAAATTGGACAGATATATGGATGGGAGGTGTATGGAGAGATATGGTCCGTGTGCAGGTTAGTGGGTCTAGGCAGAAAATGGTTTGGCACAGCCAAGAAGGGCCAAAAGGCCTGTTTCTGTGCTGTAGTTCCTATGGTTTCTATGGTTTTCCCCAACAATGCTCCCTTCCCACTCTCAGTCCACAGTAGAGATCTGTATCAGAATCAGGTTTATCATCACTCACCTATGCCGTGAGATTTGTATTTTTTGTGCAACAGTACAGTGCAATACATAAAATTACTGCAGTACTGTGCAAAAGTCTTAGGCAGTTCTGTATGTTCCTTTTTTATGCGAGATGCTGAGTCAGTAAATAATTGGAAGTAGTTTCATAATTCAGTAATGTTAAACTTGAATTACTGAGAATTTGGGTAATGCTTTAACATTGGCACTGAGGATCAGTTACAGTTGCTGGACTAGTAACATAAAGAAACTGTTCAGGCAGACAAGCAGGAAGAGCACTGAAGCTTTGAGGACTGCAGTTAAGCAAAGCCGAGTCAATATTGTGTGATGTGGCTTTGACTAGAAATTAGCTTATGTATTTTTTAAAACACAGTTTAGTTACTGGTTGAAGGCCCTGCCAGAAAGTTCAAATAATAACTATTCCTCATTTCTTTCCTATGTGTCACCTTCTGCAACCACTGAAATTCCGCAGGTCCATATGATATAGTAGTGGAATTAGGCCATTTGGCCCGTCGAGTTCCTCCACCATTCAATCATGGCTGATTTTTTTTTTCATGCTTACTCTCCTGCACTCTCCCTGTCAACTTTAACACCGTCCTCCCCCTTTCCAATCAAGGATCTGTCAATCTCTGTGTTAGAAATGAATTCCACGTATTCACTATTGTCTGGCTGAAAAAATTCATCCTCATCTCAGGTTCAACGTTATGTCCTTTTTTTTCTGAAGTTGTGCCCTTCGATCCAAATGGAAATGTCCACTGCATATTCATTCTATCGAGGCCTTTTAAAAACTGGCATGTTTCAGTGAGATCTCTCCTCATCGTTATGAACTCCATTGAGTACAGGCCCAGAGATATGAAACACATTTCCTGCTATTATTCTTGTGAACCTCCTCTGGATCCTCTCCAGAACTAGCACATTCTTACTGAGGTATGGGGCCCAGAATTGTTCACAATATTCCTAATGCCATCTGACTAACACTTTATATTATCTAGTCTCTTCTCTAAAATTATTCATTATTCATGTAGTGCCATGAGCCAGGGGATCCCTGTGCTTAAATTCAGTGAAGACAGAACAGTGGTATATATTTTCAAGTCAGGACCATCTTTTACTTGAACCTCCTTTTCTGCTGTCCCCTTCTGTCTGCGGCCTGTGTTTCTTCTAGGTAGGAGCAGAGAACACAGTTTTAGGAGTTGCTGAGCAGGAAGCCCTGATGAGCTGTTGCATTATATTTTGAAGATTTTAAAAAGATGAGATTCGGCAGATGCTGGCAACCCAGAGTAACACGCGCAAAATGCTGGAAGAAATCATCAGGTCAAGCAGCATCTCTGGAGAGGAATAAATGATTGATGTTTCAGGCCGAGTCCCTTCATCAGGACTGTAAATGAAGGGGTATAAGAATGTGAAAGGAGGGGAAGGAATACACAATGGAAGGTGATCGGTTAAGCCAAATGAGGGGGAAGGTGGGTGGGTGGGGGGGGCGAGGGAGGGAGGATGAAGTGTAAAGCTGGGAGGTGATAGGTGGAAAGGTAAAAGGCTGATGAAGAAAGAATCTGATTGGAGTAGAGAATGAATTGGAAATGTTATTTGTTCTGCTTATCTCTTTTAAGGCCCTCAGTAGATCAGAATAGACTGTTCATAATGAGACTTGATGCACCTTTTATTAGAAAGGTATTACTGATCAAAGTGGAAAGGTAGATTTGATAATTGTATTTATCAACTTTTTTTAAATTATTTTTAAACAAGAAATAAAAAGAATATTTTTTAAATCTACTGATTTGGTGACAGTAAGAAGGGCTGCAGGAGTATATTTAAACTTTTCTCAAGCAATTATATTTCAACGCTAAGCTGCAATTGATGTGACAAATTGGCACAGAGGGTACCTCCTTGGCCAAAACTAAGTCAAGCCTGAGACAGGCTCTGAGAACACACTGATTTAGAGGGGAGCATGGGACCAAAAATTAAGAAGGTTTGGGAGAAGAGAAAATACTTTCTTTTCATTTAGCATGTTTCAAATTTTTTTCTAAAGTATTGCCTTCCTAGAATTTTTTTGTGATTATGATAGACCACTTGAAGCTGAACACAAATATAATTTCAGACTACCTGTATCACATAGGAATTTAGTGAAACAAGAAGTTAACATTTCTTCAATATAATATGTTTAGTTGCATAATGTTGCTGACACTTCGCAATAGTTCAACTAAGCTAAAAATGTTTTGTTAATGATTTTCATTTGTACTAAGTGTCTGAGGCTTCTCACTTAAGTGGCCAACAATAATCAGCCAGCATTGATGGATTCCAATTACCCTGATATTGTTTCTCCATGACCGCATGACCGCAATATCCTGGTGAAACCTTTGACCGTGCTTGTCTTTGAGAGCACCAGGATTTGCAGGGAAGAAGTCTAAATGGGAATGCAGGAGACTAATCTTTAGTGACATGTTGCACTTCATGGTTTTGTATGCTTGAAGCATCTTGTCACCCACGTCATTGGTTTGTAGTTCCCAAGAAAATTTTCAGCAACATTCTTGAATGCCTCCTTCCATGCAATTTTTCCATGTTCAACTAGAAGCTCTTCCAATTGCCTGCCGTTGATGATCTGCTTGAATTGTGGACTGACAAAATGCCTTCCTTCAACTTGGCACCAGTTATTCCGGGGAAACACCCGTCTCAAATATCGAAATCCTCAGAAACTTTTGTGTCTGGTTTACACAGATTCCATCCTTGCAGTCTTGAACCCAGTTATTCTGCTTTTCCACTTAACAAACCCCATCGACATAAAAGGTTCAAAATCTATATCAGTATCAGTGTTGTTTTCCATTCCTGGCTCATGCATCATGGCATCTTCGTCTGCCTCCTCTAGACTCCATGTCTCTGGTGGTTTCAGTATTGTAGACTATCATCATGTGGCAGAGGTGTCATGGCTGAAAGGAGATTAGGGTCTTCAAAAGATTTCCTGTTTTTAGCAGAGAAAGCAGACACACTGGTCAGACAGAAGTAACAGTCTGTCATATGACCCTCTGCCCTTGTCATATCGGGAAAGTGAGTGGCATTGACTTCTGAGTACCTTTGAGCCAACCACTTACGATTGACAGTGCATGTTGCACAACAAATATGAAGAGCCCGGGCTTTGTCTCGGTCACCAAGTTAACACCCAAAATAGAGCTCATTGGCTTTCTTAATAAGAGGAGTCATGCTGTTTCATTGAGATTTAAGCATGTACACGCCACAAGTATAACAGAAAATTTCACGGCTGTTACAACATTGATGAGACATTGTGCTATCACAAATACAACTGAAAATACAATTATTTTATCATGATGAGTAAACATAACATGCTATGCGCGTGGAGCATGTGCATCGGAGTGCTGACAAACTGATATAAAGGTAAGCACGATGCATAATAACGGTATGTGCGTGATGCATTTATAGCCTTTGTAAAACATGTCCTGCTGTGCACCATCTGCCCTACCTAAGCATGCTGTGGCATGCCTGGACAAGATAGAAAACTTTTCAGCTGTAGAAAACTACTACCGAGGACTGTACCCTGCTGACGGAGGCCTCCCACGCCTCCGACGCGTTCTCTTCTTCCCGTACCTCTCTGATCAGCTCAACAAAAGATGGAGGGGGCACATCTTACGAGACTGTTGGAGACCCCAGGCAATCAGGTCCTGGGACTGGGCACCCCTGGCTTTCTGGCCCATTCTTAACTGATCCACCTCCAGCTACCTGGATGACCCCTCTGCACCGCCAGCAACTTAGCTGCCTTTCTAGCCGAAAAATGTAAACAGAAGGATTCTCCCCCTTCTCCTGATGCATGTTCTGAAACCCCACCATGAGGTCCAGTGGGCTCCCTGTCGTACCAAAGGTACTGTCCAGTGCGTGCATATATTTGGCAAGGTTAGTTGAAGGATGGCGTGTTTTCAGAGCTCTCACCATGTCAGTGGCCCGCCCACTCAAACTTTCAACCAGTTTCTGTCGCTCAATGTCATCAGAGCATTGCCACTCACCTAACAATTGAGAGGGCTGCTCCGCCCAAGTCTCATACTCCTCCTCCCTCTAGGGGTGTGTGTTATTCCAGAGAATAGGTGGACCCTACGATAACAGGGACTTTGACCCTGGGGCATTCTTCCATTTATTCGCCAGAGAGGTTATGGTGGATACAACCTCAGAATTCTCACTCTTCATTGGGGGTGTGGACTACTTAGACATTCCAAATCCGACCATTCCTTCCCCTCACTCCTCAGAAACGATAGAACCCTGTCTTTGAAGTCTCTGCTCCCAGCTACGGGAAACTGGACTTCTGACTCGGCCTGCTCCGCCACATTCTCCTCCTCCCTGACAGTATGGACAGGCCATGTCCACGCCTCACCGGGGGCACCGATAGAAGCGGGCAGTTCCACCGCCGTTACGTCAGCGCTAGTCTGAACTAAAACAATGTCTGAGCCCATCATTTTATCAGACCTCCCCGCAACTTTGCCAACAGCTTTAACAGTACTCAAAAATCGAATTAACAATTCATCTGAGGTACGAGTATCCACCCTACTCAACACGCACACATTAGTTACCAGGAACACCATGGAGGCACACCACCGCTCCACCCTGGCAGCATCTATACCAGCACCAACTTAAACACACAACCCACTGGTTCAATACTCAGGGTAATCACACAGCATCCAACTGAATCAGTCCTGAACGATACCTCACAATTGTAATCCTCAGGTTTGGCCAGCATGCATTTGTCTAGGAGAGGACAGCACCTGGCCCAGCCAGATTGAGAAATCTCGTTTGTGTGGATGCTGTGTGATGTGTTGCCTGGTTACAAATCCGAACCACAAGATATCAGACAGTACACCCTATGTAATTAAACAATTGAACTTTATAAATCTAAATCTAACTGTAGGGTTAGTAAAGTAAAAAGAAAAAGGGCCTATTTTAATGTAACAGTCTAATGTGCACATTGGAGCTCACGGATTCATCCACTTGTACCCCATCGACCTCAGAGCATTGCTGACTGTCAGACCCTTGCTCCGAGTCCTCTCCATCTGCCAGTTTACCGACTCTTCCCATCTGCGTCTTCTTTCTTCATCTCTTGCCGACAAAAGACTGTGAAATCCCTGCTCTCAGCCCCACAAGAAAGAACAGCATTCCTCTTATTGGATAGCACACAGTCTGAAGCCTCCGTTATCTCTAGTCATAACCCAATCATTGCTGCTGCAGAGAAACCAATACCTTAGCAGTGAAACATTTAGAGAGGCCATTACATTAGCAGTGAAACATTACAGTATGTTTCAAGAATAAAAACTATAACACAATCAATGAAAGACCTCACCAACTTAGGCATTCAACCAGTGTGCGAAAGACAACAGACTGTGCAAATACAAAAAGAAAGAAATCATTGTAATGCCCTGGTTAAGATTTCTACTGCTATGCCGTGAGGTATTTGTAATTTAGCAGTTTTTTTGTAAAAGCAGTGTGTCCTGTTAGTAATCAGGCTAAAGATATGGAGCCATGTTGTCTAAGTTAGGAAAGTTGTGTCAACCAATTGTAACTTTATACGCAGTGAAAGATTTGGGAGAGCTGGGCGGGATCATTCCTGAAGGACAGTCGTCTGGTTTGGGGTTTTTTGGTGGGAGCTGCTGAGTGGGGCTCAAGGGAAGAGGCAGAATGTCACTCAAAGGAGAGACTTTGTAAGAAGTGCTTTGTGCAGATGAATGGCTCCAAGGAGGAAGGGCCAATACTCCTGAGAGAGCCAGTTCTATTGAGATGGCCCTTGAGGGAAGTTTGAACTATGGCTAGTGTCCTTCATGTGGAATGTGGGTGCAGTGTGTGAGTAAAGCGATACCCCCAACTACTCCAGTAATGAGCTGCAATGTTTATGTGCACATTTAGACTGGTTAAAATGTTTCAGGCCCTTTTTTTCTTTTTCTATTAACTGTTTGATGAAGTTGAAAAATTGGTAAATATACTTTCTTTAAAATGCTGGTGTACAATCTGTCATTTTTGGTGACCGTTAATTGTGTATGGGCAGTATTTGCACAGCATTTTCTACAATCTCTGTTCCTTAATTGGAGCATCCCAGCCTTTCTGTTTGGTTGAACACCAAATCATACTGACTCTAAACATATATTGCTTATGAAAGGTGGCCTTCTCACCTCTGAGTCACGGGGCTGTTAGCAGAGTTAGCTAACAAGCCAAGTTTTGTATATTATCCAGGTGAGAGGGCTACATAATAAAAAGAAATAAGCAATAAATGTTGAGATCATAAGATGAAGAGTCCTTGAAAGCGAATCCGTAGGTTGTGGGAGCAGTTTAGTGATGGGGCAAGTGAAGATAAGTGAAGTTAGCCCTTTTTGTTCAAGAGGTAGATGACTGAGGGGTAATAACTGTTGCTGAACCTGGTGGTGTGAGTCCCGAGGCTCCTGTACCTTCTTCCCAATGGCAGCAGCAAGAAGAGAGGATGACATGGGAAAGGTGAAATGTTTAAGGGGAACTTCCTTACACAGAGTATAGTGAGAGTGAGGAACAAGCTGCCAGCAGAGTGGTGGATTCAGGTTTGATTTGAACATTTAAGAGAAATTAGAATAGGTGCATGGATCGGAGAGATACGGGAGGCTATGGCCCAGGTACAGGGCGATGGGACTAGCCTGTTTCTGTGCTAGACTGTTCTATGATTCTATCAAATTTCTGTATCTGCAGTCTCCTGTGAGTTTTCATAATGTTGAACTTTTGTTCTAGTTAATAATACCTTTGCAAAATACACCTTAAAAAGAATCACATCATTTGCATTATTAGATTTTTACTATTTTATCATTCTTTTTGTTTATTTCCGAGGAAGACAAATGTGTACAAATCTCTGAAAAATAATTTGTGCTTACATAAATGATCTTAGAAAAACCTTTTGATACAGTTTAGCAATGAAGAATTTATACATGTTTGTCTTCCACTGAAATAAACAAGCAGAATGATAAAGAAGACTGCAGATACATGAATTTGATAGAATCATAGAACAGTACAGCACAGAAACTGGCTAGTCCCATCGGCCTGCACCTGGACCTTCCATATCTCTCCCATTCATATACCTATCCAAATGTATCTTAAATGTTGAAATTGAACCTAAATCCAGCACGTCTGCTGGCATCTCGCTCCACTCTCTCACAGAACTCTGAGTAAAGAAGGTCCCACCACATGTACTGCTTAAACATTTCACCTTTCTCAGCTTATGCTCTCTTCTTGCTGCTGCCGTCAGGAAGAAGATACAGGAGCCTCACAACTCACACCACCAGGCTCAGAAATAGTTATCTCCCCTCAGGCTCTTGTAAATTCAAATCCTTTCAAGAGAGTTGAGCATAACAATTCAGATTGATAGTTCAGTTCGGAGAGTTATCCTGTGGACCACGGTCTCTTTAGAACAGGACGTTAGCTCAGATTTTCATATACCCACATAGGTGGATGCAAGTGTATGGGG
Source organism: Mobula birostris (assembly GCF_030028105.1). Taxonomy (NCBI): domain Eukaryota; kingdom Metazoa; phylum Chordata; class Chondrichthyes; order Myliobatiformes; family Myliobatidae; genus Mobula; species Mobula birostris. Next base: position 61,614,753 of record NC_092384.1, read on the forward strand.
TTTCTTCTTTGTTATGTTAAAATTAAAATGGCTTCTTTGTTATGTTAATCTTTTAAACTGCTGTGTATGTGAATTAAAATGGCTTCTATGTTATGTTAAATGCTGAGAAAGTCTCTAGCTAGAAATTTGCTTGGGTTAATACGGATAGCGGAGGTACTATCAGCCAATGGGTGTCCATGTTATTCTTTCTCGGGGTGATATGCTGTTTCATCTGACTGGGAACCAGGGGCTTTTGGCGGGGAGTTGGAGGAGAGACCGTGAGGACGATCATCTGACTGGAAACCAGTGGCTTTTGGCGGGGAGTTGGAGGAGAGACCGTGAGGACGGTCATCTGACTGGGAACCAGGGGCTTTTGGTGGGGAGTCGAAGGAGAGACCGTGAGGACGACGGTCGTGGGGGAAGGCTCAGGTTGATCACTCTGGGTGATCCCCAGCCGCGAGTCGCCGGGGTCGGAGGGGTCCCGAAGAGGGTCCTGAGCTCCAAAGTGTGCACGAAGAAATTGAACTTTGATAAGTCTGGCACCTTTTCCATTCCTTTTTTCTGTATTGAACTTATTTCAATTTCATAGACTTAGTAATATCTATCAAGTGTAATTGGTAAAAAGTACAGTGTGTGCTGGCTGATGGTTGATGTTTGAAGCTGAATTCGGTGGGAAGTGTACAGCAACCGACACAACCGGGGGACCAGGTGGGCAGCAGGCGGGGTTTCCCCTAGATATATACGAGCCAATATAGCTGAGCGTTACACAGGATATCAAATGGCTCCATTTCAAAGAACAGTGAGGAAGTTATCACAGATGTTGTGCCCAATAGTTATTCTTCATTGCCTGCCTACCTACCTATTTTGTCTTGAATGTTTATACAGCTGCGTCACAGCCTAATGAGTGGTACCACACTTCCATCCCTTAATCTGAAACCATAAATCTGAGGATAGAGTACAGTGGACATTTGTTTTTATGTGATTCCCTCATATACACACATCTCTTGGACCTCCTGAATACACAGAAATTGAACATTGCTCCTACCATTACTACCTGCACTCTAATTTTGAAATAGAAACATAGAAAATCTACAGCACAATACAGGCCCTTTGGCCTACAAAGCTGTGCCAAACATGTCCTTACCTTAGAACTACCTAGGCTTACCCATAGCCCTCTATTTTTCTAAGCTCCATATATCCATCCAGGAGTCTCTTGAAAGACCCTATCATTTCTGCCTCCACCACCACCGCCGGCAGCCCATTCCACGCACTCACCACTCCCCGCGTAAAAAAACTTACCCCTGACATCTTAAAAATATTTTAAATTTATAGTGCTCAAAGGTTGAATTTAATGTCAGAGAAACGTATACCATAAACGTCCTGAAATGCACTTTCTTCACAAACATCCAGGAAATACAGAGAAGTGCCCCAAAGAATGAACGACAGTTAAACGTAAGAACCCCAAAGTCCCACCCCCCCAGCTCCTCTCCCTCTTGCGCGTAAGCGGCAGTGAGCAACAATCACCCCCCCCACCGACAAAAAAAAACGCAAGCATCAGCATCAGCATCGGCACCACCACTGAGTACTCAAGCGTGAGCAAAGCAATAGCAAAGACACAGACTTGCAGTTACCCCAAAGACTTCGCGTTTCACCCGGCATTCAACATCCCACAGGTTCTCTCTCTCCCTTATAAGGGAGAAGGAAGTGTCTCCATTTTCCCAGCAAGCGGGGAGACATAACAGACAACTCGCTGGTTTATGATATTAAAAATCTGTTACTTTTTTTTTTATAGATCTGTGCCTGCAGATTGCAAACATCTTGGGCCTTTGGGCCCACAGCAGTAGATTTTCCGACTCCCCCGACGATACATGGGTCTGTCTCCTGTCGTGACACTGACCCTCGACCCGCCTGTCTTCAGAGCCCTAAGATCTTAGGCTTCCAAATCTGAGCCGGACTCTCAGGCCGAACCCTTGGCATGTCAAAAAATGGCCAGTCCTGAAACCCCGAAGACGGGTTCCATTCCTGCAAAGAACCGAAGTCAATGTGGAACTGCAGGTCATGGTCTTCAAAAGAACCCAGAAAGGGAAAAATAAAGATATTAAAGATGGAAATAGAGCTGTTTCTGAAGATGCAGGCAAAGGAGTCGCTGTTTCGTGCCATCTTAACTTCACTCCGTCTCCAGATGCTATATTTACATATACAGTATTGTGCAAAAGTCTTAGGCACATATAAGACATTGGAGCAGAATTAGGCCATCTGCTCTGCCATTGAATCATGGCTGATCCTTTTATCCCTCCTTTGCCCCACTCCCTGGTCTTCTCCCCGTAATCTTTGATACCATTGCCAATCAAGAACCTGTCAATCTTTGCCTTAAATACACCCAATGAGGGGCATGGGACAGGTGGCAGAGAAGGAGTGCTGGGGCTAGTGCAGACACCAAGCAAGTTCTTTTGATTCCAATGAATTGGTTTGTTGATCATTACTGGATGTCTCTTTGCTGCTTCCCACTCCTTCCTCTCTTCCTTCCCTTTTCCCCAACAATGCTCCCTTCCCACTCTCAGTCCACAGTAGAGATCTGTATCAGAATCAGGTTTATCATTACTCACCTATGCCATGAGATTTGTATTTTTTGTGCAACAGTACAGTGCAATACATAAAATTACTGCAGTACTGTGCAAAAGTCTTAGACAGTTCTGTATGTTCCTTTTTTTATGCTAGATGCTGAGTCAGTAAATAATTGGAAGTAGTTTCATAATTCAGTAATGTTACACTTGAATTACTGAGGATTTGGATAATGCTTTAACATTGGCACTGAGGATCAGTTACAGTTACTGGACTGGTAACATAAAGAAGCTGTTCAGGCAGTCGAGCAGGAAGAGCGCTGAAGCTTTGAGGACTGCAGTTAAGCAAAGCTGAGTCAATATTGTGTGAACAAAAGGAATTCTGCAGATGCTGGAAATTCAAGCAACACACATCAAAGTTGCTCGTGAACGCAGCAGGCCAGGCAGCATCTGTAGGAAGAGGTGCAGTCGACGTTTCAAGCCGAGACCCTTCGTCAGGACTAACTGAAGGAAGAGTGAGTAAGGGATTTGAAAGTTGCAGGGGGAGGGGGAGATCCAAAATTATAGGAGAAGACAGGAGGGGGAGGGATGGAGCCAAGAGCTGGACAGGTGATTGGCAAAAGGGGATACGAGAGGATCATGGGACAGGAGGTCCGGGAAGAAAGACAAGGGGGGGGAGGGGACCCAGAGGATGGGCAAGAGGTATATCCAGAGGGACAGAGGGAGAAAAAGGAGAGTGAGAGAAAGAATGTGTGCATAAAAATAAGTAACAGATGGGGGTACGAGGGGGAGGTGGGGCCTAGCAGAAGTTAGAGAAGTCGATGTTCATGCCATCAGGTTGGAGGCTACCCAGACGGAATATAAGGTGTTGTTCCTCCAACCTGACTGTGGCTTCATCTTTACAGTAGAGGAGGCTGTGGATAGACATGTCAGAATGGGAATGGGATGTGGAATTAAAATGTGTGGCCACTGGGAGATCCTGCTTTCTCTGGCGGACAGAGCGTAGATGTTCAGCAAAGCGGTCTCCCAGTCTGCGTCGGGTCTCGCCAATATATAAAAGGCCACATTGGGAGCACCGGACGCAGTATATCACCCCAGTCGACTCACAGGTGAAGTGCAGCCTCACCTGGAAGGACAGTTTGGGGCCCTGAATGGTGGTAAGGGAGGAAGTGTAAGGGCATGTGTAGCACTTGTTCCGCTTACACGGATAAGTGCCAGCAGGGAGATCAGTGGGGAGGGATGGGGGGGACGAATGGACAAGGGAATTGTGTAGGGAGCGATCCCTGCAGAATGAAGAGAAAGGGGGGGAAACTACCCAAGATCCACAAACCTGCCTGTCCTGGCCATCCTACCCAAGATCCACAAACCTGCCTGTCCTGGTCATCCTACCCAAGATCCACAAACCTGCCTGTCCTGGCCGACCTATTGTCTCAGCTTGCTCCTGCCCCACCGAACTCATTTCTGCATACCTCGACACTGTTTTATCACCCCTTGTTCAATCCCTTCCGACCTATGTTCGTGACACTTCTCATGCTCTTAAACTTTTCGATGATTTTAAGTTCCCTGGCCCTCACTGCTTTATTTTCACCATGGATGTCCAGTCCTTATGTACTTCCATCCCCCATCAGGAAGGTCTCAAAGCTTTACACTTCTTTTTGGATTCCAGACCTAATCAGTTCCCCTCTACCACCACTCTGCTCCGTCTAGCGGAATTAGTCCTTACTCTTAATAATTTCTCCTTTGGCTCCTCCCACTTCCTCCAAACTAAAGGTGTAGCTATGGGCACCCGTATGGGTCCTAGCTATGCCTGCCTTTTTGTTGGGTTTGTGGAACAATCTATGTTCCGTGCCTATTCTGGTATCTGTCCCCCACTTTTCCTTCGCTACATCGACGACTGCATTGGTGCTGCTTCCTGCACGCATGCAGAACTCGTTGACTTTATTAACTTTGCCTCCAACTTTCACCCTGCCCTCAAGTTTACCTGGTCCATTTCCGACACCTCCCTCCCCTTTCTAGATCTTTCTGTCTCTGTCTCTGGAGACAGCTTATCCACTGATGTCTACTATAAGCCTACTGACTCTCACAGCTATCTGAACTATTCCTCTTCTCACCCTGTCTCTTGCAAAAACGCCATCCCCTTCTCGCAATTCCTCCGTCTCCGCCGCATCTGCTCTCAGAATGAGGCTTTTCATTCTAGGACGAGGGAGATGTCTTCATTTTTTAAAGAAAGGGGCTTCCCTTCCTCCACTATCAACTCTGCTCTTAAACGCATCTCCCCCATTTCACGTACATCTGCTCTCACTCCATCCTCCCGCCACCCCACTAGGAATAGGGTTCCCCTGGTCCTCACCTACCACCCCACCAGCCTCCGGGTCCAACATATTATTCTCCGTAACTTCTGCCACCTCCAACGGGATCCCACCACTAAGCACATCTTTCCCTCCCCCCCTCTCTGCATTCCGCAGGGATCACTCCCTACACAACTCCCTTGTCCATTCGTCCCCCCCATCCCTCCCCACTGATCTCCCTGCTGGCACTTATCCGTGTAAGCGGAACAAGTGCTACACATGCCCTTACACTTCCTCCCTTACCACCATTCAGGGCCCCAAACAGTCCTTCCAGGTGAGGCGGCACTTCACCTGTGAGGCGGCACTTCACCTGTGAGTCGACTGGGGTGATATACTGCGTCCGGTGCTCCTGATGTGGCCTTTTATATATTGGCGAGACCCGACGCAGACTGGGAGACCGCTTTGCTGAACATCTACGCTCTGTCCGCCAGAGAAAGCAGGATCTCCCAGTGGCCACACATTTTAATTCCACATCCCATTCCCATTCTGACATGTCTATCCACGGCCTCCTCTACTGTAAAGATGAAGCCACACTCAGGTTGGAGGAACAACACCTTATATTCCGTCTGGGTAGCCTCCAACCTGATGGCATGAACATCGACTTCTCTAACTTCTGCTAGGCCCCACCTCCCCCTCGTACCCCATCTATTACTTATTTTTATGCACACATTCTTTATCTCACTCTCCTTTTTCTCCCTCTGTCCCTCTGGATATACCTCTTGCCCATCCTCTGGGTCCCCCCCCACTAGTCTTTCTTCCCGGACCTCCTGTCCCATGATCCTCTCGTATCCCCTTTTGCCAATCACCTGTCCAGCTCCTGGCTCCATCCCTCCCCCTCCTGTCTTCTATCATTTTGGATCTCCCCCTCCCCCTCCAACTTTCAAATCCCTCACTCACTCTTCCTGCAGTTAGTCCTGACGAAGGGTCTCGGCCTGAAACGTTGACTGCACCTCTTCCTACAGATGCTACCTGGCCTGCTGTGTTCACCAGCAACTTTGATATGTGTTGCTTCAATATTGTGTGATTTGGCTTTGACTAGAAGTTAGCTTTTGTATTTTTTAAAACACAGTTTAGTTACTGGTTGAAGGCCCTGACAGAGAGTTCAAACTTTAATAACTATTCCTCATTCCTTTCCTATGTGTCACCTTCTGCAACCACCGAAATCCCGCAAGTCCATATGATATAGTAGCGGAATTAGGCCATTTGGCCCGTCGAGTTTCTCCACCGTTCAATCATGGCTGATTTGTTTTTTCATGCTTACTCTCCTGCATTCTCCCTGTAAACTTTAACACTGTCCTCCGCCTTTCCAATCAAGGACCTGTCAATCTCTGTGTTACAATGAATTCCACGTATTCACTAATGTCTGGCTGAAGAAATTCATCCTCATATAACCATATATAACCATATAACAATTACAACACGGAAACAGGCCACCTCGGCCCTTCTAGTCCGTGCCGAACTCTTACTCTCACCTAGTCCCACCGACCTGCACTCAGCCCATAACTTTCCATTCCTTTCCTGTCCATATAGCTATCCAATTTAACTTTAAATGACAACATCGAACCTGCCTCAACCACTTCTGCTGGAAGCTCATTCCACACAGCTACCACTCTCTGACTAAAGAAGTTCCCCTTCATGTTACCCCTAAACTTTTCCCCTTTAACTCTCAACTCATGTCCTCTTGCTTGAATCTCCCCCACTCTCAATGGAAAAAGCCTATCCACGTCAACTCTATCTATCCCCCTCATAATTTTAAATAGCTCTATCAAGTCCCCCCCTCAACCTATGCAGCAACAACTGGAAACGCTCAGGTTGGAGGAACAACGCCTTATATTCCATCTGGGTAGCCTCCAAGCAGAAACAAGTCTGTGAGCAAATACGTCAGCAAACACATGGCAGATGGATGAATGTTATTGCTACAGGTTTGAATGTGGCAAGAGAAATTTTAGTAAGTTTTAATGTTATTTGTTAGTCAAAATGGAAATCTGCTTTACAGTGTTGATTTGTGGTTCTTCAACCTTTTAAAAGGAAGCCTCATTTAGTCACAGTCAGTAAGATAAGCACCCCTACCCCACCCCATAAATGTCTGATGTCATGGGCCACGTCTCTTCAGGAATTAAGGCTGATCCAGAGATTCACCAAACAGTAATTGCAGTAGCATACAGAATAGAATCTTGCTTTTTTTTTAGTGAATTTTTAATCTTAATACTAAAAAACCCGCATGACTCTGCAACCTTTGTTCATCACCACTGAGGAGATTGTGAATCCCAAACTGGGAATCACTGTTCTATGTCATGGCACACAGACTAGAGACTCTAAATTTCAGAATGCTTTTGACTGCTTTCATTTCTGCTTTTTTTAAAAATAGGAGCCTTTGCTTAGTAAACTACAGGCCGAATATTTAATTTGTATTGCTAAAGATATGTTTGATCTTGTCTGTAGAGTAGACACCTAATATCAGAAAAAATAAGGGATGAAGAGAAAAATAACCTTAGTGACCCAAATTAAGGATTTACGCAGGAGAAAGACAAAGAATATTCAGACAGTGGCTGTGACATTTACAATGTTAAATTGAAAATCCAGGAAGCAGATTAAATGTTAGAGTTTGCAAGGAAATTAACACTATCTAGACACTTTTTAAATAAAAGAACAGAGCTGCAGACAGAAGTTGCTTGGGATGTAACGAAGAGAAATTAGCAACCAGCCTACTTCCAGAGATAAAATTATTTAATTTTCTACTTATGTCAATGCCACACAGCTCCTTTGCTCTCTTCTCCAACTGTTCGTTTGCCAGTCTGTACTGGCTGAAAAAGAAATTCATCCAACTGAATATTGGAAAGCCACTGCTTTGGTCATCACCATAAACTCTTTTCACTGACTGCAAGTTTCAAAACTCCCCAAGGTAGCCGTGGTTAAACCAACAAGTCTTTTCTTGATCTTGGTCTCACCTTCAACCCTTAGATAAGCTCCCAACCATATTTCCATGCTAAGATCAGGTACTTTCACCTTTTATATCATCTGATTCTGCCTCTCTCATAGCTTTCTGTTGTTAAAGTCCATATCAACACCTTTGCAACATTAAGACAATGATTCCAAAGCAACCCTGGTCAGCATTTCACATTATATACCCTGCAATTTCAAAGACAAAAGACATCACAAAACCCTGTGTTCCAATGTACAACTTCCTATGTAGCCTCCACACTGCTGACCTTTCCACTGGCATCCAGTTACTTCTATAATCTTGTTCAGTCCACTCATATACAATACTGTGCAAAAGTCTTAGGCAGCTTTTTTTAAATATAAATTCTGTTTTGGATTTTTTTTTACCTTCTGCATTAGTGTGTCAGTAGAAAAGAGCAAATTTTAGATTTTTTGTAATTCTTTAAAGAAAGTAACATTAAGTAACAGATCACTTTTCACACACAAAAAAAGTCATTGCTTAGTGGGTATATAGCCCAGCGTGAGATTAGACAAAGATAACAAATAGGTGCTAATGATCAATGACATAATGAATTAAATGAAATAAACTGATTAAACAAACAGAAATGGGTTTAGAAGGAATCAAACTGGGTGAAGAACAACCTAACTAAAAGTTGAGGGTGTAGCAGATGTAACAGTTTAAACTTCAAATCATCAATTCTTACATCAGGGCAAGAGTGAAGATAGCAACAAGACACAGGGTGGTCATCCTATATCAGTAAGGTCTCTCCCAAGCAGAAATTTTGCAGCAGACAAGTGTTTCAAGATGTGCTTCTGGGAAAAACAAAGAAAAGGGCAGGTTGAGGACCAGAAATGCAGTGGTTAGTAATGGATACTGAGTGCAGTAAATGAGAGATACATCAAACAGGAGTGTCTTCTAAATCAGAAGAGCTCCAGCACTGCTATCAGCCCTGTGCTCACAGAAACCACTAGAACTCAAGTACACCCTTCTACAGTCCAGAGAAGTCTTGTCAGAAGTGGACTGCTGCCAAAAAGCCATTCCTCCAAACTGGAAACAAAGCCAAGAGACTCACTTACACACAAAAGCAGAAGGACTGGCGTGCTGAACAATGGCAGCATGTGCTCTGGACTGACAAGTCAAAATTTGACATTTTTGGCTCAAACAGGAGGCAGTCTGTCAGTAGAAGAGCTGGAGACTGCTACGTGGATGAGTGTCTGCAGACAACAGTGAAACACACAGGAGGTTCCCTGCAGGTCTGGGGCTGCATTTCTGTAAATGGAGTGGATGACCTGGTCAGAAATGATTGAATCCTTAGTGCCGAGAAGTATAAGCAGATTCTCATCCATCACGTAATAACATCAGGGAGACACCTGATCGGTTCCAACTTCATTCCGTAGCAGGAGAATAACCCCCAAAACACGGCCAAGGTCATAAAGAACTATGTTCAGCAAAAAGAAATACAAGGAATTCTGTAACAGATGGTATGGCCTCCACAGAGCCCTGATCTCAAATTCATCGAGGCTGTCTGGTGTTGCTTGGAGAGACAGAAGCAAGCGAGACAGCCAAAGTCTGCAGAAGACTGCGGCAAGTTCTCCATGATGCTTGGAACAACCTACAAACCGATTTTCTTATCAAATTGCATGATAGTGTACCTAAGAGAAATGATGCACTTTTAAAGACAAAGGGCAATCACACCAAATATTGATTTGATTTAGGTTTCTTCTATTGTTTGCTGCTCTTTAAAGTAATTTTTTTTGATATTTAGAAACTTTACCCTTCATTATTTTTGAAAGCATCTTCATTTTATAGAAATATTTTTACTTGTGCCTAAGACTTCTACACAGTACTGTAATTCTGACTAATTGATCATTTTCAAATTTAGTTTCTCCACTATAGCTTCAATTAGAAAGCATTTTGGAAGGGTTTCCTAGCCGAGGCAGTATATAAGTACAGTGACATTGGACATAAAGACGTAGAGTAAAATGAAAAGTAGTATTGATCAGTAAACAACACAGAACGCTTTCTTAAAATTCTTCCATTTTCACAATTAGCATCCTCAAGTTCTTGGTCAATATTGTCTCAACTGACTCTTACTGTAGTCACGTCTCTAAGCTCTGAACCACCTCTCTTCCACGAGGCAATTAGAGATTAATTCTGCCCTGCAGGATTTTTGAAATAGAAATGACCCTTCTGATAAAAACCTGAAATTTTGCCTTCATGCCTACAATAGCAGGGTATTCTTTTTACACCCACCCTGGAAAACAAGTATCATCATATTTATACTGAGCATAATTTTTTGAAAAAGCTTTCATTCTATGTGAAAGGTTTACAATACCTGCCCTGAATACTTACTTTTACTCAAATGTTTTAAGTGGATGCAAGGACTCATTAGTTAATTTTATATTCTACGTATGACTTTAGGGTACTGCAAACTTCAATGGCCACACCCTAAAGATGGAATCTCTACACATGCAAGTCATTTTCTCAAGTGGTGCTCTAAGATGCCAATGCCCTTACAGCTTGCAAAATACGAAGCAGAAATGGACTAAAAATAAATCTGATGTAGAACTTGGTCCGCAACACTAAAGACCAAGGTCAAAGGTGAACAATAGTGAACAAAGCTAAGAATTAAGACATGGTACATGACAGTCATCTCAGGTTCAATGTTAAGAGTTCAATGTTATGAGAGAAAACTGGCAGGAAACATAAAAACGGACTGTAAAAGCTTTTATAGATATGTGAAAAGGAAAAGACTGGTAAAGACAAATGTAGGTCCCCTGCAGACAGAAACAGGTGAATTGATTATGGGGAGCAAGGACATGGCAGACCAATTGAATAATTACTTTGGTTCTGTCTTCACTAAGGAGGACATAAATAATCTTCCAGAAATAGTAGGGGACAGAGGGTCCAGTGAGATGGAGGAACTGAGCAAAATACATGTTAGTAGGGAAGTGGTGTTACGTAAATTGAAGGGATTGAAGGCAGATAAATCCCCAGGGCCAGATGGTCTGCATCCCAGGGTGCTTAAGGAAGTAGCCCAAGAAATAGTGGATGCATTCGTGATAATTTTTCAAAACTCGTTAGATTCTGGACTAGTTCCTGAGGATTGGAGGGTGGCTAATGTAACTCCACTTTTTAAAAAAGGAGGGAGAGAGAAACTGGGGAATTATAGACTGGTTAGCCTAACGTCGGTGGTGGGGAAACTGCTGGAGTCAGTTATCAAGGATGTGATAACAGCACATTTGGAAAGCGGTGAAATGATCGGACAAAGTCAGCATGGATTTGTGAAAGGAAAATCATGTCTGACGAATCTCATAGAATTTTTTGAGGATGTAACTAGTAGAGTGGATAGGGGAAAACCAATGGATGTGGTATATTTGGATTTTCAGAAGGCTTTTGACAAGGTCCCACACAGGAGATTAGTGTGCAAACTTAAAGCACACGGTATTGCGGGTAAGGTATTGGTGTGGGTGGAGAGTTGGTTAGCAGACAGGAAGCAAAGAGTGGGAATAAACGGGACCTTTTCAGAATGGCAGGCGGTGACTAGTGGGGTACCGCAAGGCTCAGTGCTGGGACCTCAGTTGTTTACCATATATATTAATGACTTGGATGAGGGAATTAAATGCAGCATCTCCAAGTTTGCGGATGACACGAAGCTGGGTGGCAGTGTTAGCTGTGAGGAGGATGCTAAGAGGATGCGGGGTGACTTGGATAGGTTGGGTGAGTGGGCAAATTCATGGCAGATGCAATTTAATGTGGATAAATGTGAAGTTATCCACTTTGGTGGCAAAAATAGGAAAACAGATTATTATCTGAATGGTGGCCGATTAGGAAAAGGGGAGGTGCAACGAGACCTGGGTGTCATTATACAGCAGTCATTGAAAGTGGGCATACAGGTACAGCAGGCGGTGAAAAAGGCGAATGGTATGCTGGCATTTATAGCGAGAGGATTTGAGTACAGGAGCAGGGAGGTACTACTGCAGTTGTACAAGGCCTTGGTGAGACCACACCTGGAGTATTGTGTGCAGTTTTGGTCCCCTAATCTGAGGAAAGACATCCTTGCCATAGAGGGAGTACAAAGAAGGTTCACCAGATTGATTCCTGGGATGGCAGGACTTTCATATGAAGAAAGACGGGATGAACTGGGCTTGTAGTTGGAATTTAGAAGATTGAGGGGGGATCTGATTGAAATGTATAAGATCCTAAAGGGATTGGACAGGCTAGATGCAGGAAGATTGTTCCCGATGTTGGGGAAGTCCAGAACGAGGGGCCACAGTTTGAGGATAGAGGGGAAGCCTTTTAGGACCGAGATTAGGAAAAACTTCTTCACACAGAGAGTGGTTAATCTGTGGAATTCTCTGCCACAGGAAACAGTTGAGGCCAGTTCATTGGCTATATTTAAGAGGGAATTAGATATAGCCCTTGTGGCTACGGGGGTCAGGGGGTATGGAGGGAAGGCTGGGGCGGTGTTCTGAGTTGGATGATCAGCCATGATCATAATAAATGGTGGTGCAGGCTCGAAGGGCTGAATGGCCTACTCCTGCACCTATTTCCTATGTATGTTTCTATGTATGTTATGTCCTTTTTTTTTCTGAAGTTGTGCCCTTGGATCCAAATGGAAATGTCCACTGCACATCCATTCTATCCAGGCCTTTAAAAACTGGCATGTTTCAGTGAGATCTCTCCTCATCGTTATGAACTCCATTGAATACAGGCCCAGAGATATGAAACACTCCTCATATGATAAGCCTTTATTTCCTGCTATTATTCTTGTGAACCTCCTCTGGATCCTCTCCAGACCTAGCAAATTCTTACTGAGATATGGGGCTCAAAATTGTTCACAATATTCCTAATGCCATCTGACTAACACTTTATATTATCTGGTCTCTTCTCTCTTCTCTAAACTTATTCATTATTCATGTAGTGCCATGAGCCAGGGGATCCCTGTGCTTAAATTCAGTGAAGACAGAACAGTGGTATACATTTCCAAGTCAGGACCATCTTTTACTTGAACCTCCTTTTCTGCTGTCCCCTTCTGTCTGCGGCCTGTGTTTCTTCTAGGTAGGAGCAGAGAACACAGTTTTAGGAGTTGCTGAGCAGGAAGCCCTGATGAGCTGCTGCATTATATTTTGAAGATTTTAAAAAGATGAGATTCTGCAGATGCTGGCAACCCAGAGTAACACGCGCAAAATGCTGGAAGAAATCATCAGGTCAAGCAGCATCTCTGGAGAGGAATAAATGATTGATGTTTCAGGCCGAGTCCCTTCATCAGGACTGTAAATGAAGGGGTATAAGAATGTGAAAGGAGGGGAAGGAATACAAAATGGAAGGTGATCGGTTAAGCCAAATGAGGGGGAAGATGGGTGGGTGGGGGGGGGGAGCGGGAGGGAGGATGAAGTGTAAAGCTGGGAGGTGATAGGTGGAAAGGTAAAAGGCTGATGAAGAAAGGATCTGATTGGAGTAGAGAATGTTATTTGTTCTGCTTATCTCTTTTAAGGCCCTCAGTTGATCAGAATAGACTGTTCATACTGAGACTTGATGCACATTTTATTAGAAAGGTATTACTGATCAAAGTGGAAGGGTAGATTTGATAATTGTATTTATCAACTTCTTTGAAATTATTTTTAAACAAAAATTAAAAAATATTTTTTAAAACTACTGATTTGGTGACAGTAAGAAGGGCTGCAGGAATATATTTAAACTTTTCTCAAGCAATTATATTTCAATGCTAAGCTGCAATTGATGTAACAAGTTGGCACAGAGAGTACCTCCTTGGCCAAAACGAAGTCAAGCCTGAGACAGGCTCTGAGAACACACTGATTTAGAGGGGAGCATGGGACCAAAAATTAAGAAGGTTTGGGAGAAGAGAAAATACTTTCTTTGCATTTAGCATGTTTCAAATTTTTTTCTAAATTGTTGCCTTCCTAGAATTTTTTTGTGATTATGATAGACCACTTGAAGCTGAACACAAATATAATTTCAGACTACCTGTATCACATAGGAATCTGGCGAAACAAGAAGTTAACATTTTTTCAATATAATACGTTTAGTTGCATAATGGTGCTGACACTTCGCAATAGTTCAACTAAGCCAAAAATGTTTTGTTGATGATTTTCATTTGTACTAAGTGTCTGAGGCTTCTCACTTAAGTGGCCAACAATAATCAGCCAGCATTGATGGATTCAAATTACCCTGATACTGTTCCTCCATGACCGCAATATCCTGGTGAAACCTTTCACCTTTCTCGTCTTTGAGAGCACCAGGATTTGCAGGGAAGAAGTCTAAATGGGAACGCAGGAGATTAATCTTTAGTGACATGTTGCACTTCATGGTTTTGTATGCTTGAAGCATCTTGTCACCCACGTCATTGGTTTGTAGTTCCCAAGAAAATTTTCAGCAACATTCTTGAATGCCTCCTTCCATGCAATTTTTCCATGTCCAACTAGAAGCTCTTCCAATTGCCTGCCGTTGATGATCTGCTTGAATTGTGGACTGACAAAATGCCTTCCTTCAACTTGGCACCAGTTATTCCGGGAAACACCCATCTCAAATATCGAAATCCTCAGAAACTTTTGTGCCTGGTGACACAGATTCCATCCTTGCAGTCTTGAACTCAGTTATTCTGCTTTTCCACTTAACAAACCCCATCGACATAAAAGGTTCAAAATCTATATCAGTATCAGTGTTGTCTTCCATTCCTGGCTCATGCATCATGGCATCTTCGTCTGCCTCCTCTAGACTCCATGTCTCTGGTGGTTTCAGTATTGGTAGACTATCATCATGTGGCAGAGATGTCATGGCTGAAAGGAGATTGGGGTATTCAAAAGATTCCTTGTTTTTAGCAGAGAAAGCAGACACACTGGTCAGACAAAAGTAACAGTCTGTCATATGACCTTCTGCCCTTGTCATATCGGGAAAGTGAGTGGCATTGACTTCTGAGTACCTTTGAGCCAACCACTTACTATTGACAGTGCATGTTGCACAACAAATATGAAGAGCCCGGGCTTTGTCTTGGTCACCAAGTTAACACCCAAAATAGAGCTCATTGGCTTTCTTAATAAGAGGAGTCATGCTGTTTCATTGAGATTTAAGCATGTACACGCCACAAGTATAACAGAAAATTTCACGGCTGTTACAACATTGATGAGACATTGTGCTATTACAAATACAACTGAAAATACAATTATTTTATCGTGATGAGTAAACATAATATGCTATGCGCGTGGAGCATGCGCATCAGAGTGCTGGCAAACTGATATAAATGTAATCACGATGCATAATACGGTATGTGTGTGATGCATTTATAGCCTTTGTAAAACATGTCCTGCTGTGCACCATCTGCCCTACCTAAGCATGCTGTGGCATGCCTGGACAAGATAGAAAACTTTTCAGCTTACATAGTGGGCAACATTTTAATTGGCTTGAATTATGAATTGAAATAACAAATATAGACGATTGCAAAGAAATGGTATGTGGTAGGGAAATTTCATGGTGATTTTCATGTTCAGCAACCCAAAATCCATAAGATACACCCAAAAGTATTCAGGAAGCAAAATTGTTACTGTTTTGTGTTATTTAAACATTTTAACATTTTACCTAACAATATTTTTTTTAATTTTAAAAGTTATTTTGAATTATTTACTTAAATTACGTGCCCCTAAATCTGTTGACGTGTAAAACTATTCTATAACTAGAAAAATTATGCCTCAAGCCTTGCCACCCAAAACTAGAGCATCAATTTTTTTACTGTGGCAAAGGTTTTCTTGGATGTTGGGACCTCACTTCATTGTAGAGGACAAGTGAGAGAAACACCTGGTTAGAGTACCATTTGTTTGAGTGGAAGGTGGGTGGCAATTCCACCCAATATAAGAAAGCAGTCAGGCATCTTTGGGAATGTTACCCTTGTGTAGCTCAGATTGTATATTAGGATGAGTTGAATTACAGAGACTGATTCGAGGGGATACAAGAATACATGAGGGACTCATAGGCAGTTGTACGTTATCACTTACAAATGTGTATATGTTTCTTCTTTTTTTTAAATTTTTTTTTCTTTTTCCCTCACCTGACCGGCAGCTAGTCTCTCCCTGACCGT
This sequence comes from Mobula birostris, assembly GCF_030028105.1. Lineage (NCBI taxonomy): Eukaryota > Metazoa > Chordata > Chondrichthyes > Myliobatiformes > Myliobatidae > Mobula > Mobula birostris. The sequence continues at coordinate 61,630,674 of NC_092384.1, forward strand.
CCCCTCCCCCCATCGCCCGGCCGCCAAACCTACCCCCTCCACGTGACCACCAGGCCCACCCGCCCATTGGAGAGGAGAGAAAATCCCGCCCCCTTCTTTAATGACATTAGAAAGAGGCCATGCTGGTTTACAGAGCAATTCAAATGTAAAACTATTTCAAATACAAAACAAGGGCATGCAAAACAATGTTTTTCTCTGTACTTTGGTGCATATGACATTTTAATCAATTAACCATTTTTATTTCCTATTCATTTTCCCTGTTATCCATTATACTCACAAATCCTATCAATTCCTCCTAGATTCTACCACTGACTTACATAAGAGGAGTAAATTATATAAGGCAGTTAACCTACCGAAACACCTGTCTTTGGGTTGTGGGCAGGTACCAGAGTGTATTGGAGAAATCCATAAAAGCTCAGGAAGAATCTGCAGACTACACACACACACACAGAGTTTGATCTTGATTTGCTGGATCTGTGAGGCAGCAGTTCTATTAGCTGTACCACTGTTTGGCTGAGTAAGCTGCTACCATTTCCCGGCAATGTATAATGCTGCCTTAGCAAAATGTTAGCCCTAATGAAGGGTCCTGGCCCGAAACATCGACTGTTTATTTATTTCCATAGATGCTACCTGACCTGCTTAACTCTTCCAGCATTTTATGTGCATTGCTCTAGATCTTGAGCATCTGTAGAACCTCTTCTGTTTGAAGAAGAAAAATATCTTTATTGTCATTGTTGTGGAGCAATGAAACACAGTTTAGCAGCTCAACGTTTTGCAGCATGACAAAGAATATATACATAAAATAAACTCTAAAACCTCAGGAGTGCAGTCCAAAATTAATAATAAATGGATGGGGGTGTAGGACTATTACACATCTGCCATTCCTGGAAGTGTGATGCATTTAGCTGCCGCCATCTTAAGGGGGGGGGGGCAGGAGAATGGAGGGGAAGGGAAGGGGGTTTCACTGCTTGTGGGTAGAAGCTGTTAAGGAGTCTCTTTGTTTTCGTCCTTAATGCTCTGTATCTCTTCCCAGAAAGTAGAGGGGAAAACAGGTGATGTCCAGGATGAGTGGGATCCTTTGAAATACAAGTAGCCTTCTTTTGAAGTCTGCCAGTATAAATGTCTCTGAGGGAGGGTAATGTTGTGCCAATAACCTGCTCTGCTACCCTCACCACCCGCTGCAAGTCCTTCCTGTTCTGTTCTGTGCAGCTAGCAAACCACACTGCACAGCAATACGTCAGGAGGCTCTCTATAGTTGTCCGATAGAAGTTGATCAGCAGGTGATGAGGGAGGAGAGCGTGCTTTAGCTTCCTTAGGAAGTAGAGCCTCTGTTGGGCCTTCCCCACCTGATAAGAGATATGGGCAGTCCAGGTGAGGTCAGCCGAGATGTGGACGCCGAGGAACTTGAAACTCTCTACTCTCTCCACCTCTTTCCTGTATATGTGCAAAGCAGAGTGCTCGATGCGCTTTGATTTCCTGAAGTCTACTCTCAGCTCCTTGGTTTTTGTGATGTTCAAGTACAGGTTATTATGACAACACCATTCTGTCAAATGCTGTACCTCCTCCCTATAGGCTGTCTCATCATAGTCTGATATGATACCTATTAGGGTGGTATCGTCAGCAAATTTGACAATGGTGTTGGTGGAGTGAATGGTAGAGTAGTCATGGGTGAGAGTAGATGATGTGTGTTCTCCCATCCTGACACTTTGGGGTCTGTTACTCAGAAAATCCGGTATCCATGAGCACAGTGAACTGCCAAGGCCCGGGTTGCTCAATTTCTGCACCAGTTTGTAGGGGATGACTGTATTAAAAGCTGAGCTGTAGTCCACAAACAGCATTCTTACATAGGTGTTATCCTGATCCAGGTTTGTAAGAGCTGTGATGACTGCATCCTCTGTTGATCTGTTTGCACGATACGCAAACTGGTATTTATCAAGGTCAGCAGGTATGGCAGACTTAATATAAGACAGTATGAGTCTCTCAAAACATTTCATGATGATAGGAGTTAGAGCAACTGGGCGATAGTCATTAAGGCAGTTCACTGTACTTTTCTTTGGTATAGGTATTATTGTGGCTGACTAAAGGCAGGTGGGGACTACAGACTGTAGTAGCGAGAGGTTGAAGATGGTAGTAAATACTCCCGCTAGTTGACCTGCGCAGTCCTTAAGAATCCTTCCGGTGACTCCATCTGGGCCGGCTGCTTTCCTCGCATTGACTCCATGCAGGGCGGATCTGACCTGGTGTTGGTGTAATTGTATAGGCTCATCCTTCTCTGTTAGTGCTGACTGCATGCCAACTTCTCCATTCTGACTGTCAAAGCGAGAAAGGAACTGGTTCAGAGTGTCTGGCAGTGTCCTATCTGAGGAGTTTGTGACTGTATAGCTGTCCTTGTAGCCAGTAAGAGTCTTTATCCCCTGCCACATACATCTGGAGTTGTTATTGGTAAAGTGCTCCTCCATACGCTGTTTATATCTGCGCTTGGCCTCTCTGATGCCGCTTTTCAGGGCTCTTCTTGCCTGCCCATAGGCCTGTAGATCCCCAGATTTAAAAGCAGCATCCCGTGTTCTTAGCAAGATCCTCACCATGCTATTGAACCAAGGTTTTTGGTTGGGGAACACCTTAACAGACTTTGTGTCCATGACATTCTCAGCACAAAAGTTTATATATGAAAGAACAGCTGATGTGTGCCCTTCCAGATCTCCCCCTTCATCAAAAACTTCCCAGTCTGTGTTATCGAAGCAGTCTTGTAGGGCAGAGGTAGCCTCCTTAGTCCATACTTTGACTGTTTTCATATATTATTAGTTTGTTATTAGTAAAATATAGTTATTGAAGGGGATTTGAGCCATCCTGAAGCTCCTTAACTTTAAATAACTCCTTAAAAAATTTGCATTGATAATCAGCCTGCCCGAATGGTCAGTGAGAGGATCCAGGTAAACAGTATGTCTGTCCAGAAGAAGGATCTTGGCCTGAAACGTCGACTGTTCATTTCCATTGATGTTCCCTGACCTGCTGAGTTCCTCCAACATTTTGTGTTTGTTGCAACAGTATACCTGTAACAAAATCATGGAACAGGCAAAATATTAAAGAAAAATTATTACCCTTGTAATGCACGGGAAAGCTCTTGCTCAGATTAATATTATGAATTAAAATTTTTTGTTCAAGTTAGGAGTTTTGGGTGACTGACAGTGACTCTGAAAAATCAGAATCTTATGCTTAAGCCAGAAGTATAACAGGTTCACCATATGAAAATGTATTTGGTTAATATAAAGCAATATTTTAATTAACTCTACTCGGTGATTTTAAGTTCATTATATATGTTTCTTCTATGAGCTGGGTAAAATTGTACACATACAGAAAATGGCGGAGGGACTCATTAGGTCAGGCAGCCTTTGGAAGGGAAATAAACTGTTGACGTTTCAAGCTGAGACACTGCATCAGGACGTAGACGCCTTACTTGCTAAGTTCCTCCAGCATCTTGTGTGCATTATTCCACCATCTGTAGAATTTCATGTCTGTCTCAAAATTGTACATAATATGTGTGTTTATCTTTAGAAAAAAGCTAATCATTTGAGCCCATTCTTTTTTATAGATGGCTCCCTATGTTCCTGCTACATCTCCAATATTATTATGAATCTTAATTATTCAGCCAAGAGAATTGTTAGTAAATATTTTCTAAAAGTAATAAAGCTGAAACTCTAGAATACTTATCCACCTGCACTTTTACACAATTTCTTTATCTTCCAACCCTTTTTTCCATTTTTCTAGTTGGTTCAAAGAATTATTAAAAATAGTCTCCAACCGTCATTTGTTCTGAATGCAAGCTGAAGTACAAATCGTTCAGAAAATGCTCCTTTCTCAGTCCTCGCAGAAGGCTTACTAATTACTCAGCCTGTCAGGTAGCCTCCATGAGGAGAAATGCAGAGTTAATGTTTCAGGTCATTGATCTTCCAACAGGACTGAGACAAATTAAGAATGAAACATATTTTAAATTGCAGAGAAAGAGGCAAGAAGTGGAGAGAATAAAAGGGAAGGTCAACAATAAAGTGACCAGAACACAATAAGTGACATGAATTCTAATGGTTCTGGTATAAGATGCTGGTAAAGACTTAAGAGGTGTCTGGAAGAAATATAAATAGAAAAAAAATGTACAGCACAAAAGAAGACATTTGCATCTGTACTGGTTGTACAAGGGCTAGCCAAGTTAATGCCACCTACCAGCTCCACAGTCTTGAAGGATATGGCTTTTGGGATATACTAACTTACTGCCCATTATGCTGCTGGCATTTAGAGCAGCAATGAAAGTCCTCCATTTCTGTGTTCATGGCTTCCATCATTGTGTCAGTAGCTTCCTCGGTTTAACTACAATCAGGTCCCCGGTGGAGACTCAGGAATACCGTCGCACTCAGATGTAGAAGGATTCTTCATTGCTGCTTTCATAACAATTTTGTGTTACCAGTCAGTGTTGTTAGCCCTGAGCTGTAGCCCCAAAACCTGGAGGACTGGTGGATCACTCTCAGTCTGTCCTCACATCATGGCTATTCCTCGAAGTCGAGGATGATGGTCTTTGTTCCGTTGATCTATTTATGGGCTCTCAAGTGGCTTATGAGTCCAATCTTGGCTTTGAGAGTTCTTCTGCATTCAGGATAGGTAGTTCCAGATGGCAGATGGGGCTTTGGTTGTTGCTGCCTTTCTTTCCATTTTCTTCTCTTTTCTTCTAATTCTGCACATCTGTTGGCTTTGAAATTTGCTGTTCCTTCTCAGATGATGGCTTGCCAGAGTTTCCTGTCCTTGGCATTGGTTTCCCAGTTGTTGATGTTGATGCTGATGCTACATTTCTTCATGTTGGCTTTGAAGACATCTTTGAATCTGTTCTGTTGTTCACCTCTTTTACACTTGCCTTCTTTAAGCTGGGAGTAGAAGATTTATTTTGGCAGACATTCTTCTTTCATTCAAACAACATGACTGCTCCATCTTATTTGGTTCTTGAAGACATAGGCTTCAGTGCTTGTTTTTGCTTCACTTAGCATGCTGGCGTTGGTTCTTCTATCTTCCCAGCTGATATTTAAGATGTTTTGAAGGCAGCGTTGATGGAACTTTTCAAGTGCCTTCAGATGTCGTCGGTATGTTGTCCAGCAATCGTTACCATCTACAAAAGGAAAGGCAATGGATCCGAATGCGGAAACTATCATGGAATTTCCCTGTTAGCAACAGCAGGAAAGATCCTCACCCACATCATGAACAACTGGCTCAAGCCTTTAGCCGAAAAGATCCTTCTGGAGACACAAGCCGGTTTTTGACCATCACATGGAGCAATTGACATGATCTTCACAATGTGACAACTACAAGAAAAATGTCATGGACAACTTCACCCCAAGGCATTCATCAACCTCACCAAAGCCTTTGACTCACTATCAAGGGAACTCCTATGAGATGTCCTATCCTCCTATGGATGCCCTGAAATGTACATTTGAATCCTGAGACTCCTCTGCGATAGCATGCTTGCCACAGTCATGGTCAGCAATGGTTACTGTGAGCCTTTTCATTTTAGATCAGGAGTAAAACGGGGACGCGTGATTGCCCCAACTTTGTTCACCATCTTCATTGCAACAATCCTCCACATCATCAAGGACGACCTACCCCCAGGAATCGATATTGTCTATAGAACAGATGGCAGACTTTTCAATCTTGTCCGTCTCAAGTCCAAAAACAAGATATCCACGAGCTCCCTCATTGAGATCCAATATACAGATGACAACAGTGTTGTCGTTCTCTCAGAAAACTACCTACAACAGATTCTGACTGCCTTCAACCGTGCATAAACGAAACTTGGACTTACCATCAATTCCAAGAAGACTCAGATCATCTACCAACCGTCACCAACTGAGACAAATCAGTTAGAACCAACAATTCAACTTGGCGAAACAACCCTGGAAAACGTGGACCACTTTCCTTATCTTGGAAGTCACTTCTCCTCCAATGTCGACCTTAATGACGAGATCCAACATCGTCTTAAATGCGCTGGAACAGCTTTTGGACGTCTCTGAACAAGAGTCTTTCATGATCGTGACATCCAAACAGACACCAAAATGTTAGTGCACAAAGCAGTGGTGATCCCAGTGCTCCTGTATGCATCAGAATGAAGATTCGGCCCAAAAGGAAACAACAAAATCAGAACACTATTAAGAAATTCAATGTTGACATCCTTCAAGACATCAACCATGTACAGAAGTTCCAAAAAATCTTCAAGAACAACTGCCTCAACAAATCCCACCATCTGTAGAAGAACACTGGAATCAATTGAAAA